>NC_045977.1:23661457-23977291 GCF_010909765.2 Amblyraja radiata
GAAGGCAACCTGGCCGGGAAACTCACGCCCGTCAACTGCTCGGCTCTCGCCTACCTCCTGCAGGTCTCTGAGGAGTGCATGGAGGAGACCAACCTCTCCAACTGCCTCAGCTACAACATCTTCAAGAGCTTGCTCCCCCGCCTCCTCTACTGCCACAACCTCAGGTACAGGCTTTTAAACAGAGAGTGGTGGGGGCCTGGAAAATGCTGCCAGGGGCGGTGGTGGAGGCAGATGCAATACTGACGTTTAACAGGCTTATGAATAGGCAGATGGATATGCATGTACTGATCTACGTTATATGTAGAAACAAGGAACTGCAGATGCTGGTATATACAAAAGGACACAAAGTCTGAAGAAGGGTCCCATTCCAAAACGCCACTATCCATGTTCTCCAGAGATGCTGCCTAACTTGATGAGTTACTCCAGCACCTCTCTGCTCTGAGTAACTGGAGAAACAGACTGCTGCACTGTCAGGGGTACTGTACAGAGGGATTGCTGCACTGCCTGAAGTAATCCCTTCTGCTTATGCGTGATCCCTCCATTCCCTGCATATCCATCTGCCTATCTAAAAACCTCTTCAACACCACTATCATATCTGCCTCTGCCTCCACCACCACCTTTGGCAGTGCATTCCATGCACCCAACACCCTCTGTGTAAGAAAACATGCCCTGCACATCTCCTTTAAACGTTTCCCTTTTTCCTTGCACTCTAGTCTTTGATATTTCCACCTTGGGAAAAAGGTTGTGACTGTCTACCATATCAATGGGGCTTATAATTGTATATCCTTCTATCATGTCTGCACACAGCCTCTGATGCTCCAGAGAAAACAATCCAAGTTTATTCAACTTCTCCTTATACTGTAGCTTATACCCTCTAATCCAGGCTGCATTCCAGTAAACCCTCTCAGTTGTGACTGAAGGAGTGTTGTACTGTGGAGGTTTTTGACTGAAGGAATGTTGTACTGCGGAGGTCTCACTGGAGGAGTGCTGTACTGTGGAGGTCTCATTGAAGGAGTGCTGTACTGTGGAGGTCTCACTGAGTGTTGTACTGTCGAGGGCTCATTGAAGGAGTGTTGTACTGTGAGGATCTGAAGGAAGGTTTGTATTGCACAGGCCATTGGTTATAATGTGATTTCAATCGGCTCAACTAGAGAACCATTTAAAAGTTACTTTGGAAATTGACAAGCTGTCTTGGAGATAATAGTTTGCATGTAGCCTCCCCGCAGATATCAGGCACCATTGTCTCTAAGAACACAGCTGATAGTTTCACTGTGGGTGGCGATTGATTTTGACACTTGTGCAACAATACTCTATTAAACAATGTAATATATAGCTTTTAGAATTTTTGCCTTGCACTATCAAAAATAAGTGCTATTAAAAAGGCCTTTCTTTTTGAAAATATGCAGATAAAAGAACCTTGCGAGTTCAGATAATTGCGAGTCTGAAACTCTCGTGTCCATAACCCCTTTTCAAGAGGGCAGCTGGGATAAGCCAGGTTAGTTCAGGCCAGTGACTGAGACATTAGTGGAATGGAAATATTGGAAACCAATTTGAGGAATGGGGTTAATCTGCTCAGAGAGGCAGGGG
This sequence comes from Amblyraja radiata, assembly GCF_010909765.2. Classification (NCBI taxonomy): domain Eukaryota; kingdom Metazoa; phylum Chordata; class Chondrichthyes; order Rajiformes; family Rajidae; genus Amblyraja; species Amblyraja radiata. Next base: position 23,663,045 of record NC_045977.1, read on the forward strand.
TGAATTAGGGATAGTTAGCTTTACTTTATTGACTGGAATCCTGGCTGAATAATTTGATCGATTCTTTGGAGGAGGTGAGTAAGTGTGTCTGGGTGCATAGGCCATTGGACAGTAAAGCCTTTGACGAAGTCCCACATGGAAAGCTGGTCCAAAATGTTAGACCCCATGGAATCAAGGGCAGGTTGGCAAATTGGATCAAAAATTTGGTTTGTCAATAGGAAGCAGAGGGTTATTTGGGGAGGATTGCTTTTAAGATTGGAAGCCTGTGAGCAGTGGTATACAGAGGAATTGATCTGAGACCTTTGCTGTGTAATATAAACATTCATGTCTGGATGTGAATATTGAAGAGAAGATTCATAAGTATGCAGGCGGCAGTGTTGAAAGTGAGGAGAGTAGTGAGGAGACACAATGGTTGGTGAGATGGGCAGAGCAATGGCAGATAGAGTTTAATCCAGAAAACAGGAGGTGGCGTAATTGGAAGGACTGAAAGGCTAGGAAAGACATGATGAATAGTTGGTCCGAGGGGAACATCCAAGGTTTTCCATAAGCCAGGGTAATGTCCGATTCACCTCTTCCCATTGCGGATGTGGGATTTTAGCAATGAAACTGATGTGCTACAATGCTGAGAATTGTGTTCTGCACGCTGTACCTTCTCCTTTGCTCTACCTATTGTACTTGAATTTGACTCGATTGTGTCTGTGTATAGTATTATCTAATTTGTTTGGATAACAAAGCTTTTAATTGTACCTCAGTACACATGACAATATTAAATCTATTAGGTAGTAAGGAAGGCAGATGGGACACGCTTCATTAGCGGGACATAGAATGTAAGAGCAGGGGAACTGATGGGATGAGTGCGTAAACATTGGGCTGGCCACAGCTAGAGGTCTGTGTGCAATTCTGGTCACCATACGATAGGAAGGCCATGGCTGAAGTGCAGAGAGTGCAGCGGAAATTCTCCAGGAGGTGGAATGACTCAATGATGAGGAGAGACTGGGTAGATTCGGTTTGTTTTCCACATGACAAAGAAGGCTGAGGGGGACTTGGTTGGGCGGTATAAAAGTACAAGAGACCTAGAACAGGGTATTGAGTGAAGAACTTCCATAATCAATGGTGTTAGGTTAAAGGTGATTTCTCACATAGGGGTGGTTGGAATGGGGAATGCAGAGGCTGAGGGAGTGGAGTGGGGAGGTGGGCACTCTCTCATCGAGGTATTACGACCAGCAAATGATTCAGCGGTTACTGACCAAGCCTGAGCAATGAGGTTAGTATAGTTGGCACATGTGGCCGGCACACCCACATGTAACTTCTCCGTACAGTAATTGCCACCTCTCCAAGCGCTCGGTTCCTTTCCGTCACTCATGGAGCCAGGAGTGCTTCTCAGTGATTTGATTTATTTCATAAAGGTTGGAAAACAACCAGTTCAAGGACAACGTAATGGATCTACTGGGGAGCCTGCTGAGTGCCAAGGACTGCCAGATCAGAAGGATTAGGTATGTCCGTCTCTTAATGCCTTCCTGTGTTGGGTAGCAGCCTGGGGCACCTTCAGTCATTCCTGCTGTTGCAACATCCCAGCAGCAAGAGTAAAACACACAAGCAGGCAGCATCTCTGGGTGGGTCGGGACTCTTCTTCTGCAGCTAGTGTGCACTCATGGCTGGGTCTAGGTCGTCATAGCCAACACAAGGGGGCCCTCAGCGTCGGTTTAAGAATAAAAAATGCAATCAAAATATCTCGAACACGAGTGGGACAATAGTTGGCGCTTCCAGTAATGGTCAGCCTTCAGGAGTATATACAGCCTGACCATGTTATCCTTAGTAAAACTTCTACGCCAACTCCCCCCTGTGGGGATGGGCTGGCAGTGGGCAGTGCACGGGATTTGGGGGGTGATGGATGTTGGCTCTGGGCTGGGAGAAAGCGAGGTCATGCCACCGGGCTGGAATAACAGTGTTGGGATGGTAGGCATTGGGCATGGGCACCGGGCTGGGGTGGCTGTGGGCACAGGCAGAAGAGTGTGGCACTGCACTGGCATGGAGTAGGCCAGTGGCACTGGTTGGGAGGATGCAGGCCAGTGCCACTGGTGTGCACTGGCACTGGGCTGGAATGGGTGTTGCCTGGTCTCTGCTTTGCAGGGTGCCAGCCAGCGTGCTTTCTCTAACCCGACCTCTGGATGTTGTTTTGAGCAGCTTGGCTGAAAACCTGATCAGCAACAAGGGGGCAAAGGCAATCGCTCGTTCGCTGATGGTGAACCGCACCCTGTCTGCCTTGGAGTGAGTACTTCTACCACTGTGTGTTCTGCCACTTCCCTCCCCTCCCACCACGCCTCAACTGCTCTCTGTTCCCCCACAGCCTCCGGAGCAACTCAATAGGCCCCAAAGGAGCCAAAGCATTTGCGGATGCCTTGAAGATAAACCAGGGCCTCGTCTCGCTGAAGTAAGTGACTCAGTGGGGAGGGGGACCCAGTGGACAGGGACTCAGTGTCTCTGTGGACAGGGAATGGTAGGGGAGGAAGAAGGGAGGGTTGGGAAGATGGGAGAGTGGGGACGGGCCTGAGGAAGAATGAATGATGTGCTCAGTTAGTGCAGCTTCCTGTGTGTGGCTGAGCTCTCTGGCTCATGTACAGGGTGTGGTTTGTGTTGCCAGATAGTCTGTCTGCGCAGCCCTGACTGAGGGATTGTGGGCCAAAGGGCCTGTCCCTGTGCTGTACTGTTCTGTGTTCTATGTTCTACAAATTCTGTCTGACCTGCTGAATGTTTCCAGCATTTCCTGTTTCTTTTCATTTATCTTTATTCTTGCATTGAAGCCCCTTGCAAGAAATGGCAATGTCCTCTTTGTCTTAAAACAAAATCTCACCTAAACGTCACCTTTCCATGCCCTCCACAGATGCTGCCTGATATGCTGAGTTACTCCGGCACTTAGTATTTTACTCAAGTTTCCATCATTTCTCACCATGTATAAAAACACTCCATCTTCCATTTTACTCTACCAACTTGGTTGCTGCCCAGTCACTCAGCTTGTCCAAGCCCCCCCCCCCCCCATGCCTCTTGGTGCAAGTTCAGCCCACGCTTCCCCCCCGCTTAGCATCGTCAGCATATTGGAAATATTACACAGATCCCTCTCCCTCAGATCACTGAGGTAGATTGTGAGCATCTGAGGCTCAGCACCCACTCCATGGCACCCAGTAATCATGATCAGCACCCACCCTGTGACACCCACCCTGTGGCACCCACGGTCAGGGCTCAAGTTGTAAGGAGAATAAGGGGTTGGCCATTTAGAACGGAGATGAGGAAATACTTTTTCACACAGAGTTGTGAGTCTGTGGAATTCTCTGCCTCAGACGGCGGTGGAGCCTGGTTCTCTGGATGCTTTCAAGAAAGAGTTAGATAGAGCTCTTAAAGATAGCAGAGTCAAGGGAAATGGTGAGAACGTGGTACTGATTATGGATGATTAGCCATGATCATATTGAATGGTGGTGCTGGCTCGAAGGGCCGAATGGCCTACTCCTGCACCCTTTGGTCTACTGTCTATTGTCTATTGAGAGACTGGGTAGGCTGGAACTGCTTTCCCTGGAGTGTGGGAGGCTGAGAAAATGGAAATGATAATTAGAGGTCTTACAAAGATATATAAAATCATGACAGGTATTAATAAGATGAATGGTCAGTCTTTTCCCCATGGCAGGACCACTAGAGGACAGAATAGTAGAGCAGGAAACAGGCCCTTTGGCCCATCTTGTTGCTGCTTTGCCTCTGTCTCTCCCTCTCACAGTGTTGAGGAAGGATCCATGACCTGATACCCCAACAGTTTCTCACCCGCAGACAATGCTTGACCCTCTCTTTGTTATAGGACCTAATCCCGTTGGGTGTGGAGCAGGTATCAGGGCCCCGGCTGCTACTTCTAATATCTGGCTTTGTTTCCCTGCAGCTTTCAGAATAACTTTGTGGGTGAAGAGGGAGCGAAGTTCACTGCCGAAGCTCTTCATGTCAATCGGAAGCTGACTGTGCTGAAGTAAGCACTCCATCCAGTGACACATCGCTGCTGGCTCTGAACTGCTCCCGTGGGTGGGGTCTGCAGGCTCGGGTTCTCCTGGTTGCGATAGGAAGGCCATGGCTGAAGTGCAGAGAATGAAACGGAAATTCTCGTGGTTGCGTGAAGCAGTTCTCCCGCCTCCAGGGAGAGGTATGCTGAACAGAAGCAACTCCTCTTTGTAACCCCACCCTGCCACCAACCTGGAGGCCAGATGGTGAGGGGCTCAGGAACCAGGCAGCTTTGTAACCCACCCTTCCGAAGCCACACACGCAACAAATGCTGGTATGACTGGCAACACCAGGGACCTGGCTTCAATCCTTACCTCGTGTGCGCTCTGTGTGGAGTTTGCACGTTCTCCCTGTGACTGCATGGGTTTTCTCCGGTTGCACCGGTTTCCTCCCATATCCCAAAGACTTTGGGATGTGGGAGGTTTGTAGGTTAATTGGCCTCTGTAAATTCCCCCCTAGTGTGTAGGGAGTGGATAAGAAAGTGGGATAACAAAGAACTAGTATTTTATGGTTGATCGATGGTTGGAGTGGACCCAGTGGGCCAGAGGGCCAGATTTTACGCAGTATCTCTAAAATTAAAAACTAAAATCTAAAACCAGGTCCTCCGAATGAACTGCAGAAATCAAATGTCTCGCTCTTCATTCCAGCCTTCAGAAGAATTCCATCAACCACGAAGGAGCCAAGCGAATCGCCAGCGCCCTGAAACATAATGACAGCCTGAAGGAGCTCAAGTAACTACCCGCGGGCACTGGGGTTGCCCGCTGATACTGACCGGGGGCTGAACACCAACACTAACACCAGGCGGGGAGGACACTAATGCCTGGGCTACTCCCACCTTGGTCAACCTGCCCAGAACCCTCGCCACCCAGTCACTCCCTTCCCCATCTCCTCACCACCCAATCACCGCCAGCCACCCCAGCCCCCCCCCCCCCCCCCCCTCTCCCCGCCCCCCAGCCACCCAGCTCCCTCCATCAGCAGTCGCTGAGCCCAGGTGGGTGGTGGAGCCCAGGTTAGATGGTGGTGCTGACTTGTGCCTTGTTTTGCAGCCTGTGCGGTAATTGTATCGGTGATATTGGAGCCAGTGCCATAGCTGAAGCCCTGAAAGTAAACAGAAACCTCTCCACACTCAAGTAAGTGCTGAGCTGTGTCCTCCCATCGGCATCTGCTGCTGGATGTTAGGGCAGGGGGTTCATTCTAGGAACGGCTGCAGGAGGAGGGTGCGATGAAGGGGGGGGAGTTTCCCTGTTCCCCCGTGCCTCTGCCCCAGCTCTAACTCAGTCTTCCTGAGATCCCCATGTGATGGAGCACTGGTGATGGTGTTGCTGTGCAGCTCTAGAGACCCGGGTTCGATCCTGACCTTCAGTGCCGTCTGTTATTTGCCAGCCTTCCATGCTGACCGTAATATTCAATGACCTACCATGTAACTCTCTATCAAAAACCTTTTGTAACTATATATACACCACATCAACTGAATTTCCCCTCAACTAACCTATTGCTTTATCAGAAGCGCCATCAAGTTCACAATTAATCTTTAACAAGTCCTTCCCGGCCCTCTCTCATAAACCATTCCAGTCGCTGACTGCTGATGCTCTCCTGATAGTTGCTTCCAGCATTCTCCCCAGGTTATAAGGACTGATCATGGTTGCTGGACTTTTCCCTACACCCTTGATGAATGTAACACAGTTTTCAGCCCTCGGATACCATGTTTATGGCCACGATCTCGTTTTTTCCCCCTCACCAACCTAGGGCGCATCTTATCTGTGCCAGGAAAATTCCCCACTTCCAGCCAGCCTTCCAGAATATCAGCACCATCTCTAGATTGACGTACGAAACCTGACTACCTGAGCCTCCATGATGAGATCTCCCTCAGTTCCATTCACCCGATCCTGCAGCCCATTTACTCTTCATGTGCCTCTCGAAGATTTTAGACTATTTCATGACTGTTTGCCACGCTTATTTCTCTACCCATTTTGGCCTCTTGTTTCCTTTTTTCTGAACTTCTCTGAACTTTCTGTGATCCCCTTGGTTCCCACTTGTCAACTTGTTACCGCTCATGCACACCTTTCCTGCTTTGTTTACTCTCTAACGTCTGAGTAAAGAGCCTGTCCCACTTGGCCGTCATTTGCGGATCATGCAGGTGGCGCGCAAAGATTTTGTGAATCCCAAAATCCTGGGGGGCTGCGCGCCACCTCGCGTCACTGCCGACGTTACCACGCGCGCACAATGCACGCCATTCGCCCGTCGTGACGCGTAAATGATGCCGCGTAAATGACGCGCAAATAGCACCAAAGTGGGACAGGCCCTTAACAGAGAGTCTCGCTGTTTAACTGATTAAAACTTCTTGCCCTTCATGACTCTGAGCTCAGAGACAATGAAACACAAAGTGCTGGAGGAACTCAGCGGGTCAGGGGGCATTCGTGAAGGGAATGGACAGACGACCTTTCTGGTTGGGACTCTTCTTCTGACCCACCGAGTTCCTCCAAAACTTTGTGTTTTGCTGAAGATTCCAGCATCTGCAGTTGCTTTGTGTCTCAAGGACCAGCAGTCTGTTTCCTGTGAGAATTCTTCACAGAAACATAGAACAAAGCACAGTACTGCCCTTTGGCCCACAATCTCCGTACCGAACATGATGTCAAGATAAACTAACCTCGTCTGCACGTGATTCCGATCCCTCCTACCCCTGAATATCCCATGCGTTAATTGATTATTGTGTAACTAACATCGATCGACCAGGCTTGACTCGTGTGTTCTTCCTTCCTCCAGTCTCCAGAGTAACTCCATCAGTAACATCGGTGCCACCGCCCTGACTGCAGCTCTCACAATCAATGAAGGCCTAACCGACCTGAAGTAAGGCTCCAGCCCCTGGTGCTCCTGTTGGGCACTCGTGCTTCTCGCCCCTCCCTCCCTCCCTCCCTCCCTTGTGCATGGGCCGGTGGAAGTGACCTGACGTGGCTGGCTGTGGCAGAGTGACTGGTGTAGTGTTGGGGGATGCTCCGTGTAGCTGTTGCCGGGAGCAAAGCGTGTGGCGTGCAATACACAAACCGGGAGAGTGGGGGTTCAGTAAATATTCCTCACCTCCGGTACTGTCTACGTGGGGTTTGCTTGTTCTCCCAGATCCCATGGACAAACAGATCTGTCGGTTCATTGGCTGGTGTAAATTAGTGAATGGTGTGGTCTGGGGAGAGTTAATGGGAGTGAGAGAAGTATAAAAGGAGGTTGCTGTAGGATTGGTGCAGATGATTGCTTGATGGCCGGCACAGGCTGGAAGGACCGAAGGGCCTATTTCTTGCTGCGTGACTCCACGACTGCGAGGGGACAGGGAGAAGTAATTTTATTAAACTGTGTTTCCATTTCCAGTCTGCGAGAGAATTCTATCAGCTTGAACGGCGCGAAGGAAATTGCAAAAGCCCTGCGTGTAAACAAGGTGCTGAGGAGCCTGGAGTAAGTCTTGACCAGGAGTCTGTCTTCAAAGATAGAGTCATACATTGTGGAAACAGGTCCATCGGCCCAACTTGCCCACACCAACCAACGTGTCCGATCTATACTAGTCCCACTTGCGTTTGGTCCATATCCCTCTAAATCTGCCCTATCCATGTACCCGTGTAAATGTCTCGTAAACGTTGCCATAGTACCTGCCTCAACTACCTCCTCTGGCAGCTCGTTCCATACACCCATTACCCTTTACGGAAAAAAGTTACCCCTCAGATTCCTATTAAATCTTTTCCCACTCACCTAAACCTATGTCCTCTGATTCTCGATTACCCTACTCTGGGCGTTTACCCGATCTATTCATCTCACGATTTTGTACACTTCTATAAGATCATCCCTCATTGGCATGTCCAGGAATCATCCAGTGACAAACACACATCTCACACCAATATTTGGAATAATCCTGGTCCGTGTTGGGAACAAGGACATTTAACACCATCCTGAATATTTGGGAGAAAGTGATTCTGGCCCCTCACCTCAAATATGTGATCCATTTAAACTGGACTCAAAGAGAGCACAAGGAACAGCAGATGTTGAAATCTTGAGCAAACACAAACTGCTGGAGAAACTCGGCGGGTCTGTGGAAGGATTCGACCAACGATGTTTCCGGTCGGGACCTTTTGCTAGACTGATGGAGTAATGGGGAGAAAACCCCCACCTCTTTGTTTGCAGGCTTCTCGCCTCTCCTCCATCAGTCTGAAGAATGGTTCCAACCTGAAACCTCGACTGTCCATTCCCGCCACAGATGCTGCCTGATCTGCCAAGTTTCTCCAGCACTTTGTGTTTTGTACAAAGGAGAACAGTTCTGCTCTCAGTTTGTTCTCCATGACGTGTCCGTCCCTCCCGTTCCCCCCCCCCCCCTCCCCCACACAGCAGGCTGTGACCCCCTCCCCAGTTGACACTGTTCCGCTGGCAGCATCCCTCAGTGTTTGTGTTCCTCATTTTCAGTCTAACGGCGAACCTGCTGCACGACGAAGGGACGGCAGCCATTGCCTCCGCTATCCAGGAGAACCAGACCCTCACCTCCCTGCAGTAAGTTGTCATTGTCCCCGTCCAGTGTGTCGCTGGGACACTGCAGCAGATCCTCAGGGTGGAGGACACAAGGTGCTGGAGTGACTCAGCGGGTCAGGCAGCATCTGTGGAGAATGTGGATGGGTGACGTTTCTGGTTGGGAGTGGAGGCTCGCTCCAGGCCATCATTGCTGGGACATTGGAAATGCTGGCGGAGGAGCGGTGACCATCTCCCACGTAGAATGATCCCCCGTATGTCGCCTGTCCATTCCCTCCACAGATACTGCCTGACCCGCTGAGGTCCTCCAGCACTGTGTGGGTTCCAGCGTTAGGCCCCCTTCCAGGACCTACACCTACAACCAACGAGTTATGATTCATAGATATAGGGATGATGCAAGGGTTAGTGGTGCTGTGGATAATGAGGAAGCTTACAAAAGGCCATGGATAAGATGGAAAGTTGGGCAGATGGAGTTTAATCCCGACAAGTGTAAGTGATGTATTTTAGGAGGTTAAATAGGGGTAAGGCATACACAGTAAGTGGTCGGGCAACAATGTAATCAGGTATAGTCTTTCTGCTGACTGGTTAGCATGCAACAAAAACTTTTCACTGTACCTCGGTGCATGTGACAATAAACTGAACTAAACTAAAGTAATATTGATGAACAGAAACGTAGTCCGTAGTTCAAGCCCATAGCTCCCTGAAAGTGGACACACAGCTGGTTCTGCTGATGAAGAAGGCACTTCCCCTGTTCGTTCACCTGTCCACTGGACCATTGCCCATCATCCCCCGACCCCCTGGCCACTCGGACGTTCATCTCCCTATCCTTTGTGCTGGGGGTTGTGGTGGGGCCAGGGGTGGGTGCCCTGTTGTGCTGCCCCCTTGGTGTCAGGTTTGTTTATGCTGCAGCCTGTGGGAGATGTACGTAGGAGACTTTCTGACCCCACGTACGTCTCGATACAGGGCAGAGAGTTCATCGTGTAAAGGTGAAGACGGGGCACCAATAAACCACTTCCTCCTGTCCTCGAGGCTGGGGGCACAAACCCAGGGAACGGGTTGTGTAGACACGAGGAACTGCAGACGCTGGAATCCACACAGTGCTGGAGGAACTCAGTGGGTCAGATAGTATCTGTGGAGGAGCGGATAGGCAACGTTTCATGTCGGGACCCTTCTTCAGACTGAACAAGTTGTGGGGTGTGTGTGTGTGAGATGCGGGCAATCACTAACGTGTGTCCACCTTCTCTCAGTCTGCAGTGGAACTTCATCAGCCCAAACTCGGCCAAAGCACTGGCTCAAGCACTACATTACAATCACAGCATCACCAGCCTTGAGTAAGTACCCACTCCCCTCATCCCCTCTCCCTCCCTTCAACCCCTGCTTTCCATTCTTCCCCCTCTCCACCCCTCCTCTCCCCCCCTTCAATCCAGTCCCTTCACAATCCCATCCCCCTCTATCCTCTCTCCTCCCCTCCCACTCCCTCTCTATTCCCCCACTTTCGACACAGCTGGTAGAGCTGCAACTTCACAATGCTGAATCCTGAACGTGGGTGCTGTCTGTGTGAAGTTTCCACGTTCTCCCTGTGACCGCATGGGTGTTCTCCCACATCCCAAACACATGCGGATTTGTAGATTAATTGGGTGTTGGGAGTATAGATGAGTGGGTGGAATCTGGGGTATAATGATGAATTTGAGGGGAGAATTTAAAAAAAAATGGGGTTAAGGTAGGATTAACATAAATGGGTGTTTGAAGATTGTCATGCCTTGTTTACCTTCCAGTCTTCAGGAAAACAGCATTGGAGACGAAGGGATCATCGCTCTGTCTGCTGCACTGAAATGTAACTCCGTGCTGACCTCCTTGTAGTAAGTCTCAACAGTTTGTTCATCTCAAACAATGTACATGAATGTAAGATCATTGGAAGCAGGTGGTGGAGGTCATTCCCCACTCAGTTGCTCTACAATTTGGCTGATTTACGCAGTGCTACTTCCCACACACACTCCATATCCCTCATAGAACAGGACAGCGCAGGAACAGGCCCTTCGGCCCACTCTGTTCATGCCGAACTGATGCCGTTAAACTAATCTCCTCTGCCTTCACATGATCCATATCCCATTCCGTGCAAATCCATGTGCCCATCCAAAAGCCTCATAAATACTGCTCTTGTATCTGCCTCCACCCACCACCCTTTATAAAATAAAACCTGCCCCACGCATCTCCATTAAACTTTGCACCTCTTATCTTAAAATTATGCCCTCTGGTCTTTAACATTTCCACCCTGGGAGAAAACCTTTGACTGTCTACCCTGTGTACCCATCCCCTAAATAAATGTGGCAATCTCTATCTTTATTGTATGCAGCAACCGAGCCTTCACAGCCCTTGGTGGAGAATTCCAAACAATAGACAATAGCCAATAGGGTGATTTCACCAAAGGTCAAATGAGCGTAGATCCCCACTCACGTGACCGCAAAATTTAACTGGAGGACATATGTCACTTCCGGTACATGTTAGTGAATGGGAAAACACGCACTTTCACACCCGTTAAAAACATGGAAAACGGCCGATTATTGAGCTGAAATTTTCTGTGCTAGTCGGGGTGACCGTGAGGCACAGCGACCTAAATTTTCAGTCCAAAAAAAAGATAGAAAGTAAGGTAAATTCAAGAGGGAGTTGAAGGTGTAAGTGATTGAAAGTCCAGGAACCTGAGTTTGGAGTTGCCTGGCCGCCTGTTACCGAGCCCTGGGGCGGTGTCATCTCCCTCTCATCTCTACACCTCTAATGTGTGTGTGACCAGCCTTGCTCGCCCGACTCCCCCGCTGGGAATTCTGCGTGTGTGGAATAAACCCTAGACTGTGTCAGTGAGGGGTTGTTTACATTGGCATTGGGGACGGAGGGAAGATGCCAGACAGACAGTCCCACTGCAGAGTACATACAGCCCTGTAGTCTGAGTCCGGCCACCGCCGCGGCTCTCACTCAACTCACGCTGAAAGATCTCGCCAGCCCTTTGGCTCGCTTCCACCGCCCTCGCTGCAACAACCAACTCACTCTGGGCATTTTGGTCCAGTGCTCTGGTATCACCCGCCCGGCAGCCTCACATACAGAGCGACAACTGACATTCTTCACCATGTCTCCCCATCTCCCCAGGCCCGCAACCTTGGCGTGATCTTTGATTCCACCCTCTCGCTTGAGCCTCACATCCGCCATGTCATTAAAACCTCCTTCTTTCATCTCCGCAACATCGCCAAACTCAGACCCTCTCTCACACCGCCCGCTGCTGAAAGACTCATCCATGCCTTCATCTCCTCCCGACTGGACTGCAACTCACTTCTCCTTGGCATCAGCTCCACCTACATCAACCGACTCCAACTGGTCCAGAACGCAGCCGCCCGACTCATCACCCACACCAAATCCTGGCATCACATCACTCCAGTCCTCAAAAAACTTCACTGGCTTCCCATCTCCCACCGGATCACCTACAAAATCCTGGTCCTCACCTACAAAGCCCTCCACCATCTGGCCCCCCCATATCTCACTGACCTCCTCTCCCCCTACCAACCCTCACGGTCCCTCAGATCCACATCAGCCGGTCTCCTCTCCATCCACAAGTCCAACCTCCGCAGTTTTGGGGACAGAGCCTTCTCCAGGGCAGCTCCCAGGCTCTGGAACTCCCTCCCCCAACTGATCCGCAATTCCGTGTCCCTCACCATCTTCCAGTCCCGCCTCAAGACCCATCTCTTCACCTCTGCCTATCCTTAGCCCCACGTCCCCGTCCCTTTTCATCTGTGCATTAATTGCCTCATACTGTGTTTTGTATTGAATTCTGTCTTTACTTTGTGTACTAGTCATGTCTCTACTATTTATTTCATTCCCCTTACATGTTTTTCCTCTACATGCTCAATTTTTGTAAGGTGTCCTTGAGACTCTTGAAAGGCGCCCATAAATAAAATTTATTATTATTATTATTATTATTATCCCTCAGGTTCCTGGACTTTCAATCAGACACGCCACCAAACCGAGATATCAGCATAATTAGTGCAAATCAATAGCAGGGAATTCTCCTCGATTTAGCAATTTTAATGACAGATCTTTCACTTTTAAAACTTTTCATATAACTAATGAATAAAGATAAAAAGTCAATAATGCCACTTTTGATGAAATGCAGCGAGCAAACGCGATAATTCCCGATATTTTGGATCTTTAAATCTCCACGGCAAATGTCTGCTAAGCACTTCCGCTGTATTTACACCTTCAACTCCCTCTTGAATTTACCTTACTTTCTATCTTTTTTTTGGACTGAAAATTTAGGTCGCTGTGCTTCACGGTCACCCCGACTAGCGCATCCCCCACACCCCCATGTTTTTAACGGGTGTGAAAGTGCGTGTTTTCCCATTCACTAACATGTACCGGAAGTGACATATGTCCTCCAGTTAAATTTTGCGGTCACGTGGGTGGGGATCTACGCTCATTTGACCTTTGGTGAAATCACCCTATTGGTGCAGGAGCCATTCAATGTGATCACGGCTGATTATCCCCAATCGGTACCCCGTTCCTGCCTTCTCCCCATATCCCCTGACTCTGCTATTTTATCTAGCCCTATCTAGCTCTCTCTTGAAAGCATCCAGAGAACCTGCCTCCACCGCCCTCTGAGGCAGAGAATTCCAGACTCACCACTCTCTGTGAGAAAAAGTGTTTCCTCGTCTCCGTTCTGAATGGCTTACTCCTTATTCTTAAACTGTGGCCCCTGGTTCTGGACTCCCCCAACATCGGGAACATGTTTCCTGCTTCTAGCGTGTCCAAGCCGTTAACAATCTTATATGTTTCAATGAGATCATCGCCATCTACTGGTGGAAGAAACCTCTCCTCCGCTAACAGACCATCACTCAAACCAACCTTCCTTCTGTTGACTCCATCTACACTGCACGCTTCCTTGGCAAGGCAACCAGTATAATCAAGGACATGTCTCACCCCAGTCACTCCCTCTTCTCCCCTCTCCCATCAGGCACTGTTGCATGTTTGAAAACGCATACTTTAAGAGACAGTTTTAACCCAGCTGTCATCAGACAATTGAACCATTCAATCACGAACTAGAGAGCAGTCCTAGTTTACCATCTTTAATCAGACTTTACTGGACTGTATAGTCTTTCCACTGATTGGATAGCACCTAACAAAAAAGCTTTTCAATGTACCTCGGTACACGTGGCAATAAACTAAACTAAACTCCACACACTGTTCCGAGAGATAATGTTACAGTTGTTGGAGAGGAATAGTTTGCAGTCCTGTAGGAGGGGTGGGACTGCTGAGGGCTGCATTAGAATCAGCACAGGCTCAATCAAAGATCTTATGGGCTCAATGGTCCCAACCCGAAACATTACCTGTCCATATCATTCAGTGATGCTGAATTACTCCAGCACTCCGTCTTTGTTTTGAAAACCTGCATCTGCAGTTCCTTATTTCTATATACTCAATGGCCTTCTTATATGCTGTCATGATCAAAGATCCTATAGCGGAGCTATAAGATCTTTGGTCATGATGATTCTGATTCTTTGTTAAGATAAGGTGTGAAGTGTTGTACAATGTGTTAATTTATACTGGGTGCAGCTGCCTTGATCGGCTTTGTACGTTGTAACGTGAAGCTGTGTTGTTGACTGGTTTCCTCACTGCAGTCTACAGGGGACATCCGTGGGCGAGAGAGGTGCCAGGGCCTTGGCTGATGCCTTAACCGTGAACAAGAGCCTCAGCACTCTGGAGTGAGTACATGGCTTGATCTCCGTTGGTCCGCACCTCCACACACACGTGTACTGTCGACGGGAAGGGCGGGGAAACTGGGATCACCCTCCGCGCTGTTAAACCAGAGCCCTGGTGATGTATCCCATCGCCCGGACACTGAAAGCAGCAGGTTGGTCCCTCTCATTCCCATGTGTCTGTACACCAAAGTTATCAATCAACAATCTCTTCACTTTTTTATTTAAACATCATGACATGCCTTGGGTCGTGGGAGATTGTTACTGTGAAACGCGTGTGTACATGTATGTGTATATATAAGCATGTGTAGGTGCACACATGTAAGTATATTAGTGCTTGCGTGCATATATATATGTGTGTATGCATATGCATGTGTGGGTACACATGGGTACACATATGTGATTATGAATGCATGTGCAGGTCCACATATATGTGTATATGTAGGCATGTGCAGGTCCACATATGTGTATATGTATGCATGTGCAGGTACACATATATGTATATATAGGCATGTGCAGGTCCACATATGTGTATATGTATGCATGTGCAGGTACATGTATGTATATGTATGCATGCAGGTACACATGTGTATGGTGGGCGGCGCGACTTTCGTCAGCAGCGGCCTCTGCAGTCCGTCTGCGTTTTTATTATTTTATGTCTTATGTTTTTATGTAGTTTTTGTTATTTTTGTTGGGGTATGTGTGTGGGGGGGTGGGGGTGGTGTGGGGGGGGGGGGGGGGGGGGGAACTTGTAAATCTCTCCCTGCACGGGAGACCCGACCTTTTCTTTGTCGGGTCTCCGTTGTCGTTGGGGCTGCAACGAGGAGCGGCCTCCAACAGGAAGACCGGGGGCTGTGGTGCCGACTACTCACCTCACCGTCGCGGAGCTGGCCGAGTCCAGAGCGGGTGGAGCTGTGGTGGACGCTGCTGCGACCCGACCCCCGGAGATTCGGTGGCTGCAACTGCGGGTTTGGCGGGCGGCACCGGGAGCCCGCGGGTCCCTGGAGGGAGTCCGCTTTTCAGGGCTTCCGCAACGGCGACTTCTCCCGCCCGAGTTGCGGGGTTGAAGAGCTCCTGGAGCGGGGCCTTACAGCACCGCCCTGCGCGGCTTGGAATGGCGGCGGGTCTCTGCAAGCGCGCGCCGGGGGCTCTGACACCAAGACCCGGTGCGCGACCTTGCATCACCCGGCGTGGCTTTAATGGCTGCGGGACAATTCGCCATCGCCCGCCGGGGGCTTTGACTTTGACTTTGACTCTGACATCGGGGGGGAGAGTGCAGTGGAGAGATAAGTTTTTTTGGCCTTCCATCACAGCAATGTGATGGATGTTTATGTAAATTATGTTGTGTCTTGGGTCTATTTGTTTGTAATGTATGGCTGCAGAAACGACATTTCGTTTGGACCTCAAGGGGTCCAAATGACAATAAATTGAATTGTATTGTATTGTATTGTATTGTATTGTATGTGCAGGTCCACATATATGTGTAAAGGTAGGCATGTGCAGGTCCACACACGTGTATATGTTTGCATGTGCATGTGCAGGTACGTGTATATGTATCCATGTGCAAGTGCACATTAGTTTAGTTTATTGTCACATGTACCAAGGTACAGTGAAAAGCTTTTGTTGTGTGCTAAACAGTCAGTGGAAATGATTACAATCGATCCATTTACAGGGAATAACGCTTAATGCGAGGTAAAGCCAGCAAAGTCCTATCTAGGATAGTCCGAGGATCATCAAAGACGTAGATAGTAGTCGACGACTCTCTGGTCGTGGTAGGATGATTCAGCTGCCTGATAACAGCTGGGAAGAAACTGTTCCCGAATCTGGTGGTGTGCGTTTTCACACTTCTATACCTGTTGCCTGATGGGGGATGGGAGAAGAGGGCGTGACTGGTCCTTGATTATGTTGCTGATCTTGCCGAGGCAACGTGAGGTATAAATGGAGTCAATAGAAGGGATGTTGGTTTGTGTCATGGTCTGGGGTGCGTCCACAATTTGCTGCAATTTCTTGAATGGAGCTGTTCCCAAATCAAGATGTGATGCTTCCTGTTAAAATGCTTTCTATGGTATGTATGTGTAAATAAGTGTGCGTGCACATGTACATGGGTGCATATATGTACGTAGCCTGTGTTCCTGGCAACTGAATGTTTGGTCTCTTCTAGTCTGCGAGGGAACGCTGTGGGTGTGGCTGGTGTGAAGGCGATCGCCTCCGGTCTGAAAGTCAACAACAGCCTCCGGACTCTCAAGTAAGTGCATTCTGATGCCTTGGGTTACCATGCGCTCTGGGATAGCACAGCAATAGCAGCTGAATTAAATGGCAATACAGCATAAAGCTGGACAGGGCTGAGCTTCAGGTGAGTCGGCCACATGTACTGTTAGCTGTGCTTGGCAGAGTATCCGGCAGCCAACCAGCTGTTCCTTGTGTGTAACACATTGGCCCTTTGGCCCAATTGACCCATGCCGGCCCTTCGGCCCAATTGACCCATGCGGCCCTTCGGCCCAATTGACGCATGCCGGCCACGATGACCCGTCATTACGTTCTGCAATTTCAAGCCTGTTTTTGATGTCTCTCCACCAAGTATCTCTGCTCATTCATCACCAGGTAGATAATTTTGCATAACCATTCAGTATAACGATACAGCATGGAAACGTTCAGCCCACGGCGACCATTGTTCACACTAGTTCTGTGTTACCCCACTTTCTCATCTACTCCCTGTACACTAAGGGCAATTTACAGAGGCCAATTAACTTACAAACCCGTGCGTCATTAGGATGTGGGAAGAAACGGGAGCACCCGGAGGAAACCCTAGCGGTCATAGGGAGAACATGCAAACAATGTCTGCGCCCAACATGATACTAAGATCAACTCTTATCCATATCCCTCCATTCCCTGCTTATCTAAAACACCACTATCGTACCGGCCTCCACCACCACCCCCAAATAAAATATCCTGCCACATACATCTCCTTTAAACTCTGCCCCTTTCACCTTAGAGCTATGTCCTCTAGTCTTTGACATTTCCATCCTGGGAAAAAAGGTTCTAACTACCCTATGAATGTCACTCACTCACTATGTCAATTGACTTAATATTACTTCTATCATGTCTCCCTTCAACCTCCAACACCCAAGTGGAAACAATTAGGTCTGTCCAATCTCTCCCTGTAGCTGATACCCCCTATAATCGACTCATCGACTCACTTTCACGGGAACAAATTAAAGCAGGAAATCCTCGTCTGAATTCCAGCCTCCAAGTTGAGTTACTGTGGATGTTGGGACTGGTGACCCAGTCGTGTGTTACCCTGTTGATTCCTGCGTTTGTTGCGTTGCAGCCTTCAGGAGAACTCCTTGGGGCTGGATGGGGCCATGTGCATTGCCATCGCTCTGAAGTACAACCATAGTCTCGTCCACATCAAGTAAGTGTCTCCCTTCTGCTGGTTCTGGCCTGCCTCACGCTTGGCCTCGTTCCTCTTCAGCCCTGGACAACCAAACGTGAAGTGACTGAGGCGATTGTCAATCTGAGCACTCAGTGCAGCAATGCAGAGGATGCTACTGGGTTTGATGCTGTCACTGTGAGGGTCACCATAATCTGCAGCGCCCACCCCTCCCCCATTCCCTCGGCAGCACGAGTCCCAGTGACCGTGCGATGGGACGTAACTGGTCCGCACTCCTCCACCCATCTTGGCCAGAGGTCAGCATCACAGCACAGAAACAGGCCTCTCGGCCAACAATGTCCGTGCCAAACATGATGCTAAGACCAATCCTTATTGTTTGCACAATCTATTTTGTTCCATTCCCTGCATAACCATTCTACATTCATTCCATTTTGTTATTCTCCTGATTCTCATGTTTACTCCCATCAATTTGCCCAGATTCTACCCCTCAACCCCACCCTAGGGGCTTCAGTGAGGGCTAATTAACCCACAGACCCCACACATCTGGCATATGGAGGGAAACTAGAGCACCCGGAGGAAACCCACACGTCACAGGGAGAACATGTAAACTCCACACAGACAGCACCCAAGGTCAAGACTGAACCATGGTCGTGGGCGCTGTGAGGCAGCAGCTCTACCCACTGAGACACTGTGCCGTACACAAGTTAAAAATCCCACCACAAGGACCACAGGGCAGCACGGTCTGACACCTATTTCTATTGATTGGTGCTTTCTCAGTCTCCAGGGCAACAGGATTGGCGAGTCGGGAGCAAAGGTCATCGCTGCTGAGATCAGAAGCAAGTCTCCGCATTGTGTGGTTGAGATCTGAGTCAGGCCGGGCCGAAGAGGAGCCAGTGGCAAAGGACATCTCTGTGGCCAGGCCTTGGACAGGCAGCTCCATCTCACCCTGGTCTCATGCACTTCAACGTCCCCAGGAGCTGGTGTGGGGAACGCTGACCCCAGGAGCTGGTGTGGGGAGCAGTGACCTCTGACCCCTGGAGCCAGTGTAGGGTGCAGTGACCCCTGACTCGGGGAGCCGATGTGGGGAGCAGGGACCCCTGACCCCCGGAGATGGTATGGGACGCACTGACACCTGACCCCCAGGGACTGGGAATGGCCTGTCACCTCACTGCTGACCACAGGTTGGGGTCTCACACTGCAGTGATTCTTACTGTCGATGGTTAAGTGTCAGAGGTGGTGTGGAAGTTTCCGACACCTTGGTCCATTTGTAAATATGTTATTTACAGTATAAATTCTTATTTATCGTTTTCCAGTTAAAATAATTAAAATTGTTAATAATTGATAATAATAATTGTTCACGCGGTGAGTGACTCCGTCAGTGGTGAATTTGTAACAGTCTCTTGTTGCTGGTACACTATCAGTGACAGGCTGTGGATTCACCTCACTGCCTGTCCTCCCCTCTCACGGACACAGCCCAAGGGCCTGCACGGAATGATGCGCACACTGGATAAATGTGTTTATTTTCTACCTAAGATGATGATACACCCAATGATACATTTACACCCAAGTATTTAATTTATATATAAGATGACAGTAACATCCATGTTTCAGTTGGGCCATGAGTTGCTGGATTTTAAATCTAAAGCAAAATAAGCTTTGTACAATACAATGACAGTGCAAGAACCGGGTGGAGTTGTGAAATGGGTTGTGCTTCAGGGTGTGAGGCTGCTGTTCACTGATGGTATCTCAGCTGGTAACGCCCTCCACAGAGGCAGTGCCACTCTGTTCTCACCCTGCTCCTGTGTTGTCGCCCATCGTATACATTGAAGCCTCGACTCAAGCTGATGGAGAGAGTCCACCTCCCACCAACGGAGAGGCGGCTTTCATGATCCTGTCGTTGCTGAATCTCTCACGGGGCTTTGCCTGGATGTTGAGGGAATTCTTGTCTTTGCCCTTTCCAAGATTAGCAGAATACACAGGTGGCTCCATGTCTTGGTGCTTACAGGATAAACCCATTCATCGCGTACGATGCAGGCAAGCAGCTTAAGCTGAGCAATGTGGTGGAGCAAGAGGTTGTGAACACACTCCAGCAGTAGCTGGGGAGAACATGTTTTACCACAGGCCTCACTGGGAAGAAGCGGTGGGAATGGCGAGGAGGGCAGGGGGTCATATACAGCGCGGTGAATAGGAGCAGACCCAGCGAACAAGGACCAGTTACTGTGTGCAGTCTCTCATTACCTGGTTTGTGAATGATTACAGAATAATAAATATATGGGGATAAAATTCAAATATGGAATAATTAGAAGTTTGAGGAGGGAGCTTCTAAACTGCTGCTGAGTTGAGCACTTGGGCAACTGTAGGTGTTGCAGGCTGGAGTTGCGGCAATGATGTTCCCGTGCCTGGCGCAGGTACACAGTCTTGGAGAACAACCTGATGAATACTCTCAGGAGCCAGGGTATCGAACAGACAGCTGAGCAACCGTTCCACCTGCTCAACACAAAACACAGTGACCAGTCACCCACTAACACAGGACCTGAGACATAAGGTGTGGTGCAGCATGTGGAGCTGCTGCCTCACAGCACCACAATCCTGACCTTGCGTGCTGTCTGTGTGGAGTTTGCACGTTCTCCATGTGGCCGCGTGGGTTTCCTCCAGGTGCTCAGGTTTCCTCCCACATCCCAAAGGGTTTGTAGGTTAATTGGCCCTCTGTAAATTGCCCCCAGTGTCTCGGGAGGATGAGAAGGTGGGATAACATGAAACTAGTGTGATTGGGTGAAAGATGGTTGGCGTGGACACAATGGGCCAAAGGGTGCGTTTGTGTGTGTATTTGTGTGTGCGTGAATGTGTGTAAGATTGAGTGAGTGTGTGTATGTATGTGAGTGAGTGTGCGTATGTGATTGCGACGTGTGTGTGTGTGTGAGTGAGTGAGTGAGTGAGTTGGCTGTTCGCCGAGTACTTGCCTGTAACTCAGTCTTTGGATACAGCAAATGTTGCAGGCAATCTTGGAGCTCCAGTTTATCCCAGTTGAGGCTGAAACACAGGACAGCTGATCTGTGAATGTTGAATCTTTAAAGCACCAAGGTAAAATGCTGGATTCCTCTCTGACTGCGCGGGTGGGTTTTGAAGGGGGAGGGAGAGGATTGGAAGGGGCTGCCTTGGGCAATGAAAAGAAATGTCATCAATTGGCAAGAAGTTGCCGAGGGCCAGTTTGTGGCGTATTTTTATTTGTGGCCGAGGGGAAACACAGTGAAGGGCCAGGGAATTGGAACCAGATTGGACGGTGCAGTAAGAGTTTCAGGGCCCTGTCACTGCAGATAGGTGAAAACACAGAGTTTGGGCAGAAACTCTCAAGCTTGTTGCCAACGTTTCTGTGTTAAATCCAGCATCATCTCTACCTGACCAACAGGCAGTGAGAGATCGCTGAACATCAGCAACACATGAGGAACGGCCAGGGTCTTGGTCAGTGACAGATAACAACGTTGCTGCGGTTTCCACTTCTGCAAGCATCGCCTCTCCCAGTCACCCCGTAGAAATTAAACTTTTGAAGATACACCACCAGGAACTAAAGATATGGCAGGGTTACTCACCTGTTCAGTAATGTGCCAAAGCAGCAGACCCCGTTATCTCTCTCTAGAGCCAGCATCAGGCAGGGACCGCTTGTGAGCAGTGAGCACTGAGGAACAATAAAAACTATAGATGGTTAGAACTAACCACCACCCCCGTCCCAGCAACACTGAATTGAATTGAATTGAATTGAATGCGTTTTATTAGACAAGTAAGTATACATACAAGGAATTTGCCTTGGTGCTTTGCTCGCAAGGATAACAACACGATATACAGTAGACAATTAAAAATGAAACATTATAATTTAAACATGTGAAAAATAAAATAAAATACCAGAGCAAAAGGAGGCTACAGACTTTTGGCTGTTGAGTACAGTTACTACTCATGGAAAAAAAGCTGTTTTTATGTCTGGCTGTGATTCAGATTCAAATTCAGATTCAATTTTAATTGTCATTGTCAGTGTACAGTACAGAGACAACGAAATGCAGTTAGCATCTCCCTGGAAGAGCGACATAGCAAATGATTTGAATAAATAATAATAAGTGTTCGGGGGGGGGGGGGGGTGTGATTGGCAGTCACCGAGGTACGTTGTTGAGTAGAGTGACAGCCGCCGGGAAGAAGCTGTTCCTGGACCTGCTGGTTCGGCAACGGAGAGACCTGTAGCGCCTCCCGGATGGTAGGAGGGTAAACAGTCCATGGTTGGGGTGAGAGCAGTCCTTGGCGATGCTGAGCGCCCTCCGCAGACAACGCTTGCTTTGGACAGACTCAATGGAGGGGAGCGAGGAACCGGTGATGCGTTGGGCAATTTTCACCACCCTCTGCAATGCCTTCCGGTCGGAGACAGAGCAGTTGCCATACCATACTGTGATGCAGTTGGTAAGGATGCTCTCGATGGTGCAGCGGTAGAAGTTCACCAGGATCTGAGGGGACAGATGGACCTTCTTCAGTCTCCTCAGGAAGAAGAGACGCTGGTGAGCCTTCTTGATCAGAGTTGAGGTATTGTGGGTCCAAGAGAGGTCATCGGAGATGTTGACACCCAGGAACCTGAAGCTAGAAACACGTTTCACCTCCGTCCCGTTAATGTGGATGGGGGTGTGCGTGCCGCCCCTGGACTTCCTGAAGTCTACAATGAGCTCCTTGGTCTTCTTGGAGTTAAGGGCCAGGTTGTTGTCAGCGCACCATGCTGCTAAGTGCTGGACCTCCTCCCTGTAGGCCGACTCATCGTTGTTGCTGATGAGGCCAATCACCGTTGTATCATCTGCATACTTGATGATGGTGTTAGTACCATGTACAGGTGTGCAGTCATAGGTGAAGAGGGAGTAGAGGAGGGGGCTCAGCACACAGCCCTGTGGAACGCCGGTGTTCAGGGTGAGGGTTGAAGAGGTGTGCTTGTCTAACCTAACAGACTGGGGTCTGTTGGTTAGAAAGTCCAGTATCCAGTTGCAGAGAGAGGGGTCGATGCCCAGGTTACCGAGTTTGGTGATCAGTTTTGATGGTATAATGGTGTTGAATGCTGAGCTGTAATCGATGAACAGCATTCTTACGTAAGTGTCTCTGTGGCGGCTCTGTGACGGCTTTGACAGTCCGGATTCGTCTCCCAGAGGGAAGTACTTCAAAGAGTTTGTGGCCAGGGTGAGAGGGTCAGAGATGATATTACCTGCAGGCTTCCTGGCCCTTGCAGTGTACAGTCGTCAATGGGGGAAGGTTGCAGCCAACAACCTTCTCGGCTGATCGAACAATGCACTGCAGCCTCTGGATGTCATGCTTGGTGACTTAGCCATGATGGAGAAGGTGAAGACAGACTCTATGATTGCAGTATAAAACGGGACCATCATTGCCTGTGGTACATTGTGTTTTCTCAGCTGCCGCAGGAAGTACATCCTCTGTTGGGCCTTTTTGACTGGAGTTGATGGTGGCCTCACATTTTAGGTCCTTGGAGATGATGGTTCCAAGGAACTTAAATGATTCCACAGACGTTACTGTGGTGTTGTTGATGGTGAGTGGGAGTAGGGGAGGGGGAGCTCTCCTAAAGTCTACAATCAATTCCACTGTCTAAAGAGCATTGAGCTCCAGGTTGTTGTGAAGACACCAGGACAGCAGCTGTATCACTTCCTGTCTGTAGGCAGGTTCCTCCCCAACCTGGATCAGTCCAATCAGGGTTGTGTTGTCCGCAAACTTGAGAAGCTTGACAGAGGTGTATGTGGAGGTACAGAGAGAGTAGAGGAGAGGGGAGAGTACCCAGCCTTGTGGTGTTCCTATGCTGAGAGTGACTGGACATCCATGGTGAAGATGAGGGAATGGGGGCGTGGAAAATGAAAGTCATGGTGTAGACGAAGAACCTATGAGGTGTTTTGAACATAGGTAGGGAGGGATTTAACCAGAGGGGATAGGATGGAGTCAGTTGCTCTACATCGGTGAGACCAAGCCTAGGCTTGGCGATCGCTTCGCCCAACACCTCCGCTCGGTTCGCAATAACCAACCAACCTGATCTCCCAGTGGCTCAGCACCCCCTCCCATGCCAAATCCGACCTTTCTGTCCTGGGCCTCCTCCATGGCCAGAGTGAGGCCCACCGTAAATTGGAGGAGCAGCACCTCATATTTCGCTTGGGCAGTTTGTACCCCAGCAGTATGAACATTGACTTCTCTAATTTCAGGTAGTCTCTGCTTTCTCCTCCCTTTCTCAGCTCTCCCTCAGTCCACTGTCTCCACCTCTTCCTTTCTTCTTCCCGCCCTCACATCAGTCTGAAGAAGGGTCTTGACCCGAAACGTTGCCTATTTCCTTCGCTCCATAGATGCTGCCTCACCCGCTGAGTTTCTCCAGCATTTTTGTGTACCTGCCTATCCTCAATTTCTATTGTTAGTGATGGAGAAGTGGCCAGACTGATGTTGGGCAGCAAGGAGGGGGCGGGTAGTGGACGAGGGCCCAGTCTTTGCAGACTGGAGTCAGGCTGTAGGTTGGTGTGAAGTGGTGATTGGGGAGCAGTGGGTGGGGAAGGGCCCAGCCTTTGCAGACAGGAGTTAGGCTGCAAGTAGGTGTGAAGTGATGATTGGGGAGGGTGTTATTTTCTGTCTATCAAACTCATTCAGGTCATTGTGTTCAAAAGGGAACTGCAGATGCTGGAATATCGAAGGTACACAAAATTGCTGGGGAAACTCAGCGGGTGCAGCAGCATCTATGGAGCGAAGGAAATAGGCGACGTTTCGGGCCGAAACCCTTCTTCAGACTGAAGAAGGGTTTCGGCCCGAAACGTCGCCTATTTCCTTCGCTCCATAGATGCTGCTGCACCCGCTGAGTTTCCCCAGCAATTTTGTGTACCTTCATTCAGGTCATTGGTCAGCTGATGATTGTCCAAGGAGCGGGGCTTTTTCCTCTTGTAGCTGGTGATTTCTTGCAAGCCCTTCCACACTGAAGGTGAGTCATTAGCTGAGAACTTACTCCTCAACTTCTCAAGAGTACCTTTCCTTGCCTTGGCAGCTCTGATTCCTCTTCTCAGCTTGTACTTGGCCTGCCTGTAGATGTCTGCATCCCCGCTCCTGTAGGCTTCATCTTTAGACTGGTGGAGCTGCCTGAGTTGTGCTGTAAACCAGGGCTTGTCATTGTTGAACCAGATCCAGGTCCTTGTGGGAATGCAACTGTCCTCACAAAAGCTGACATATGACATCACTGTATCTGTATATTCATCAAGGCTTGTGGTTGCTTCCCTGAACACATTCCAATCAGTACAGTCAAAGCATGACTGTAGGTTTTCAATGCCCTTGCTTATTCACTTTTTCATTGTTCTGACCACAGGCGTTGCAGATTTTAGTTTCTGCCTGTCGGTCGGAATAAGGTGAACTAAACAATGATCAGAGAGTCCCAGAGCCGCACGGGGAACAGAGCGATATGCGTTCTGGAATTAAACCTCTCCCCAGCCCTGCAACACTGTCCCTGCATCCTCTTTCCCCACTCCTCATCCTTTGGCACAAAGTTCTGGTGTAGCTCAACAGGTCAAACAGCATCTTTGGATGACATGGATAAGCACTGTTTTGGATCGAGACCCTTCTTCAGACTGAAGACCTGAAACGTCACCTGTCCATGTTCTCCAGAGATGCTGCCTCACCTGCTGAGTTACTCCAGCATTTCGTCTTTTTTTGTTAAGCACCTGCAGTTGCTTGTGCCCTAAACTGTTTGGCAACACGCCCCTCCCAAGCACCGAGTTTTCTTGCCGACACCAACCAACCAATAATGGGCACTGCCTCCTCTCCCCCTTGACCTGTCTGGGGAATCCTGGACCAAGCCTAAAGCTTATTGCAGTGGGGCTGCTGCTCTAACCCTCTGTGGCACACTGGGCTGTCCGAACAGCTGCCGACCTGCACACAGACACTTGTGCTGCTGACAGCTTGCTGACACTACCTGCCCTGGATCCCAGATCCCTGAATCTGTGTAAGAGAGCTCACCGTGGCCACACTGATGTCCGTGGAGAGGATCTCCATCACATGTTGAGCCTGAGACCGATCCAGCACGCCCATCCTGGCCCCCACCACCTGGAACCCACAGCCCCCCAGCTGGTCCAGCACCTCGATGTAGGGGGGGTGGTGGCACTTGGTGATGAGGGGGGGAGCCAGCAGTAGGCACATGGTCTGGCGCAGAGCCATGGGCAGCAGCAGGCCTATCGGGGAGAGAGCAATGGAGAGGCCAGGGGTCAAAGCAGGTGCAGTGACAGGTAAAGGAAGATCATCTCAAATATAACATTGCAGCCTCCAACACTTCAGACCCAGTTACACACATGAGCAATGGCCCACATATCATCCCCAGCATTTCATTACAATCCCGCTCACTCCTGGAACATCAACTGGGAGCAGGTTAGAGCATCATAGAACATGTTCAGTGTAAGAACCAAATGCAGAGCTGCCAGGTTTGGTCAGAACATTTCAGTGTTCTAGTACTTGAAAATCAGTATTTTGCTGAGGAAATCGGTGCCATTTTGCTGAAAAAATGTTGTTTTTTATGTGCAGCCATACCCATGTAAGAGTACAAGAATGCACAACTTTGCTACCAATTGACATATCTTCTACGCACCTTACTTGACAGTGCATTCATTGCCATCTCTTTGTATACTGCTGTTTGAACGGCTGCTTCCTGCTTTTAGCACCAGATGATGATGCAGAAGCCATTTTGGAAGCCTCCCTCTCTCTCCCTCGCTCCCTCTCTCTCTCTCTCCCTCGTTCCTCTCTCTCCCTCCCTCCCTCACTCCCTCCCGCTCTCCTTCTCTCTTTCTCCCTCCCCCCTTCCCCTCTCCATCCTCTCCCTCTATCTACCCCACCCTCTCTCCCCCTTGAGCCCACCCACCGTTCTGTAAAATCAAGGTAAATCCCAATGTAACTGCAATCCCACCGGTAACCTTTCACCACTAGGCTTATCCAGAATTTTATCACTGTCTGAAAAATAATTAAAGGCTCAAAGAGAATTCCAAAGACTCATTGTTATACGAGAATTTTCTGTGACCCATATCGCTGTGGCCATAGCACTATGTGTAAAGCCCATAGCGCACCAACTGGTAGTGCTATATTTAGAACCCATAGCGCTGTAGCCGACAGCTCTTCGTTTAAATTCCCACACGTTACTCTGTTTAAACCTGGAGCGGGACAGGCAGCGACTCTGGAGAGAAGGAATGGGTGACGTTTCTGGTCGAGACCCTTCTTCAGACTGAACTGAACTCCGTATTTAAAATCCGTATTTAACAACACAAAATACGGAAATTCTGTACTACTTGGCAGCTCTGCAAATGCCTGGCTTTTCTGAACTACTTGAGGATTTTCCAGACACTGAAGAGAATATCCCCCAAAAACAGCACAGGAACAGGCCCTGCAGCCCACGATGTCAGTGCCAAACATGATGCCAAGACCAACAGCCTGCATACAATCCATTCCCTACACATCCATGTGCCTATCCAAAATTCTCTTAAACGCACTATCGTATCTGCCTCCACAACCACCAATGGCAGCGCGTTCCAGGCACCCACAACCCTCTGTATAAATAAACTTGTCCCGCACATCTCCTTTAAACTTCGCCCTCTCACTTTAAAGCTATGCCCTCTAGTATTTGATATTTTCATCCTGGAAAAAAGGTTCTGATTGTCTAACCTATTTATGCCTCCCATAATTTTATATACTTCTATCAGATCGTCCCTTAACCTCCAGTGTTCCAGAGAAAACAATCCAAGTCCAACCTCTCCCTGTAGCTGGAACCCCATAATCCATGCAGCATTCTTGTACACTTCCACTGCACCCTCTCCAAAGCCTCCACATCCTTCCTATAAAGGAGCAACCAGAACTGCACGTCATACTCTAAATGCTGCCTAACCAAAGCCCTACAAAGCTGCATCATGACTTCCTGACTCTTACACTCAAAGCCCAACCACAAATGCAAGCATACGCCTTCTCTACCACTCCATCTACTTGTGTTGCCACTTTCATGGTGTTTCCTCCTGAGACCGTGCGGACTGTGGCCCTGGCTGGCATGCTGCTGTGAGCAGTGGTATGGGTTGAGGTTAGGGTGATTTCTGAAGGCAGCATCAGTAAGCTGCGTGCAACACAGTGAGCACCCGTTTCAACTCTGCTGAAGCAACCAGTGTGCAGCCTGCAGCTGGCATTGGTAGGTTGTACTTGTTCGCGCACCAGAGATTTGGTAAAAACTACCTTGCTGCTTGTTCCGATCGGGTGCTCTGTAATCCCAGTGAGAGAGGGCTGAAGACTTCACCAGCTTGCGTCTGGGTGGTACCCCAGGGTTCACGAGTTGGTCTTTAACATTGGTGCCAATCTGCAAACCAAAATCAGAGTGAGAGCCATGCATCCAAAATGGCAGTGAAAGTAAAGGAGTTGCCCTGAAGCAGAGGCCTGGGAAACGCCTCCTCATCTCTGTAACCTGTCCAACCCTGCAACACCAAGTCCACAGACTCCTCTACAATGTAATCACTCCCACATTGGTGGCTGTGCCTTCAGCTGTCGAGCCTTAGGTTGTGGACACCCCTCTCTCAACCTCTCCCTCCCCAAATTTCTGCCTTGTTGTTTCTCGGCACTCACCTCTGACTAAGGTTCCATCCTTCCCTCTTACTTCCCCCCCCCATCCGGTTTGGTCTCACGATATGTTTCATCCAGTGTGGGAAGAGTAACCAAAGGTAACCTCTCCTCTCCTGATCAACAGTTCACCTTCCCCCTCATTCAAAATATTAAAAAACCCTTGTTTTCCTGCTCTTTCTTCGTCTTTTCTCAGGGTGGGGAATCTCTTGTCAGAGTATGAAAATCCTAAACTAGAGGGGACAGGTTTCCAGTGAAAGGGGAGAGATTTAAAGGGATATAAAATTACGAGGGGAATAGATAGGGTGGATGAACATAATATTTTACCCACGATAGGGGAATCAAGGACTAGGGGTCATAAGTTTAAGGTGAGAGGGGCAGAATTTAATACGAACCTCAGGGGCAACCTTTTCATGCAGAGTGGTGGTATAGAATGAGGTGACAGAGGAAGTAGTTGATACAGGTACAATGACAGCATTTAAAAGACATTTAGATTGGTTTATTTACAGGTAATAGTTTAGAGGGGATAAGGGCAAAAAGCAGGCCAATAGGACTAGCTCAGGGAGACAACTTGGTCAGCGTGGACGAGTTGGGCCGAAGGGCCTGTTTGGTGCTGTATAACTCTCGACTCCATGAACAAACTTCCAAAGAATAATTTCTACCTTAAACAAGAACGCTTTTCAATTGTATTCCTTCCAGCTTTGCCCTGCCAGGTACGGTGTGGTTGCCATCCACACCCACTGCAGACGGAGATTGGGAGTGTGGGTGGATCCTGGGCCCTTGGACTCAGACATGCCCTGAGGTGCATGACTGCTAGAGAGGCCAGAATATGGAGTGCCAATGCTGGGTACCCTGGACTCATCCCCAACAAGCTCAGACACCGAGCCCAAAGGTCATCTCCCGCCTTTTAGTGACATGTGGCGTTACAGAGCATGACCGCGGGATCTAACGCAACACAGATAGACTTCACAATGGGGCGTGCCTGCATATTTCATCCAGAGAATTGTCTGGATTACCTTCTCCGCCTTCATCATTGGTGACTCCTCACAACAAACCCCTTCAGGAAAACATGCCTTCACATCCCGGACGGCATTTGCAAAGGACGAGGAACCTGTGAGGAGAGAATCAGATATAAAGTAGGAGTTGGAGGAGCCATTAATACCTGCTTGTAGCTCCCATGATCATACTGTTACTTCAACTCTACGTTCTGTATTATCTACGTCTGGTATATCTACATCCGTCAAAATGTTCAAAGACTCACTTCTTTTGAGCAAGAGAATTATAAAAGACTCAGCCCACCAAGAGAAAAATAATTTCACCTCATCTCAGAATTAAATGGGCAACCCATTATTTTAGAGGGACAAGAGAGTGCAGATGCTAGAATCACGAGTAAAATACAAAGTCCTAGAGGAACTCAGCGGGTCAGGCAGCATCAGTAGAGGGAATGGATAGATGACGTTTTGGATTGGGACCCTTCTTCAAATTGCTTTTCCAACATGGTCCAGATTGTCCATTTAGTAAGGACTCTGCCTAATGGATGGTAAGTCTGACTGGTCAGCTGAAGTGTTAAAGAATTGCCTCAGATTATAGCGTGTACATTGGAAAGCAGAACTGTCACTGATCCGTCCTAGATGACAGATGTCGAGTTTATTCGTTCATCGCGAAATAGCTGCATCTAGCTAAAGTGCCAGGCGTTAGTTAGCTAAGTGACTTACCGTAGAAACCATTGTGGACCAGGTCTGTGCCCCAGTGAGCCCGTAAAAGCAACTGGTCCAGATCTCTAGCCTGCTGAGGATCTTCGGGGCCAAGCAAGTCAAGCAGCTTCTTCACAGCATTATCTCGCTTAACACACAAAATGACTGAGGGAGCAGAGACCAGTGAATCAATGCTGGATTTCACCAGCGCTGGATCCTGGAAACACAGAACAGTTCGTGCTGGTCAAGAATTCATTGGCCAGCAGGTGTCAGTGCTGAGTCACAGATCACCTTGATCATTATACAGGCATAAAACCCCAGTAGTTTATTCCAACCAACATACAATTATTATACCCTAACATCTTGCTGATGCCATTGAATGCATTGTTTGAATGGTCAACGTTACTCAGTTAGCCCAGGTACTACAGCCAAGGAGATGTTAGAAGCGACACAAAGAACTGCAGAGGCTGGAATCTTGAGCGAAACACATAGTGCTGGAGCAACTCAGCGGGTCAGGCAGCATCTGCGGAGGGTATGGATAAGTGACAATTCAGTTGAGGACCGTCCTTCAGATGGGGAGACCTCTTCTTCCCAAAGGAGCGAAGATTCCACGCCACGTTTGAAGAGTGGTCCCCTGGCCAACGTTCACGCCTCAAGAGGATACTCAGGGGACTGTGCTTTACTGCGAGTGATACATAAACCCCAGGAGCTGATGCTGAGACCCCCGCACAGTGCCAGCCCTAACCCCACACTTTGTCAATGAGGAGGAATGGTGGGAGGTCAGGGGGAGGATCTGAGGCATCGGAAATAGCCAGAATAATGCCTAAATCCTGGGGCTGTTGGCAAGTAGCAAACATGCTCCTGGACAAAGGGGAGGGAAATGCTGGAACCGGGAAAAAACAATTAGATTTGCTGAAATCATATTAGGATGGTGGATACGAACAAATGGTGAAAATAATGTTGATTCAGAAGAGTGAAGGCTCAGAGTGAGGTTGAAAGGCCCATGTCCTTGGGACAGGCAGCATATCCCGATCAGTGAAAATCCAGGGTTTGCCAATACACAGCACCAGAGACCCGGATCCGATCCTGACCTCGGGGGCTGTCTTTGTGGAGTTTGCACGATCTCCCTGTGACCGTGTGGGTACTCCGGTTTCCTCCCACATCAAAAAGACGAGCGGGTTTGTCGGTTAATTGGCCTCTGTAAAATTGCCCCAAGTGTGTAGGGAGTAGATGCGAAAGTGGGATAACATAGAACTAGTGTGAATGGGTATTCAATGGTCAGCTTGGACTCGGTGGACCAAAGGACCATATCTCTTAACTAAATTAAACTAAATACAGATATGCTGAAAGATGAGAGGACACAACATCGGAACAGGGGTTGTGGTTTTATACCTCGAAGGCAGTGATGAATATGAACATTGTGTATACACCTGGAGTATCACGACTTCCTGTCATTATCTTGCCATTGGTAGGTGGATTGAAAAAAACTGTACCTGTCAAGGTTTGAGCACACGGTGATTCACCTGCCTGATCAATTGTGCTGCTGGTGGGAGCAGATGGGGATTGAATGTACAAATGCTGCTGAGAAAGCGGGATCCATTCCAGCTGCAGGGTGCAATGTCTGAGAGTGTAAGGAGTCAGCAACAACATTCCTGCACTTGCGATCAGACAAATGATGCGACTCCAACAGGAAATACAGGCAAGCTCCAGGGATTTATGCCAATTAAACCATTATGAAAGGAAATTCAATCAGCTGAACATACCTGCTGAATGCTGCATGGAGTCAGGAGCAAAGCTGTCTCAGCGTCCAAGGTAACAAGTTTTAACCCAACAACGCAGAAGTGCTCTAGGTCTAGTTTGCGGAGTATCTTGGGGAGATGATGTGACCAGACGGAGGGTTTGATGATCAGCAGCGTTAGCAGAGGCTGGGGTCCTGCAACAAGGTGGAGTACAGTCACGGACAACTCGCCAAGCACAGAAATGGCACCTCATTCACTTAGAAGTTGAGGGTAAGTGTTTGTTTGGCTGCACAAGTCCATAGCTCCCTATAAGTGGTAACATCAGTAGATAGGGTGGTGAACAGAGCGTAACAATGTGCTTGCCTCCTTTAGTTGGGACATTGAGTAAACATTTGGGGAGACATGATGCAGCCTTATAAAACTTTGGTTAGGCCACATTTAGAGCATTGGTTGCAGTTCTGGTCACCCCTTTATAGGATAGTTTTGGAGAGGGTGCATAAGCAGTTTGCCAGAACGTGCTTGGATTGGAGTGTATCAGCTATAACGAAAAGGACAAACTTCCATTGTTTTCTCTGCATCATTGGAGCCTGAGGAGTGACTTGATGGAAGTTTATAAATTTATGAGCGGCATAGAAAGGGTAAACAGTCAGAACCTTTTTCCCCAAGATGGAAGTGTCAAAGACGAGAAGGCGTAGCTTTAAAGAGAGAGGGTCAAAGTTTAAAGGAGATGTGCGGGGCATGTTAGTTTTATATTGAGTGTTAGGTGGTTGGAAAGTGCTGCAGGGGAGGTGGTGGAGGCACAAATGACAGTGGCCTTCGAAAGGCATTTAGTTAGATGAGTGAAGGCAGTGAATTGAAGGATGTAGAACAGGACCCGGCAGATGGGATTAATTAACATTGACACCACGGTCAGCATAGACACAGTGGGCTGAAGGGCCTGTTGTCGTGCTGTACTGTTCTACGCTCTACCTGCACAGATCACCGCAGCCCAGAAATCTCTTCATGATGGTCACTGGTCTGAGCTTAATATTAGACACAGTTTCAGGTAAGAGGAATGATTTAACTAGAACTTGTGGGGCAGCTCTTTTATACAGAGGGTGGTAGGTATATGAAATGAGCTGCCAGATGAGGTAGTTGAGGCAGGTACAAGAACAATATTTAAGATATTTGGACTGATACATAGATATGAAAACTTTTGAAGGATATGGATGGGCACCTTGGTAAGCATGGACAATTTGGGCTTGAGGGCCTGTTTCAGTGTTATATGATTATATGACTGTAAATACAGACACTTTACTTACCAAGGAGCATGTAGCTAAAGATGGATTCCATGTTGACAGTTTTGGCTTCATCACCTGAAACAGATAAACCTGGTACCAGATAGATTGTGATGGATGTGTCTTACACAAGCGATAAAATAATAATGAAGAATACTTTCTGTAAGTTGGCCCTGGTGAATAAACAGAGCAGGTATTCCAGCTGCAACTAGCAACGTGCTGGAGGAACTCAGCAGCTCGAGCAACGTCTGTGGGTCGACTTTTCAGGTTGAAGCCCTGACTCAGAACTAAGAATGCTGGGTCTCTGTTACCCAGTGACCCCAGCAAGTGGACACACACCCAGTGATCTGTACCTGTTGTATTATCCAGAGACCAATATTGTGATCATATCTGAAAGCAGTACTTCCTTGCCAATTGGACTAGACTACCCTGCGCGATACTCCCTTGCCCACGACCTATAGACTCACCTGCCGTGGTGATCCCAGATCTCAGAGAGGGAGAGAGGTAATTCAGTAAGGGCCGTGAGCTCGGATCTGTGAAAGGAACAGTGTACAGGGTGAGTTGTGCATCAATAAATGTCACAGTGCTGTATTAAGTATCCATTCACTGCCATTACTGCACCACTAATCCTCCCCAGCCAAAACACTTAAGATTGAAAAACTCCTGTTAGCTCTGGGAAGGGTATCAAGGGTCACTTTATAGCAGGTCTGAGTTGTTTCCCATGCATGGGTTAAGGAGAAGGGGTTTCTGCTCAGTGGGGGATGCACTGTGTGAAGGGATGGACTGTGAGTGGGGGGGGGGGGGGGGGGGGGTGGACTGTGAGTGTGGGGTGGACTGTGAGTGTGGGGATGCACCAAGCATGGTTGTGTGAGGCAGGTGCACTCAGCGGGGGAGATGCAGTGTGCATGGTACCTGATATCAGTTCCTGGTCGCTGAAGAAGAGAGCAGCCT
Source organism: Amblyraja radiata (assembly GCF_010909765.2). Taxonomy (NCBI): domain Eukaryota; kingdom Metazoa; phylum Chordata; class Chondrichthyes; order Rajiformes; family Rajidae; genus Amblyraja; species Amblyraja radiata. The sequence continues at coordinate 23,696,981 of NC_045977.1, forward strand.
GTCTGAAGACCAGCTCTGGGGTTGGTGACATCACTCTCTCCGGGCTGACAATGTTTTCCTGCATCACACTCGCCCTGCCTTTGGCTGCAGCGAGCGTTTCAGTCAGTGCGTTGAAGGCATCCACACGCCTCAGCACACAGACCAGTGCCGGGCTCGATACGAGGCAGTCAATGCTCTCCTGCCAGTGTCTGTCGCCCACCTCAAACGGGGTCAGTTCCTTGGCCTGGCTTCGGCTCAGGTGTGGCAGCCATTTTAAACCCAGCAGCTCAAAGCCTCTATTCACCTCCACGTCACCTGAGGAATGAACGACAGGTTCGAAATATCTTTGAACACCCACATCTCAAAAAGCGCCTAACCCTAACCATATCTCAAACATGCCACCCTGTGCTGCCTGTCAGACTCACCAACAGACTCAAGATACATGACAATGGGTGAAAATACCCAACACTGGGCCAGAATGTCTACAGCCAGAAATCTCAGCTGCGTTAAATCATGCCATTACTCAGTTAACTAACTATTTGCAGACCATTTAAGTTGCATTTAAATCCGTCATGTCCATCCCAGTAAAATAAAGCCAATCGCCAGCTGAGGTTCTCCCTCCACCACCCTCACAATGACTGCCCAGTTTGAGTTGAGTTTCCTTGTCCTGATGGATGGAGTGTGGCACCTCATTTGATTTCACAAAAGCTGCCTGCACAAACCTCAACACATCCCACATTGCCTCTTCGAGCCTGGATGCCTCTCAGCTCCAGAGTAATGCCCCTGTCCCACTTAGGAAACCTGTACGGAAACCTCTGGAGACTTTCCGCCCCACCCAAGGTTTCCGTGCGGTTCCCGGAGGTTCCCGGAGGTTTTTGTCAGTCTCCCTACCTGCTTCCACTACCTGCAACCTCCGGCAACCACCTGCAACCTCCGGGAACCGCACGGAAACCTTGGGTGGGGCGCAAAGTCTCCAGAGGTTTCCGTTCAGGTTTCCTAAGTGGGACAGGGGCATTAATGAGCAACCTTGTGCTTGCAGGAACATCCCACATTCCAGCCTGACCCAGTCAGCCTTTACACCTCTCCTCACTCTCCTACCCTGGCTACTGCTCAGCCTCTGGCTCCATAAGGTTAAAATTCTCACATTCATCTATAAATTCCTCAAATGGTTCTGTCAATCCATCTGCATCCTCCCGAGAGTGCATAGTCCAGTATTTTCCATGCCTCCTTCAGTGGTAGCAGGGTGTTCGGGTCTGCCTCTCCCAGCACTGCTCTCCAGATCTCACCATCGCATATGTGCTCCCCTTCTTCAGAACAAGTCTTTGCTCTCCTCGTCCACTTGCTGGCTTCTCAGCCAAACATCAATCTGAATTACATTGCTTCTCTAATATTCACATTGAAGACTGAGGAAATTTGGTATCTTGACGAATACTGAAATTTCGTCGGGTATACGGTAGAGAGAATATTGACTGGTTGTATCACGGCCTGGTTCATCAACTGGAACACCAGGAACAAATGAGATTACAGAGTGTGGTGGACACTGCCTGGTCCATCACGGGTACCGACCTCCACAACATCAAAGGGATCTATAGCATATGCTGCCATAAAAGGCAGCCAGCATCATCAAGGACCCACACCATCCTGGCCATGCTCTCATCTCCCTATTACGTTCAAGAAGGTGATACAGGAAAACCTCCAGGTTCAAGAACAGCCTCTTCTCAGCACCCATCAGGCTCTTGAACAATACAAACACCAACTAAACTATGGAATGCCTTGGTTGAACTAGGGATATCAGGGTTTTATTTTACCCAAGTATTAGGATTATTAAGTTATTGATTTATTTTGTTTTAATATGCCATCTATGAGGCCTGTTATGCTGCTGCAATGAGAACGTCATTGTTCCGTTGTCGGTACACAAGGCATTGAACACTCACCTGCGGGATGGGGCGATTTGTTGGGCGGGGGGCGTAGGAGGCCCCGTAGGCAGCTGCCCGCACTCTCCCTGGCACTGCGTCCCGTCAGCGTGAGGACAACCACCTGCTCGAGCTCAGGGCTGGACACAAAGCTATGCTTGTTCAGCACATCCAGGGCCAGGTGGGCAGGCTGGGGCACGGCACTAAAAGCTCCTCCTGCACAGGCAGAAACCAAAGCCATCAGCTTGCTGATCACAAAACTACCCGTCGACCACTTTCACCCTCTTTACAAAACCTGCATGCTGCTTACAGTCCTGCTGCCACAGTGAACCTTATACAGTGCTTCACTACCTTAAGGTGAAGACGGACTGTTTCCTCTGGAACGCCGGAGGATGTTGGTAGACCTGATAGAAGTATGTAAAATTATGAGAGGCTGAGATAGGGTAGACAGTCAGAACCTTTTCCCCAGGATGAAGATATTGAATACTATAGGGCCAGAGCTTTAAGATAAGAGGGGCAAAGTTTAAAGGAGAATTGTGGGCCAGGTTTATTTTACACAGGTGCCTGGAACCTTGTGATGGTGGTGGAGAAGGCAGATACGATAGTGACGTTTAAGGGACTTTTGGATAGGCACACAGATATGCAGGGAATGGAGGGATATGGATCACATGCAGGCAGATAAGAGTTGGTCTTGCCATCATGTTCGGCACAGACGTTTTGGGCTGAAGGGCCTGTTGCTGTGCTGTGTTCTATGCCAGTGGCCCTGGAAAGAGCATTACCACTGACTCCGGAACCCCCGCAATGACCGGCTCTGCCACGCATCACCCACTGCAATTCCGTACCTAAACCCTGCAGCGTTTGATCAGTGTAGGGAGCCACGTGGAAACAAGTTGTGATCTCAAACTCAGCTTCAGGGGGACGTCTGCTGAGCACATCTCTGGCTGATCCCTGTTCTGCCAGCTCGTTCACCAACCCTACAGTGGGAAAGAAACACAGAGTACAATGTAGCATGAGTTTTGGTACCCGAGTAGCCATTAGAATGCAGATGTCGAGGAATTTGTACTGTCATGATCAAAGACTTGTCCCACCCCGGTCATACTTTCTTCTCCCTGGTCCCGTCCAGTAGAAGGTGCACCACCAGGCTTGAGAACAGCTTCCTTCCCTCTGTTATCAGGCTATATGGTCATTCCATAAGCTATGGAACATTGTGGACATTGGACTTTGTCTATGGAACTGTGGTGCTACAATGCTACAATTCTGCACTCTGTATCTTCCCCTTTGCTCTATCTATTGTATGTGAGTTTGAACTAATTGTATTGATGTGTGGTTTTATCTGATCTGTTTGGATAGCATGCAAAACAAAGCACTGTTCCTTGGTCCATGTGACAATAATAAACCTGCACCTAAACCTTCAGTTAAGTCCCAATTTGTCACAAATATAGATCTATCTGGGGAAATATTCCAAGCACTGTACCTTTCAGTAAGCTTGCGCCCTGGTGAATTGCATTTTCTTTCCTCAACAGCATCATGAAGCAAGGATAGGGCAGCTCAGTGGTGGGAGAGCCAGGGGCAGGTAGGTGAGAATTCAGGGGTCCAAAGCAACCTGTTCGACAAAACACTGGGATCTGCAATGGCAACGGACATTTCCTCAGTGATCTGATGGTCAGAGGATTAAACATTCAGCACCCCACAGCCCAGTCAATGCATTCTCTACATGTACATCACATCACCCTGTGCACACACCGTATTGCACACATTCGAACCCTTGCCTTTCCTATCCCTCAGGTTCCACCTCAAATCACTGGCACTGATGAGGTCTCATCTCATGAAACTTTATAATGGCCGGGTTCCATTTTAAGATCCCTGTAAATTCAGAACTGTTTAAATGTATTAAAGTATGCAGCAGTCTTCCACACAGCAAGACTGCCCCTCTGCCAACTTGAGTACATCTCAAGTCGTCAGAGAGGACGCAACCCAGGACCTCCGCTTAGAGAAAGGGGTAGGGCAAGTGACTGAAGTGTCAGAGGGGAAGCACTTTGGGGCTAGTGACCATAATTCTATTAGCTTTAAACTCTATTAGCTATGGAGAAGGACGAGGCTTCAGTTCAGGTCCTACAAGGATGAAGTCCAAAAACTGACCGTCTGGTGTACCAAAAACAACCTGGTACTAAACCCATCAAAGACAAAAGAACTTGTCGTTGACTTCAGGAGGAAGAGGAGAAAGGAACCTGCTCCCTTATACATCAAAGGAGACATGGTGGAGAGAGTCAACGACTTTAGGTTCCTGGGAATAAACATCTCTCAGGACCTCAAATGGCAAATGAACACCGTCACTCTCTTGAAGAAGTCTCATCAGCGGCTGTATTTCCTGAGGTCTCTACGGAGAGCTAACGTCTCACAGCCGCTGCTGCTGTCCTTCTATCGATGCGCCGTGGAAAGTATCCTCACCTACGGAATCCTGGTGTGGTTTGCCAGCTGTACTGTGGCTGAGAGGAGGGCGCTGCAGGGAATTATATAAAACTGCGCAGCGCATTACAAACGCTAACCTGCCCTCCTTGGATGACATATACAAGGCCCGATGCTTGCGCAGGGCCATAAATATCAAGAAGGACACATCCCATCCTGCCAACCACCTTTTTACTCTGCTACCCTCGGGGAGGCGACTCAGGTCTCTGCAGGCTCGCACCGGTAGACTAAAAAATAGTTTCTACCCATGTGCGGTAAAAGAGCTTAACTCCAATAGTGAACACTGGGAAGCAAGAAGTAACTTCGAGGAATACCGCTAAATTCTTTTAAACCTTTATTTATTTATTTATTTATTTATTTATTTATTTTTAAATGTATCTATTATTTTACTATTAACTGTACATATGTGTATTGGTTGTTGTGTTGTATTTCTTTTAATGGAGGAGAAGCAAATGGAATTTCGTTGCTCAGTTTTGTGCAATGACAATAAACATATTCTATTCTATTCTATTCTATAATGGGGCAAGGCTGATTTTGAAGACATTAGATGGGAATTTGCCAAAGTTGTTGGAGTGAGTCTGTTTACAGGTGAGAGACTTTCAAAAATGAAATAGCAAAGGTACAGGGCCAGTATGTTCCTGTTCGAGTGAAGGGCAGGGCTGGCAAGTTTAGGGGACCTGGTTAATGAGAGATGTTGAGACTCTGCTCAGGAAAAATAAGACATACATCAGATTCAAGCAATCGGGATCAAGTGAATGCTTTCGTAAGCATAAGAAGTGTAGGTGTACACTTCAGAAGGCAATCAAGAGGGGTAAAAGAGGACATGAAATTGCAGGCAAGGTAAAGGAAAACTCTGAGAGATTAAGGGATTGTTTTGTCTGCAGTGTCATAGGTTGAGGGAAGAACTGATAGAAGTTTATAGAATAATAAAATGCCTAGGTAGGGTAGCAGAACCTTTTTCCTAGGGTAGAAATGTCAAAGACTAGAGGGCATTGCTTTAGGTGAGGAGGGGAAAGTTCAGAGGGGAAGTGTGAGGCAAGTTTTATCACACAGTGATGGGTGCATGGAATGCGCTGCCAGGGGTGGTGGTGGAGGCAGTCATGATAGTGGTGTTTGAGAGGCTTTTCAATCAGCACATGGATACGCAGAGAATGGTAGGATACAGATCATGTGCAGGCAGAGGAGATAAACTTGGCATCATGTTCAGCCTGGACATTGTGGGCTAAAGGACCTGTTCCTGTCCCGTATTGTTCCATGTTCTGTGTTGATTAGCAGGGCGAGTAGCCTCTAGAATCTGAATTACATCCAATTACATGAGGTTACAGTTCCTTTACTACCCAGACTTGCTACAAGTCCAAGCCACCTCTCACTCATTATTTAATGCTCAGGAACAGAAGCCAATCACCTTCCTCAAGCTTGTTCCATTACTGATCTTTACCTCACCCCTCTCATCTCTCTCTGGAACAATTCCCACTGTACCTCTTGACTTCCTCTGGCATGGTCATATCCCTGACCTGCTGCAGGCCTGCCCCATGCTCCTGCTATGACCCTTGCCGTCTCCCACTGGGCTTTACCTGCGCACTCGCAATCCCCAGGCTGTCAGCTCGCTTTGCAGACAAGCGAAGTCGTCGCATCCCCTGCAGAATGAATCCTCGCCAGGTACACACAGATATTATGTCCCCGTAGTAACGCGTGGGCACCACGGGTGACACCAGAAGAAAGATGTCAGCTGGGAGATACAAGAATATTAGAAATTCAATATCTTAGTTAAAACATAAAGTGTACGGCACAGAAACAGCCCATTTACCCCACCACATCCATGTCAGGTCTTTTGTCCTTCTTCACAAATCCCTGTTGCACATATTAGGAACATATCTTTCTATGCCTTGCCTAATAAAGTGTCTGTCTGAATGGTTCTTAAACATAGAAATGGCGTCTGATTTCACCACCTCCCACTGGCAGAGTGTTCCGTGTATCAAACACTCTGTGCGTAAATAACGTACCCGCAAGTCTCTTTCACAAATCCTTCCTCTCACATTAAACCAATCTCCTCTTGTTTCTAACACCCCTGTCACAGTGAAAGGATTTCCACTATCCACCCATCCATGCCAGACACAGCTGCTAACACTGGAGCCTGGTATCTGTGCATTACTGACATTGCTGCTGGTGGATTAGAGCTAGGGTCAGCATGAATTGTTCACCCCCTCACCCCTTCCATCGCCCACGGTCTCAACAACCAGAGCTTTGCAGTTCACCAGGTGTGGGCTCACTGCCAAGCCTGCCTTGGCAAGTCAGTGACTGTTCTCCATTGCTTCTACCAGGCAGCGGCCTCACAGTCGATGCCAGCTCAGGCTTGGCAAAGGAAAGTATTACACGGGGATACTGAGATGAGACAGCGTGGTGCTAAATAAAGGGCCCCCAGGACTGCTGTAGCATATCATCATTTCCAGGGCTGCTGCAGCTTGTCACTGTAGGAATGGACACAGTGCAGCAACACACAAGGTTTGATGTTTGAGACAGCATCTATTGTGGCCTTGCACAAAATAGTGCCTCAATACTCACAGCATTCCAACTGGGAACTGGGTCATCAGTTACTTGTGCAATTGTTGTCGCCGGTATCTGTGTGCGGGATTTACCTGTAATGGTTGCCACCAGTGTAGCAGGTGGTCTGCAGTTGTCCCTAGAATCTGTGCACCCAGCAGCATTCGATCTGTGAACAGAGGTTTGGTAAACACAGCGGTGAACAGAGAGCGTTGTGGAGGCCAAGAATAGAACAGGGGCCAAGGTGGAACTAACAAGTTGCTCTGGTAGATAGCAGGCATGCACTTGAGGTTGAATGTTCCTTAATCATTCTATGATATAGACTCTAATTATCACTTCACTTCTAACACATGCGTTTCTCAGTTTTTCCAATCACTGATCTTGGCTCAGCCAGATGCCCTCTCACCATGAGTACACTACACCGTTTGCTTATGATTGGAAGGGGATGCTGCACTGTGGCACAACTTCGATGGGCTTTCTCTTTGGCCCACTACAATTCTTTCAATTCACTGCGTTACATACCTGCACTTTGAGCTGCTCTTCTTGCCAGGGTTCTGGATGCCAACTTGTACAATCCCATTTTCAGGAATCCTTCCACCGAACCACACGCAGAGTTCCCACTGGATCCGGCTTTCTTGGTGCGGTGAGTAGAGGAGAGGCTCCTCACGATGCTCGCAGTACAGGGCGTTGATGGAGTGCTGGTCTGTCACTGTGGCCAACCGTGGATCAGAGGGCCCAACAATGTCCATCCACAGCGTGCCAGCATTCACTCCTCTCAGTGCCAATGCCAGCACACACCTGGCAGAAGTGTCACTGGAGCTGTAAGCAGAAGGCAGCCTTCCTGTGGACAAAGTAAACACAGCTCATATCAGTGGAGACACAAGAGCTGGTGCTGGAATCTTGAACCAAAGACAAAGTGCTGGAGGAACTCAGCGGGTCAGGCTGCATCTTTGGAGAGACATGTCATATCAAGCTCTAGAATGTTGTAATGTAGCAACTTCAGCTATAGCCCAGAACATGCCTCCGAGTCAAAGCACGTTGGGTTCAATTCCCACACTAGGCACTGAAGTGCAAAGATGTAGTTTGACAGCGCAGTGAAGTACTGACAAAATACTGCATTGTTGGATTGGATTGTTACACCAGCTGCTCTGCTCAATGAGTGTGGTGTTCATAGAACAGTACAGCACAATAACAGGCTCTTTGGCCCACAATGTCTGTGCCAAACATGATGCAAAGTTAAACATCTCCCCTGCTATGATCACAATGAATGGCGGTGCTGGCTCGAAGGGCCGAATGGCCTCCACCTGCACCTATTTTTTTCTATGCCTGTCTGTGATCCATATCCCTCCATTCCCTGCATATTCATGTGTCTATCTAAAAGCCTCTTAAACACCACAATCGTATCGGCCTCCACCGCTACCCCTGGCAGCATGTTCCAGGCACCCACCACCCTGTGTAAAAAACAAGCCCTTTGCACATTGTCCTTGGTATTTGACATTTCCACCCTGGGAAAAAAGATTCTGTCTATCCTATTTATATCTCTCGTAATTTTATATACTTCCAACTGGTCTCCCCTCAACCTGGAATTGGATTGGATTGGATTGGAATTGGATTTTATTTTTGTCATTCAGTCCTTTCGGTCTGAACAAAATTTCGTTACCCTGCAGTCATACATATAATAAAATAACAAAAACACACAATCAACACAAATTTAACATCCACCACAGTGAGTTCACCAAACACCTCCTCACTGTGATGGAAGGCAAAATCTTAAAGTCTCTGTCTCTTCCCTCTTTGTGGCGTTCCAGAGAAAACAATCCAAGTCTTTCCAACCTCTCCCTGTAGCTAATACCCACTCTACCAGGCAGCATTCTGGTTCAGACTAAATGAGAAAGCAGAGTCTATACTACTGTTCAAGTTTGGTATGGCACTCAGTTACCTGCACTTGCTGCCAGGAGTTGCCACGAGGGGTAAAGCAGTTGAAGGCCGCAGATATCCAGTCCACAGCTGAGGATGAGCTGCAGCGTGTGGTGAAGGGCAATGGGATTAGTGAATAAAGTTTCAAATACGAGGGCCATGGTCACCTGAAACAGAGCGATGTGGGCACAAATCAATCCATTGTTGCTTTGATTTTCATTAAACAAATATGTTATTCTGCACACACAATGGAAAATATTATGGAGACACAAAACTGCTGGTGCTGGAATCTTAAGTAATGCACAAGGTGCTGGAGTAACTCAAGAGAGAGTCAAGAGTGTTTTATTGTCATATGTCCCAGATAGAACAATGAAATTCTTGCTTGCTGAAGCACAACAGAATATGTAAACATAGTACATAACGGAGAAAAAACGTTTGGTGTGTATATATACACATGCACGCTTACTCAATAAATAAACAAATATAGTGCAATAACAATAATAATAGTCTGTTGTAGTTCAGAGCTTATTTGATGTTGTGTTTAATAGCCTGATGGCTGTAGGGAAGAGGCTGTTCCTGAACCTGGACGTTACAGTTTTCAGGCTCCGGTACCTTCTTCCCAATGGCAATAGTGAAATGAGTGTGGTCAGGATGGTGTGGGTCTTTGATGATGTTGGCTGCCTTTTTGAGGCAGCCACTTCAATAGATCCCTTCGATGGTGGGGAGGTCAGACCAGTGATGGACTGGGCAGTGTTCACAACTTTTTACAGTATTTTCCGCTCCTGGACGTTAAAGTTGCCGAACCAGGCCACGATGCAGCCAGTCAGTGTGCTCTCTACTGTGCACCTGTATAAGTTCAAGAGAATCCTCTTTGACATGCCGAATCTCCGTTGTCTTCTCAGGATGTAGAGGCGCTGATATGCCTTCTTTATAATTGCATCAATGTGCTGGGTCCAGGAAAGATCTTCAGAAATATGCATGCCCAGGAATTTGAAGTTCTGGATCCTCTCCACCATCGAGCCATTGATATGAACAGGATTGAGGGTCCTCATCCTTCCACTTCCAAAGTCCACAATCAGTTCCTTGGTTTTACTGATGTTGCGAGCCATGTTGTTGTGCTGGCATCATTTGGTCAATCGGTCGATCTCACTTCTATACACTTCTAGACTCATCACCATCTGTGATTTGTCCAACAACAGTGTTGTCGTCGCCGAACCTGATGATGGAGTTTGCACTATGTCCATCTATACAGTCATGGGTATAGAGTGAGTAAAGCAGCGGGCTGAGCACGCAGCCTTGAGGTGCTCCCGTACTGATTGTTACTGAGGATGAAGTATTTCTTCCAATTCGAACAGACTGTGGTCTGTGGATGGGGAAGTCGAGGATCCAATTGCAGAGGGTTGCGCAGATCAGCAAGGCAGGTAACATCCCTGAGAACATGGATAGGCGACGCTTTGGGTCTGAAGAAACATCACCTATCCATGTCCCCCATGGATGCTGCATGACCCGCAGTTATTCCAGCACCTTGTGTTCTACTGATGGAACAGTTAAAATCTGACTGTTCTGACAGGAATTCAACAATGATGCTGTTTGGTGGCAGACAAGGCCCAGTAAAGTTAGAAACCATTGTAAAATTGTCCTGTATTCTCTCCCAGAAGGTTGTTGGTCTACTGATACTGTGATAGGGATGTATGATTTTAATTCCATTCCTCACAGTGAATGCATTTGAGAGGTCTGGCTCTATATCCATCTTTAACCGTAGAGCAGGCTGCAGCAGCGGAATGTAACTTGCTCTCCTACCTCGGGCTTCTCCACGCAGCTCTCTCCATTCTCTGCTGCAGGTGGCCAGCAGCTCTCCTCTGTCTCAAATGTCTGCCAGTAAAACCCAATCTCAGCCTCAAATATCCTCTGCGCGGCCTGTGTAATGATCAAAAGGAGTCCAGTTTACAATTATGTCCCCAAACAGCCGGGCAACCTTCCCCTCCTTGCACAGTGAATACAGGGAATACTCTCATTCCCAACAGATCGCTGGTGCCTACCTTGGAGTCTGGGTTGACAGAGACAATGGAGCTGAGGTGAGTGGTGGGGAGCAAGACACTGGGAGGGAACTTCAGTCCCTGAAGGGAATCATTCAGCTCTTTGATCCACCATATTACCGCTCTCACAGATGTTTGGGATAAAAAATTCATAACCAGCTGGTAAAACAGAGATGTTGCTCGCACTTCTTTCTTCACCTGCAGGTAAAAGAGAGAGGATAGTAGAACAGCAGGTCTCCAAGTAAAACTCCTACAATGTCAATAAGTTAAACCAATCGATCGTTGGTGTTCTAATAGGAATAGATCAGATAAACGGAATGCTAGGAAGCTATGGCTGTTTGAAGCACCAAAGCTGAATCACAGTCTTGTTTTTTTTCCTTTATGAGGCAAACACCATCCACACTCAGATCGATCTGGGGAGTTCTGGATAGCTGGTGCTCAATTAACACGTTTAAGTCTATAAATGGCACAGCTTAAATCCTTTAACAGATCCAGCTCACACCAGTTCTGCTCTCTCGCGCCGCGGCACGGAGATTGTGAAGATTCAGTGAGAAACTTCATTACTGACCTTGTTTCTCCAGCTCTTGCTGTAGGTGGCCTTGCTGCCACGAACACTTTGACACGTTGGCACCACACAGACATATAAAGCCAGGCCATCTTCGTGCCAGGCCTGCTGGAGCCCCACCACCTGAAATGGTGCCTTGGTATCGACCTCAACACCCTTCCTGTCTAGCCCATCTGCAGGAGCTGGCTGAGTGGGTACCTGGTCAACAGGAAAAGCAGTCTTTAGCAATGTATTCACTTCTAATTGGAGCTTTCTGTTGAAAGTATTACCCAAAATGTTTCTTCCAACCAAACAGCTTTCTAAACACCATGTGTTCAACGTTCAGGCTGCCCCGAGATGGCCGCCAGTACAGAGGACAGGCTACAGCCAATTCCATTCACACCACGAGATATCAAGAAGCAGTTACAGGTGGGCAATAACCCCTGTCAGATGCCGTCTCTAGATGCAGCTGTGATCAGCAGTGCAGCTCTTCCACCTCCTTTACATCCCTCTCCATCGCGGATGAAACATCCAATGTCTGGAATGTTGAGCCGTCAGTCCTGCTCTTCTCTGAACCAAATGTAAGAAGGACAAAGGCAGTATGGGAACACCACCACCTGCAGATTCCCCTCCAAGGCACTATCCTAACTTGGGAAAATATCACTAGTTCTCCAACTGTGATGGGTCTAAACTTTGGAACTTCCTCACCATCATCACTGTGGGAAGAGTACAGGCCTGCAGCAGTGAAAGAAGGTGACTCACAACCACCTTCTCAGGTGGAGAATAAATGCTGGCCTTACCAGTGACTCCCAAATTTTAATTCAGAGTTACGGCACGGAGACAGGCCCTTCGGCCCATCGAATCCAGGTCAACCATCAATCACCCGTTCACACTAGTTCTGTCTTATCCCACTTTCTCATCCACTCCATACACACTAGGGACAATTTACAGAGGCCATTTAACCTACAAACTTACACGTCTTTGAGATGCGGGAGGAAACCGGAGGACCCAGAAGGAACCCCATACAGTCACAGGGAGAACGTGCAAACTCCACACAGACAGCACCCGAGGTCAGGATCGAACCAGGGTCTCTGGTAAAATCCGAAGATAAAGAAAATGTAGCAAGCTTAAATTAGGATAAACCAGTCACAAATAAATTTTGTTTCACAAAATAGGCCACAATTTAGAATAGATTGCCAATGAAACATTAAGGCACTCTGGTTCTGGTGAAGTGAAAGACACTGAAATGAAAGTGGAGGTCACATGTTCAGTTAACACAAGTGCTCGAGCTCAGTACCTGAATGCTGGAGCTTCATCAGAACCTTACCAGAGACAGGAGCCATGAGACCAGAGCGTTGTAGAGATTTGCGGAGGTCACTGCACTGGCCAGTGAGGGGGCTGCGTTCTGCTCGCTCGTCAGCAGCTGGCCACAGCTGGAGAGATGCAGCACAAGTAGAAGCGCATCGGTCGTTTTCTTCTCAGGTAAAGTGCAGATTCTGGGCAAATAAGAGGCCTCCTAAAGACAAAGAGCAGAATGAAGCAACAGCTACCCAGCCAACAACCAGCCTCACCAGCAGCAACAACCCAGCCTCACCCTTGTCGTACTCCTGCTTTCAGTTGGGATTTTTCCAACCAAAATTGATTGTCTCATTTCACAATGAGATGGAAATTCTGCTTGATACCTGACACAATATCTGCTCCCCGTGTTCTCTGCCACCATACATCTCACGCAGTATCACTAATCCCAAAGCATAGTGATCCGTGTATGTCCCATTATTGTCTCTCAATCTGTTCACAAAATGCACTTTTGATGAATAGGCTGTGAGAATGAGTATTAGGTCTTTAGAGATACAGCATGGAAACAGGCCATTCAGCCCACTGAGTCCACGCCGACCATCGACCACCCGTTCACACTAGTTCTACGTTATCCCATTTTTTCATCCACTCCCTACACACTAGGGGCAATTTACAGAGGGCCAATCAACCTGCAAACCCACACGTCTTTGGGTTGCGGGAAGAAACTGGAGCACCCAGACGAAATCCATGCGATCACAGGGAGAACGTGCAAACTCCACAGACAGCACCTGAGGTCAGATTTGAACCCGAGTCTCTGGCGCTGTGAGACAGCAGGTCTGCCAGCTGCAGCACTGTGCTGCCCTGCCAAAATGCACAGCTGAGGGCCTTCGAAAGAGCACCTGCCCAGTGCCTGTGAGGGAGGCCCCAGAGTCTCTGAACTACACAGACTGGTCCCATATCAGCAGTTAGTAGAAATCCTCATCCTCACTCAGGATTGCACCCAGGTCTCTGGCTGTGAGGCCGCAGCTCTACCCACTGCGCCACTCTGCCGGTGCTGGATGAAGCATGTGCTGAACAAGTGGGCAGAGGAGGAGTGATGGGATCAATGGGATAGTTCGGTGTTCACCGATCTCCACCACACACAATCACCATAATGAGTACTGTGGCCTTCCCCGTGCTGCGATGGGCTGTGTACCCTCTACAGTGGGCTGTGTACCCTCTCCGGTACCTGCACTCACCGTGTTGAAGAGGAGCGGTGTTCCCTCCGCACAACGCTGCCTCCCTGTCACGGACCTCAGCGGCCTCAGGCTGTCCAGCTGCCTGTGCAGCCGCTGCCGGCTCTGTTGCTCCTTCCTGCAGCGCTCCCTTGGCTGGTGGTCAGTTGCCTCTGGAGTCTGACTGCAACATGCATGGTTGGTTTAACATTAAATCAAACTTTACAAACGTTCAGGGAACAACACAAGTCAGTTATGCAGTAGCAGCAGTGAAGCACCCAACAACTCGTGCTGGGAGAGGGAGATGCTGTCAGGAACTCATCCTCACAGATTGGACACTCACTGAAACGCAGGCACAAAGGAACGTGGTGTGACCGCAAGGAAAATCCACGCTGGACACTGTCCTTTAACAAAGGCCATACTCTGGTGGTGATGCCATCTCCCCCCCACTCTTGGTCTCCCACCCTTATCCTGGGGCAGCAAGCAAACATTTGGGGAATGAGACTGTGGTAGTTAAGGCACCAAAACATGAACTGATCTCCACGCTTTTGTCTCGATCTGTTGGATAAAGACACAGCCGGGGCGGTCATGGTCACCGTCCATCAGCATGGCTCCCAGTCAGACGACTGCCAATGGTCACTGAGCTGAGCGCCATTGAGCCACTGCTACTCAGCAGTGCTGGGGTACGGGGCAGGAAGCCACCTTTCTCTTGAGAGGCTAAAGATTTAATGCATTAACCATAACAAACTTCCAGAAATAGTGGTAACCATTCCACATTACAACATAGACCCATGACACTAAAGGCCACAGGGATAGAATAGGAGAGGAGACCAAATACCTTCTTAAAAATGTTTGGGTGGTGGGTGTGCGGAACAAGCTGACTGAGGAGGTAGTTGAGGCAGGTACTATCACAAAGTTTAAAAATGATTTGGTCAGGTACATGGAGAGGATAGGTTCAGAGGGATATGGAGCAAACGCAGGCAAGTGGGACCAGTGTAGATCGGGTAAGTTGGGCTGAAGGGCCTGTTTCTGTGCTGTGTGACTCTACGTATCTGGGATGAGTCGCAAGAAGTGGTGTTGGAGGCTGGAACAGCAACAATGTTTAAGCGGCAAGTGAACAGGTCTTGATTGAGTAGGGATATGGAATTAAAAGTGGAATTAGTATAGACAGGCATGCTGGACGGCATGGACAGGGTAGGCTGAGAGGCCTGTTTCTATGCTATACAACCTCATGACGCTATGTAGGTTTTAAATTGGATCTTAAAGGAGGACAGGGGGTCAGAGACTGCCCTTGTCGTGGCAGGAAGAGACTTAAAGCTGAGGATGGAAGTTCCATTCAAAGCTGAGGGACCAATGCCATTTGTGCATGACTGGGTGCCCATGGTGCAGCTCTGTGTGGGTGCCCAGGGTGCAGCTCTGTGTGGGTGCCCAGGGTGCAGCTCTGTGTGGGTGCCCAGGGTGCAGCTCTGTGTGGGTGCCCAGGGTGCAGCTCTGTGTGGGTGCCCAGGGTGCAGCTCTGTGTGGGTGCCCAGGGTGCAGCTATATGTGGGTGCCCATGGTGCAGCTATATGTGGGTGCCCATGGTGCAGCTCTGTGTGGGTGCCCAGGGTGTGTGGGTGCCCAGGGTGCAGCTCTGTGTGGGTGCCCAGGGTGCAGCTCTGTGTGGGTGCCCAGGGTGCAGCTCTGTGTGGGTGCCCAGGGTGCAGCTCTGTGTGGGTGACTGGGTGCCCAGGGTGCAGCTCTGTGTGGGTGACTGGGTGCCCAGGGTGCAGCTCAGTGTGGGTGCCCAGGGTGCAGCTCTGTGTGGGTGCCCAGGGTGCAGCTCTGTGTGGGTGCCCAGGGTGCAGCTCTGTGTGGGTGCTCAGGGTGCAGCTCTGTGTGGGTGCTCAGGGTGCATCTTTGCCCTGCAACCTTCACCTGTTTCCATTTGCAGGCCGGTGCTCTCCCCTGGGCAGTTCTACCGGGCTCTGTCTCGTAGCAGGAACCGTGACCCTCGAAGCACATTTTTCCACAGTGGGAGCAGGTTTGCTGATGAGCTGGTCACTGTGACGGCTGAGCATATCCAGACCTCCTCTCTCCACGCTCGGGTCTCCAGTCACAGCTGCCTCCTCTGGTTTACTGACAGGCATTCTGCTTTCAGACCTTGCTTTCCGTTTCTTCCTCTGCACTGCTCTGGTCTCAACATCTTTCCTCACTGCCTGCTCAGAAACACACCTGGAATCATTCCCTGGCACTTTCAAGGAGTTGACAGAGCCTTGTCGCAGTTGTCTCAGTAACATGCTTTTACCTGTACAGTCACTGCAAGTGATAGAAAAATGACGTAATGAGTCTTCAACAGCAATTAAAACATGGTCAATAAGCTCATAATTGGTCAAAACTAGAGATTCAGATTAGTTTATTGTCATATACACCAGGGTGCAATGCAATTCCTTGTGCACATGAAGTTCACACAGTAAGCAGTACATATACAGAAATGACAAATACAACAATTAATACAACGATGAGTGCAAAGCAGCAGAATGGTGCATGAAAACACTGCAGGTGTTTGAGTTTGGAACATAAAATAGAAAACTGGAAGATCTTTGTGGGTCAAACAGCATTGTGGAGGAAAATGATTTAGGGGAAAACAGATATAATAGCAGTGTTTAAGAAGTGTTTAGACAGGCACATGAATATATGGAAAATGGAGGGATAAGAATCACATACAGGCAGAAGAGATTATTTTAATTTGGCATTACGTTTGGCACGGACAACATGGGCCGAAGGCTCAGACCTTGTGACTATTTAAGTACCTTCTTGAAACGTAGCTTCCCTTCTGCCACTGTTGATGGAGATCTCACACACTCTTCCCCTGCTACCCACATATCTACTTTCACCCAACCTTTCCCCAAACAAAACAGCGATACTGTTAAGTTGGTCCTCACCTTTCACCCACTAGCCTCCACATCCATGGTGGATGTATGTAACAAGCTGCCAAAGGAGGTAGCTGAGGCAGGTACTATAACAGCATTTAAAAGACATTTAGACAGGAACATGGATACGAAAGATAGATGAAATAGATAGAAATGGGCATAACACTGGCAGATGGGTCCAGCTTGCAGGGGGATCTTGGTTGGCATGGACGAGTTATGCTGAAGGGACTGTTTCTGTTTGTATGACTCTATGTCCTTACATTGGCAGACTCTGATCTCACACAATGTGGCGTGGCTCTCTTACCCCAAATCCTGCCCTGACTCCTTCTTCTGTCGTTGAGCACTGCTCTGGGCTGACATGGTGTTGTGGCAGTCCTCCTCGAGGGATGATTCAGTAGAACTGTGCAAAACAACAGGAATGATGCAGTCATTACAGATAATCTCCGCCCGTGTCCATGGCCAACTAGTGAACATTCCTGGCAGCGGCGTGGGGATTGAGTAAAGATGCAGGGACAGTGACCAGAGCTCATGACCCCAACAAACCCCACACGATCCTGATCTAACACGGGTACCTCACAGTTCCTGAAGTTACCCGTGGAGGATGGAGTGATGACTGGAGTTTGGCCACGTTTGTTTGGCTTGACACAACATTCAACTGTTCAATTAGCAATCCTAGTGGAGGCAAAACTCAGCGATTATGAGGATACTGTGAACCTACCTTTGGAATTCCACTTTGGAAGTTCTGAACCTAGAATAACTAGTATTAAGCAATAAAGTAAATTATGGATAAAGTGAAATTATGGATAAAGATAGGTTTATCCATGCCACTGAATCACATTGAGAACAATACTTGTGCAGACCAACTGGCGGAAGTTTTTGCAGACATTTTCAACCTCTCACTTCTGAGGTCTGAGGTTCCCACCTGCTTTAAGAGGGCATCAATTATACCAGTGCCCAAGAAGAGTAAGGTGATGTGCCTCAATGACTATCGACCAGTGGCACTAACGTCTGTGGTGATGAAGTGCTTTGAGGGGGTGGTTATGGTGCACATCAACTGCTACCTTGACAAGAACCTCGACCAACTACAGTTCGCATACCGCCACAACAGGTCAACGGAGGATGCAATTTCACTGGGTCTCCACTCTGCACTGGACCACTTGGACAATAAAACACCTACGTCAGGCTGTTGTTTATAGACTACAGCTCGGCGTTTAATACCATCATCCCTTCCAACCTGGTTACCAAGCTCTCGGAACTGGGCCTCTGTGCATCCCTGTGCAATTGAATCCTCGACTTCCTCATCCACAGACCACAGTTTGTTCGAATTGGAGGAACCACTTCATCCTCAGTAACAATTAGTACGGGAGCACCTCAAGGCTGCGTGCTCAGCCCCCTGCTTTATATCCATGACTGCGTAGCCGGTCATAGTTCGAACTGCATCATCAAGTTCGTCGATGACACCACTGTGGTTGGACAAATCACAGATAGGGACGAGTCAGAATATAGAAGTGAGATCGACCGACTGACCAAATGGTGCCAGCGCAACAACCTGGCTCTCAACATCAGTAAGACCAAGGAACTGATTGTGGACTTGGTTGGGGAAGAATGAGGACCCACAATGCTGTTCATATCAATGGGACGATGGTGGAGAGGGTCAATAACTTCAAACTCCTGGGCGTGCATATTTCCGAATATCTTTCCTGGACCCAGCACACTGATGCAATTATAAAGAAGGCGCATCAGCGACTCTACTTCCTGAGAAGATTACGGAGATTCGGCATGTCGAAGAGGATTCTCCTAAACGTCTACAGGTGCATGGTAGAGAGCATTCTGATTGGTTGCATCGTAGCCTGGTTCGGCAACTTGATCATCCAGGAGCGAAAAAGACTACAAAAAGTTGTGAACATTGCCCAGTCCATCACCGGCTTTGACCTCACCACTGTCGAAGGAATCTATCGTAGTCGCTGCTTCAAAAAGGCAGCCAAAATCATCATGGACCATCCTGGCCACACACTCATCTCACCATTGCCATCAGGAAGAAGGTACAGGAGCCTGAAAACTGTAAAGTCCTGGTTCAGGAACAGCTTCTTCCCTACAGCCATCAGACTATTAAATACAACAACGAATATACTCTGAACGGCAAAATACTATATTATTATTTGTTATTTGCACTATATTTGTTATTTATTGAACTTTTTCTTTTTTTTCTCTTCCCCTGATATGTACTATGTTTACATAGTCGCATATTCTGTTGTGCTGCAGCAAGTAAGAATTTCATTGTCCCATCCGGAACATATGACAATAAAACACTCTTGACTCTCTTGACTCTTGACATCCATCACATCAAATTACCATTACAGCCCTGTCATCTGATATTGAAGATATTTGTACAGGTACTTGGATAGGAAAGGTTTATAGGGATGTGGGCCAGGCACAGCTTGGATAGGGCATCTTGGTTGGCATGGACAAGTTGCGCTGAAGGACCTGTTTCTGTGCTGTATGACTCTATTGCTCTATCTGACAACCACTCCAACTGCATTGTATGTTCAGAAGTCAAATCTTCCTCCAAGTGTCTTGAAACCAGAGTGCACAGCCCATCTTCACACAAATCTTTCTATAGCAGAAACCAATGTAGCAAACCTGTTACTTGGGAGTGACTGAATAGTTGGAACCATGATTAGAGCACATCAACAAGGATGTCCGTCCATTACCTTTCATCCTGCAGACATGCAAGCCTCATTTTGCCATTTATGTAGCTTGTCTCTGGGGAGGTTCTTTCTTGCTCCCTGCTCCGAAGGTCAATGAAAACTGTCTTTGGTTCATGGGCCTGTTTCATTGGCAGCATTCGTTCCACCTCCAGCGAATGTGAACTTGCTTCAGGACTAGCAACATGAAATGAGGAAACAAAAGTGGCCAACAATGCTTTTATTGAACCAAAAGCAACAATGTGATAATCAATACACTGCCTATGTGGCTGATCTAGGATAATTAACTTAGTGCTCACTCAACTGAGACAAAACTTACATTTCTCGCATACAACTTTACATACGAAATTGGCTTGGTCGGAGTAAAGGGTGGAGGTTTGGTTTTCAGATTGGAGACCAGGGGAGTGCCACAGGGATCGGTGCTGCGTCTCCTGTTGTTCACTATCTCTATTATTGATTTAAATAAGAATGTAGTTGGCATGGTTAGGACGTTTGACGATGTCATTTGAGGGTAAAGTTGGTGGAATATTAGAATAGTGGTCCAGGGAATAGCAGATGGCATTTAAATAAACGTGCAGAATGTTCCATTTGGTAAGTTAATCAGGGCAGGACTCACACAGTAAATGGCAGGGTCCTGTGGAGTGTTGTAAAACAGCAAAACTGAAGGGAGCAAGTACCTACTTCACTGAAAGTCACAACACAGGTAGACAAGATGGTGAAAAAGGCATTTAGCATGCTTGCCTTCAGTGGTCAGGGCGTTGAGTATAGAAGTTGGGATGTCATGTTACAATTGTACAAGAAGTTGGTGAGATCACGCTTGGAGTATTGTGTGCAGTCTGGTCGAGGATGTCAAGGGATGCAGTAAAGATTAACAAGAAAACTACCGGGACTGGGAGCTTCAGTTGTAAGGAGTGACTGGTAAAGCTGGGGCTTTTTCATGGTAAAAAAGTAAAACAAGGTAGGGTCACCCCTAACCCTACATTGCCCTCAACCTTCCAGTTAATTCTGGAATCAATCACTCAACTGCACATATAACCATATAACAATTTTAATTCGGAGTCACGTGAGTGACTACGTGAAGAAGGGCCGTCCGTCTGCGTGCGCGTCATTACGTCTGAACGCAACACGCACGACGGACTGGCAGGCACTGAGTCCTCCCAGGCCGTCGGGATGAGCAGGTAAGGAAAGTTGAATCACTTACATGCGTTTTTTCGGGCTTGAAGTTTTTTTCAGAGCCCAGATGTCGAGGAGACGGCCCGCGGGGATGTCGGCTGCCGAAGACCGCAGCTTTCCAAATAGCGGGCGACGGTCTTGTTCCCGACATTAGCGCCGACAGCAGAATCGGCAGGAGACTTTGCACGGGAGCAGGAGCTCCATGGTTGTCCTGCGGGGCGTAATACCACCCGCAAGTCTAAACGAACCCGTTGACTCAGATGAGTCCGGGGAAGAGGGATACCATCCCTCAACGGAGAGCGTCTGAGGACGACTTCTCCCATATGGAGCAACTCATGGAGAAGTTGCTCCAACAATGATCTGCTCCAAGGGAGGGAGCAGTATCAGCACGGCCTACAGCAGTGCCGGTGCCGGGAGCCTCGCTTCCCGACATTAGCGCCGACAGCAGAATCGGCAGGAGACTTTGCGCAGGAGCAGGAGCTCCGTGGTTGACCTGCGGGACGTAATACCACCCGCAAGTCTAAACGAACCCGTTGACTCAGATGAGTCCAGGGAAGAGGGATACCCTCCCTCAACGGAGAGCGTCTGAGGACGACTTCTCCCACATGGAGCAACATATGGAGAAGTTGCTCCAACAGTGATCTGCTCCAAAGGAGGGAGCAGTATCAGCACGGCCTACAGCAGTGCCGGTGCCGGGAGCCTCGCACATGTGGAAGAAACCACTCTGAATCAGAGTACAAAGAAGAGGGGGGGGGGAACCTTCCCAGGGACAAGCAGAAGAAAGGAAGTAAGTAAGTAAGTTTTACTTATATTGCACTGTTTAAGTCAACATCAAAATGCTTTACATAAAAGGAATAATAAGCTTCCATACAAACAAACAGAAAATAAGTGCTTCTGCAATCATCCAGGTTCCACTGGGTGCTTTCCTGGATGGAATCTAGCTCTTGACAGCCCGGGTATTATGGAGAACCCGCAGGCAGCAGCACCTGTTTTCAGGGCTGCACAAATGTCTCCTGCTCTGAGGAGAGGAGCATTCATGGTCCATTTCAGTCTGACCAAAGCTAGAATCTCATTTAGGTCCACTGGAAGGGCCATGTCAGCACAGGTATCCTCAGGGGCCTGCGGCAGCACCTGTTTTCAGGGCTGCCTACGAACCTCTCTCAGTGGAGGGGAGTGTGAATGATCAGTAGGTAACTGATCTCGAATTTAAAGTATGAACATACTGAAGCATGCATATGGCCTCAAGAGCCAGCAGTTGGCAGAATATCCGCATCGGCGACAACACACCCCACACCTCCATAGGGGGTAAGCGGTTCACTGAATCCGGTGGTAGCTTGAAAGCTGGGCACGGAAATATGATCAGAGTCGTCTTTCAAGGCAGACTCAAAATAATGGCCAGAATTGTCCTACAAGGCAGGCTCAGTATGATGAGGTTTTCAGACCAGACCCAAGCAGAGGTCGGGAGAAACATGGAATCCACACTCCTTACCAGTCCTACTCCCAATCAAGGAGAGAAAAGGAATCCGCATCAGGGGCCTTTGGGCTTACCACAAGACCACCGTTAGCCATGGAGGTAGGTGGGTCTGGGTTTACTGAAACAAGGGGTTGTGGAGCAGTTACATGTTGGTAATTTACTCTTGTGTTCTTGTTCAAAATGACAATAACATTAAATTTCAGAACTGGTTTTTAAAAAAAACAAAAAAACAAACATAAACAGATAATAACGTGATAATTTTACTGCACAACATACACAGGTTCCAAGCAGACTTGGAACTCGGACTGGAATTGTCTTCGAGGCAAGCCCAGTAATTTTGGGCAGGATTGCCATTCAGGACATGTGACAGATGGAGGATGTCACTTCATCCAGGTTTAACTCATTTGTGCAGTATAGACTTTTAGAAACAGTAATTTTGTTACGGTCTAACTACTGTTTTATAGGAGCTTCCTATAAAATGGTCACATGGCATGCATCGACCTCAAAGATGCATACTATTCGGTGTCTATTCACTAAGAACAGGAGATATTTGAAGTTTAACTGGATGGTATTGATCTGCCAAATGGGTTGACATCAGCTCCTAGACTATTGACAAAACTACGGAAACCAATTCTGGGTCTACAAAGGTCTCAGAACCACATAGTAATGGCATATTTGGACAATTTCATATTGGAGGCACCAAGAATTGGCAGAAGCATCAGTCAAAGCAAACCAAAACCCTGTTTGATAGAATTGGTTACCTCATCCATCCAGTTAAATCAAAATTGACACCTACAAGGGTAATTGATTACCTAGATGGTGACTTTGCCTAGGGGCAAACGACTATATTAATCAAGCCTGCTATGACCTGATAGTCAAATACTAGCCATCTATCAGGTAAACAGCGAGTGTAATTGGCAAATAGTAGCCGCATTTCCAGCAGTACGTATGGGCCTTTGCATTACCAGAATTACAGCGAGCAAAGGAACGAACACTCAGATTCCATGCAGGCAAAATTGGCAAAACTATGGATTGCCAGCAGAGGCCTTTGTTGAATAACTACGGTGGATAACGAACGTGAGAAAGCTCAAAGTAAATTTGCTTGAAAGCCATCAAGGGTTCTTCAGACCTATTCTAGCGGCTAAGGATGGGGGGCCACTAACACAGTCTAGAGCTGTGGGGGCAGATGGAATGAGCAGGAGTCTGTAATTCCCCAACACATGGAATCAATTACCCAGAATTGTTCGGGGCACAATTTGGACTCAAGGGGTTCTGTAGCAATATGCAACCGGTGCTTGTTCAAATTCAGATTGATAACACCACTGCGGTGGCACATATCCACTAACAAGGGTGGTGTAAAATCTGTATCTTACGATAGATTGTCGAACCTCATTTGGCACTGGTGTATCAAGAGGAATATTTGGGAAATCTACGAGGTAGATATAATACGTTGACAGATGCTGGATCACGGATGTTTAATAACAACACAGAATGGATGTTGAATCAGGCAGTATTTAACAAAATAACTACACGATTTGGCATACCAGATTTGATCTATTTGCATCTAGACTAAACCATCAGTTACCCAGATATGTGTCCTGCAAGCAGGATCCAGGAACAAAGGCAGTGGATGCTTTCTCCCTCAATTGGGGAGGATTGTTTATGCATGCTTTCCGCAAAATTGTCTCACAAACCGATGCTTGACCAAAATCAAGCAAGACTAAGCCACAGGCATATTAGTAGTGCCAGATTGGCCTACTCAAGCCTGGTCCCCAAAAATTTTGGGAACTATAGTCCAGCCAGTTATGGCTGTACCCAAGAGCAGGGACCTCCTAGTGAACCCAGTTACAGGGCGTAATCATCCACTACACGAACGTATTAACTTGTTGGTCTGCAGATTCTGAGGAGGCCATTTCAAGGCATAGGACTGTCCGAACAAATACAACACAGTTCGGATAACAGATGTCTTGGAGTTTCCTATCAACTCTGTACTATAACTATAAACAAAGTTATAGTGCAATCAATAGTGCCAGAGGCGCACTTTCCTCCTATCTGATGCTGCAAGCAGGACACAGGTAGATAGGAACGCACCCCTTTACAACAAAATTCATGAAGATAATTTACAATCTAATACCTCTAAGACCAAGGTACATGGACATGGGATGTGAGCGTGGTACTAACCCTACTTTGACAGTGGGGACCGCCTATAACTAACCCTGAAGGTGGTATGCTGACAAAGAGTCCAGACACTGCAAAAGCTACAGTTGGACCACATGACCACCAATATGAACAACATAACATTCGTAATCAGGAACCTGATATAAACATAGCAGGCCAGGAATGCCAGGGATGGAGATCCAGTTCTTGGCATATCCAGAGGACCTACGGTTGTGTGTGTGGTAACATACTAACACCACTATCTGAGAGTTACGGAGAACCACAGAGGCTCAGAACAGACCAGAAGGTGTCAACACAAACCATCTGCAGATGGTCAAAGGGGGTAATGGCGGTAACAGAGTGAACGTTCATATGGTTAAATCTCACTCCACCAGGGCTGCATCTACGTCGGCAGCAAGAGCAATGGACGTGCCTCTTGACAACATCCTAGTGGCTGCAGGATGGACGAATGAAATAACGGTCCACCGGTTTTATAACAAACCTATTACCGGACTGGGGGTGTTTGCACGTACCATTTTAAGTTCTGTCCCATAGTTTAACCCCAAGGTTGGGAGGGGAAACTAGTTTTTAAAAACTTTTCTTTCATTTAAAGCATCAGTGTCCTTACTTAACTACGTAATGTCTGAATGCTTTAATGATTACACGCATCCATGGTCAATCCATTCAGTGTGTGACGCCTAGATTCGTAACCGGCGTAAAATTACAGAGCTTTGAAATCTTCACGTAGTCACTCACGTGACTCCGAAGTAAAATAGTAAGATTAAACGAGAACTTACCAGTTTGAAGTTTGATCTTGATTTTATGAGGAGTTACGATGAGCGATTACGTGCCCACCGCTCCCACCCTCATACTATCAAGGTCACATGGAAGTTCTAGTTTCTTCAATCTTACTATTCTCAGGTCTTCTTTTTATCTGTGATTTAACACCGCTGCTTTGAAGATTGACGCGCACGCAGACGGACGGCCCTTCTTCACGTAATCGCTCATCGTAACTCCTCATAAAATCAAGATCAAACTTCAAACTGGTAAGTTCTCGTTTAATCTTACTATTACAGCACGGAAACAGGCCATCTCGGCCCTTCTAGTCCGTGCCGAACACTTATTCTCCCCTAGTCCCATCTACCTGCACTCAGACCATAACCCTCCATTTCTTTCCCGTCCATATAACTATCCAATTTATTTTTAAATGATAAAATCGAACCTGCCTCCACCACCTCCACTGGAAGCTCATTCCACACAGCTACCACTCTCTGAGTAAAGAAGTTCTCCCTCATGTTACCCCTAAACTTCTGTCCCTTAATTCTCAAGTCATGTCCTCTTGTTTGAATCTTCCCTACTCTGTGGGAAAAGCTTATCCAAATCAACTCTGTCTATTGGTGGGAATCAACAATGACCAGTTAATCTACCAACCTGCAACTGTTTGGGATATGGGAGGAAACTGGAGCATCCACAGGAAGCCCAGTGACAGAGAAAGTGCAGTCTCCAAACAGACAGGACTGCATTGAACCCTCCACCTGCTGCGACACTGGGCTGCCCTCATCGCTGCTTGGGAGAAATACCTGTGTACCAATCCTGGTTTACCTACAAATCCACTGAGTTGACAGGTGCTTTGAGATATCCTAAAAATTATAAAGAGCAGTACATAACTTTTCTTTAGTTCCATAACTTAATCACTGAATGAGATGTGGCCACCATTAAACAAAAGCAACTAATTCCCTTCCAAAATTTCGATCAGAAGAGCTTAACAGTTGCCAGGTATTTTATTACTTATTCCTATTCTCTAAAGTCAAATTAGAAGCACAATCTCCAAAAATATATACTTTGATTGAATTTAACTATTTATTTACCTGAGAACTTTGTTTAGACCATTGGTTGTGGTTCCCTCAGACCTGGTCCGCGACTCCCTTTTGGACTGGTGTTCTCCAGTACACGTTGATGCTCGGTTATTTGATGTGGCAACTTCTCCCGACTGCTTAGTACACAACAAGGCGAGCTGTTCCATCAGGTTCTTCTCACTGTTTACACGAGAATGCACTGCACAGCAAGGAAAGAAAGAATACTCACCCGTGTACGAGCCGATTTCACTTTGCCTATTTTCTCTGACATCATAGCACTTGTATGACGATCAAATAAAGTGGAACCACAGGACATCCCACTGCAGCGCTGGAAACATGTTCCAGAGGTGGCCAAACTGAACCAAGTTGATCCTGTATATCCCCCAACAATATGGGGAGTTCCCATGTCTGTCACAAAAGCACGACTGCTCCAATCTGACTAACTACCAAACTAGTCTACTTTCAAGCATTGACAAGTGATGAAAGGGGTTGTCAGTAATGCTATTAAGCAGCAGAATCTTTTGAGAAATGCCCACATCATACCCGGGGCTAACCCATCAGAGAGAACAATACCTTTGAAAATGGTTCACTTCTATTGTTCTTGGACACAATTTACTAACATGTAGCAGTTGACCTTTCATATTTCTCCAGGAAATGACACTGGTGATAAGGGCACACACAATCAATATCAGGCAGATTTCTCACCTTCTTTCCAACTCTAGATAGAAGATTAATCTTGGCTCATAGAATCTGTGGTGATTGTTACCCTGACATCAATGCTGTCAGTGAACCAATTGTCAGAGAGGAGAGAGCAAATGTAACTAAGTCAATGCAAATGTGATCCCTGTTTACCTGAACCAGACGAAGAACTGTTGACAAGATGCTCCAGACGAGGGCCGTGGTCTTTCACATCACTGCTGTGGACCTCCACTTGCTGCAGGCTGCGGAGAATTTCATCCAAGTCCACTTCCTCTAAACTCTATAAACAGTGATGGCAAGTCAGCTTGTTGGGTCTGAACATTAACTGATATTTAAAATTTGGTGAAAGCATTTGTTGAGCAAATACAACGTAACGTACACCTTATGAAGACTAACTCTTGTCCTGTCTTGTGAAAAAGATAATGGAGCCTGGACTGGAGCAGAAAGTTTCACCTTCGCCCACAGCCGGAAGAGGACGGGAGATCATGCGACTGCCAGTCAGGTCGAACATTCAGGTCTCTCATCTAGCAATGCTGTCAGTTAGTGGCACACCTGCATGGAAACCTAAAAGTCTAACTTATTGTGTTCAGTCAAGTAAGGGACCAGAAGTTACATAAAGCATGGAACAGTGCAGCATGGAAACAGGCCCTCGGCCCGCAGTGTCTGTGTCAAACATGATGCCAAGTTAAACTAATCTCCACTGCCTGTACGTGATTCATATTCCTCCATGCCCCGCATATCCATGTGCCTAGCCAAAAGCCTCTTATACCACTATCATATCTGTCCCAACCACCACCCCTAGCAGCGTATTCCAGGCACCCTGCACACGCTGTATAAAAACTTGTCCCGCACATCTCCTTTAAACTTTGCCCCTCTCACCTTAAAGCTATGCCCTCTAGTCTTTGACATTTCTTCCACCCTGCGGAAAAGGTTCAGACTGTCTACCAGAACCTGACGCTCCAGCAGAAACAATCCAAGTTTGTCCAACCTCTGCTTTTAGCTAATACCCTCTAATCCAGGCAATATCTTGGTAAATCCCTCCTGCACCCTTTCCAAAGCCTCCACCATCCACTCTGTAATGGGACGACTAGAACTGCACACAATACTCCAAATGCGGCCTGACTAAAGTTCCTGCACTTTCTTCTCTGCCGTTCTAAAATATCTGAGTCAACAGATACCTTAGAGAGAATATTCTTTGGGTAATTTAGTTTATCTGATCTGTCACTTGTCCTCGTTTGTGTCTGGTTAAGTTCTTGCCCCGAGTGGAAAGAGTACCAAATATTCATATTTATTAGCTGAAACCTTCAGTCCTTCTGAGTGTCAATTGGTCCAAGTCATAAGATGTAACTGATTGATATTCTAACTCTGTTACTCTGCCTCTCTGAAACATCTTTAGAAAACACAGGCAGCTTTGACAAAAGGAGGGGAATATTTATCAGCTCACCTCTAAAGAAAGAATAGGTGGCTTATGAGCGTAACATCCAGTTGGTTCCCCTCTGCTTAGCTTTTCCTTTGATATTTGTTTCTGTTCTTGATTTTGACTATAGTTCATTTGCTGCTGGTCAGGAGGTGATTCCGTGCCCAGGATACTTTGTGAGGTGCTTTCTGAGACATTTTTCACAAAGTCCTTTGTGGTTGTTAATTCAGAAAGTTCAGTTATGGCTTTAGCTGGGAGACACCAGCAATCCGAATTCCCATCTCCACTGGCTCGGCACTTCAGGCTTTTCTCTTCCTTGCTGCTGATAACCTTTTGCCTTTGGGAAGAATGTGGGTCTCCTCCACCATTGTTCCTCAAGACTGTAAGGTGCTCCTTTGTATCAGGCTTGGACACTGTTTCTGATGGCAGTGAGCTCTGATCCATGATAAACCCTACTGAGGATGTTGAATCAGTGGGGTTGTCATCACTAAAGGAACCAGGTTTGCCCTCAGCGTGTTTATTGATGCCACTGGATTTTTTCAAGTGCCAGGTGGTCTCACCCCAAAAGTCCTCATGATGATCAGTGTTCCTGCCGTTGTTCTCTGTTGACCAAGCCTCTAGTGGTAACCTTGCAGATTCCAGCATCTCCTGCGGATATTCAGAAATCATTTTCACCACAATGTTTATGTAACTAGAAGACTAGGAATGTGAGGCAGAGGAAAATATTAAAAAAATTGGTGTGTGACTGAGGGCTGATCTTATAGAGGTATACAAAATCATGAGGAGAATAGAAAGGGTGAATACACCAGGTGAATTAGTTTTTTACCCAGGCTAAGAGAATCAAGAACAAGAGGTCACAGGTTTGAGTTGAGAGGGGTAAGATTCAATAGGAACCTGAGTGGGTATATGGAATGAGCTTCCAGAGGAAATAGTTGAGGCAGATACAGTGCCCTCCATAAGGTTTGGGACAAAGACCCGTCATTTATTTTCATTTCACCATGTAGAAATTACAGCTGTGTTTATACATAGTTCCCCCCCATTTCAGGGCACCATAGTGTTTAGGAAACGTGGTTTCACAGGTATTTGTAATTGCTCAGGTGTGTTTAATTGCCTCCTTAATGCAGTTATGCGAGCTCTCAGCACCTAGTCTTTCCATCACCTTTGGAAACTTTTATTGCTGTTTATCAAAATGAGGACCAAAGTTGTGCCAATGAAAGTCAAATAAGTCATTATGAGACTGAGAAACAAAAATAAAACTGTTAGAGACATCAGCCAAACCTTAGGCTTACCAAAGTCAACTGTTTGGAACATCATTAAGACGAAAGAGATCACTGGTGAACTTACTAATCACAAAGGGACAAGCCAAGGAAGATCTTCACAGCTGATGATATGGAAGTTATATAGAATGTATATAGAAGAAACACGTTACTTCTTAAATATAACCAATATGCTTAAAAACAGTAAAGCTCGCAGCTGTCAGCTATTTTTTGTGTGCTCAGAAGTCAAGGCGCAAAAACATGTTATTTGCTTAGTTTATATTTTGCTTTAGACTAGAACTTTATGATAACTTAGAAATTGAAAAGAAAAGAAAAAAGGACAGTACAAGGTTAAAGTTTGTAAAAACATACGCACTAAGCAGCCAAAGATAAGAACTGAAATTGCAATAAAATACTGCGTGAAAGGATAGTTCAGTGAGCATTTTGGAGAATGGCAAAGCTGTGCTATCTCCGAGTGTTCCAGGCCCAGATTTGTGCACATTAAAGGCCTCTCGTCTTCTTGAAGAATTCTCCTTGTCTGTGTCATTTATATCTTTAATTTGAGTCATCTAAACCACGACAATGACAGAAGAATTCTCTATAATGAAGAAAAATCCCCAAACACCTGTCCGACAGATCAGAAACACTCTTCAGGAGTCAGGTATGGATTTGTCAATGACCACTGTCCGCAGAAGACTTCATGAACAGAAATACAGACGCTGCACTGCAAGATGCAAACAACTGGTTAGCCACAAAAATAGGATGGCTTTTTGTGGCCAGGTTACAGTTTGCAAAGAAGAACTTAAAAGAGCAACCACAGTTCTGGAAAACGGTCTTGCGGACAGATGAGATGAAGATTAACTTATACCAGAGTGATGGCAAGAGCAAAGTATGGAGGAGAGAAGGAACTGCCCAAGATCCAAAGCATACCGCCTCATCTGTGAAACACAGTGGTGGGGGTGTCATGGCCTGTGCATGTATGGCTGCTGAAGGTACTGGCTCACTTATCTTCATTGATGATACAACTGCTGATGATAGTAAAATTCTGATGTATATAGACACATCCTATCTGCTCGAGTTTAAACAAATGCTTCAAAACTCATTGGCCGGTGGTTCATTCTACAGCAAGACAATGATCCCAAACACACTGTTAAAACACCAAAGGAGTTTTTCAAAGCTAAAATATGGTCAATTCTTGAGTGGCCAAGTCTATTACCCGATCTGAACCCAATAGAGCATGCCTTTTAAATGCTGAAGAGAAAACTGAAGGGGACTAGCCCCCAAAAGAAGCATAAGCTAAAGATGGCTTCAAAACAGGCCTGGCTGAGTATCACCAGAGAAGACACCCAGCAACTGGTGATGTCCATGAATCGCAGAATTCAAGCAGTCATTGCATGCAAAGGATATGCAACAAAATACTAAACATGACTACTTTCATTTACATGACATTGCTGTGTCCCAAACATTATGGTGCACTGAAATGGGGGGACTATGTATAAACACTGCTGTCATTTCTACATGGTGAAACCAAAATGTATAAAAATGGCCTTTATTAAAATCTGACATTGTACACTTTAACCACATGTGATTTTTTTACTATTACAAATCTCAAATTGTGGAGTACAGAGGCAAATAAATAAATGATGGGTCTTTGTCCAAAACATTATGGAGGGCACTGTATAATAACATTTGGACAGATACATGGATAGGAAAGATTTAGAGGGATATGGGCTAAAAGGGGGTAAATG
This sequence comes from Amblyraja radiata, assembly GCF_010909765.2. Lineage (NCBI taxonomy): Eukaryota > Metazoa > Chordata > Chondrichthyes > Rajiformes > Rajidae > Amblyraja > Amblyraja radiata. Next base: position 23,728,284 of record NC_045977.1, read on the forward strand.
AGACAAGCTTAGTGCGGGCATCTTGGTCGGCATGGACAAGTTGGGCCGAAGTGCCTATTTCCGTGCTCTAAGTATTGATAAGATGGAAAGCAGGTCAGAGTTAGAGTTACAACAAGGCAATCAGAATTCTTTAGCATGGATTCCCATGCAACAAAGTCTCACCAAGAAGCAAACCATGACATTTCTATCCTAGATAAATTCAAGATAGAGTCATACAGCATGGATACAGGCTTCTTCTTCTTCTTCTTGCATTTGAGGCAGCAGAAGTCTGCAGCAGGGTGATGCCATCCGGTTCGATATCCGTAGATGCCCGCCCTAAAAAGGGCACAAGCTCTGGATTGGCGCTGCTGCTGTCTCTGCTTGTTTTCGTTCGCCTGAATGAGGTCAGTTGACAGGACTCACCACGGGGAGGTCGACAACATGAGTATTCAGACCAACTCGTCCATGTCAACCAAGAAGCCCCTTCTAAGATAGACCCATATCTCTGCATTTGGCCCATATCCCTCTCAACATTTCCTATCCAAGATGTTACTCGTAGAGTTATAGAGTGATACAGTGTGGGAAAACAGACCCTTCGCCTCAACTGGCCCACACCGGCCAACATGTCCCAGCTACACGAGTCTCACCTGCCAGCATTTGGTCCATATCCTTCCAAAGCTGTCCTATTTATGTGTCTGTCTAACTGCTTCTTAAATGTTGGGATAGATCCTGCCTCAACTATCTCCTCTGACAGCTTGTTCCATACACCCAGCACAGTTTGTGTGAAAAAGTTACCCCTCAGATTCCTGTTAAATATCTATTTTTAAATCTTTTCCCTTTCACCTTAAACCTATGTCCTCTGGTCCTCAATTCACTTACTCTGGGCAAGAGACTCTGTACATCTACCCGATCTATTCCTCTCATGATCTTATACACCTCTATAAGATCACCCCTCATCCTCCTACGCTCCAAGGAATAGAGTCCCAGCCTATTCAAACTCTCCCTATAGCTCACACCCTCTAATCCTGGCCACATCCTCGTTAATTTTCTCTGTACCCTTTCCAGCTTGACAACATCTTTCCCATAACACGGTGCCCAGAACTGAACACAATACATTAAATGTGGCCTCACCAACATCTTATAGAACTGCAACATGACCTCCCAACTTCTATACTCAATACTCTGATGAAGGCCAATGTGCCAAATGCCTTTTTAACCACCGTCAGGGAACTATGCACCTGCACTCCTAGATCCCTCTGGTCTACAACATAACCCAGAGCCCTACCATTCACTGTGCAGGTTCTGCCCATGTTAGACTTCCCAAAACACCTCAAATTTTTCTGTATTCAATTTCATAATTCCAAAAATGGTACCCTTTTATTCAGAACAGCCTGCATTTTGTTTCTTGTCCTGCCTTCCACCTTATGGAATAGAGAGTAGAGTAAAACTCTGGTAATCCACAATCTGATTGCATGAAAATCTCACTGGCTTGGCACTGACTCAGTGGGTATTGCTTTCCACTCGCCCACAAACACACTAGGGTCGCAGTTCCTAAATTCTCTTGAAACTTGCAAAGTTACTGTTTTCGGCATTCCCCAGAGAATAACCTGGTTTTGTTTCCTGTAGTCCCTTGAAACTCACTGGGTACACTGTAAACTTTATTATACTATTCTACTGTGTAATATCTTTTTAAAAATCAATTACAATAATTATGGAGCATTTATCGAAATAACGTCCAATTTTATAGTAAATCTGTTGTTGTCACATCACCAAAGTCGTGAACTTGCCCGATTAACAGATTCATACTTTTTTTATATTTAAGCCTGAGCGGTTCAGTTTATCCCAGATTTGTATGCTGTCCACTGATGTAATTTACACCAATGATATTGTACATTTCTTTAGCAAGGGGTGGAGTTGATTTATTGCAAAATTGTCAAGCAAAGGGATAACAATCAGCAGCTCTAATGTGGTGATGAACAGGATGTGGCCAACTCTGTTCACCTGATCAACACTAACTAACCTTTGGCTGCAGAGCTGAGCAGAGTGCGGCCCCTTCGAAATGAGAGAGGGAGACAGAGAGAGGGAGACAGAGAGAGGGAGACAAGAGAGAAAACGAGGGAACGTGAGAGGAATCAGTTATCTGAGGACATATAGTCTAGAGCACTGTGGTGAAGGTGACGTATGGTAGCCTAAGTAAGCACTTGGTGGTGTATGGTGCATTTGATTTCCTAGTGTCAAGGATGTTGCCTGTTTTACTGCCATGGACAGCACCCACCCCACAAGACACCACCTCCATCATGCGTACTTCAGTGCACTCCCACTGCCGCTGCAAACTTCAGCCTTGCATTCCAGATGCAAAAAAGCATTCCTAGCGCTGTGGCAAGCTGTAAAACAGATGTTCTGTAACAGACTTGAGCAGAGTTTGTCCCACAATGGAAGCAGCTGGTGTGGGTCAAAGCTGAAGCATTGACTGCAATTAAAATTGACTCCTGTATAAAACAGAATAGTGTGCAGATATTGAATAGAATTGAGTTTAGAAGGATGAGAGGGAATCTTATTGAAACATATAAGATTGTCAAGGGTTTGGACACGCTGGAGGCAGGAAACATGTTCCTGATGTTAGGGGAGTCCAGAACCAAGGGCCACAGTTTAAGAATAAGGAGTAAGCCATTTAGAACGGAGACTAGGAAACACTTTTTCTCACAGAGAGTGGTGAGTCTGTGGAATTCTCTGCCTCTGAGGGCGGTGGAGGCAGGTTATCTGGATACTTTCAAGAGAGAGCTAGATAGGGTTCTTAAAGTTAGCAGAGTCAGGGGATATGGGGAGAAGGCAGGAACGGGGTACTGATTTGGGATGATCAGCCATGATCACATTGAATGGCAGTGCTGGCTCGAAGGGCCAAATGGCCTAGTCCTGCACCTATTGTCTATTGTCTAATAGAGTGCAGCCCCACAGAGGTGTCAAGGCAGTGGGATTTGTATTAACGATTGGATCTTTACCTCAAGGACGGGGTCTTCAAGGGATATGTCCTTCAGATCCTCTGGCAGGCATGAAATCAGCCCAGTTGTTCCTCGCTGGAAAATAGCAACTTCACCGTCTTCTGAGCTTGACTGTACAAAACAGAACATGAAATCTCAGAACAGAGTGGAGAAGAGCTGAATCAGGCCACTGCGCTACCTGGATATGTGGACCTAATTTGTGCTGAAGGGCCAGTTTCTAGTAGAACAATGCCAATCTTGACAGAACCATTTATCGGGCCATCCTGTCTATACACATAGACTTTAGAGATGCAATGTGGAAACAGGTTCTTTGGCCCACAAGGGGCAATTTGCAATTAACAGAAGCCAATTAAGCTACAAACTTGTACGTTTTTGGAGTGTGAGAAACTAAAACTACTGGAGAAAACCCACACGATCACAGGGAGAACGTACAAACGCCGACAAAGACAGTACCCATACTCAGGATCGAACCTGGGTGTCTGGCGCTGTAAGGTAGCAGCTCTACTGCTGCACCACTGTTTGTCTCTGTGGATAGATGTTAATTTGCATCGCCTTGCTATTTGCTTACATAGGAAAGGAGGGCAGCGGCAGGCAGTATGTAGGACAGTTCAGTACTTTGTAACTGTTGGCGCCAGATACGTGGCAACACTTGTGTACTGCCCGGGTTGTATGCACACAAAGCATTTCCCTAGTACCTCGGTGCTCTGTGAACATGTGACAATAAAGTATCATTAATTCATTCACTCACATGAGCCAATTAGGAAGGATGATTTGATGCTTATTGGTGTAGGAAGGAACTGCAGATGGACACAAAATACTGGGGCCTCAGCGGGTCAGGCAGCATCTGGAGAAAAGGAACAGTGACGTTATGGGTCTGAAGAAGGGTTCCAACCCAAAACATCAGCTGTTCCTTTTCTCCCATGATGATTATTATCATGGTATCTATATTGTTCTCCCTAACACTGTCCAGCAGGTGGGAAGGTTCACTGCAAATACCCTACACCCAATATAGTCAGACTTATTTTGCCTGCTCTGAGATCTTGTTCATAGCCTGAAATGAATCTTGCATTTCTGGTTGCATTACGGGATGTAGATGCTTTGGATAGGATGCAGAAGAACTCTTAGAGGGCATTAACTACAAATTCTTGATTAGCAAGGGTGTCAAACGTTACAGGGTGAAGACAGGATAATGGGTTTGAGAGGTAAAGATAGATCAGCCACGATTGAATGGCAGAGTAGACTCAATTGGCCAAATGGCCTGATTCTGCTCCTATGACTAATGAACATAAAGAGGTCAGACAAACTTGGATTGATTTTTGTGGAGTTTCAAAGGTTATGAACACCTGATGAAATGTATAAAATTGTGAGAGGCATAGATAGGATAGAAAGTCAGAACCTTTTCCCCAAAGTGGAAATGGCAAGGATTAGAGGGTATAGCTTTAAGGTGAGAGGAGGAAAGCTTAAAGGAGATGGAAACTTTTTTGACACAGAACAATAGGTGCCTGGAATGTACTGCCAGGGAAGGTGGTGGAAGTAGATACAATAGAATTTAGATAGGCACATGAACAGGCAAGGAATGGAGAGATGTGGATAGACCCTGTCCATATAGATGGGATTAGTTAAAATTGTTAAAATACTAAGTTGAAATAGGCATTATCCTTTGGTAAGAACTAAACTTTCCTTCCCCTAGTGAGCTTCACCTAGTGGGCTTTTCTTGTGCTGTAGTAAGTGGGAATATTCATTATCCTTTGGTAAGATCTAAACTTTTCTTCCCCTAGTGAGCTGCCATTCTTACTGCCAGGGCATATCAGGAAATAAGAAATCATCTCACCATCAGTTCAGCTCAGGAAATGTCCTTTTATATTTAATATATATATTTTTATCTTTAGGATTCCAACGCTAAGACTTACTGATGAAAAGTCTGAGTCCAGGGAGGGCAGTTCATCTTTAACATGTGCAAATATCATATCCCAGTATGATTTGTAACCATAATGTGCAGTTGTTACGCAGTCATTAGTTCTCCGCAGTTCACCGCGGCTTTCATCAACGGCTGGTTTCCGATTATCATTTGAAGTCATATCTATTTAGGGCTCTGCCTCTTCACGTAGCAAGTATCTGAAAGCAGATGCAATTTACTGGTTTGTTAATTATTGAATATGTTCAGAGGATTCAGTAGCATGAATCCATGAGTAAAAGAAAGATCTTCCCACATGATCAATGTTCTTTTGATCCTGGAGCTAGTTCAAAAGGAAAAAAAGTTGTCAAACCGAAGAGAGAAAAAAAGTTAAAAACCATTGCGGTAAGTCAGTGGGTCAGGCAGCCTCTGTGGAGGACAATAAAGTGTATTTTGTGGTAGGATAGGGGGACGGAGGAAGCTTGTTCAACTTAATTCATCCATGACTGGTCTAAATTTAAATTGTATTCATCTACCTTTGCTCCATTACCATGGATATTTAAAACCTACTACTCTCAGTTTAGAAAATTCCCATTGACATTAAATCTAGACAAGTGATTTCTGGAGTTCCACTTCTTTTATAGTGAACCTACAATAGAAGCAAGAGCATGCCGCTAGGCCCTTCCAATCAGTTTTGTTGTTCTTTAAGATCTTGAGGTCCTTCAAATCTACTTTTCTGATGGATTGGAAAATCCCTAGATTTCCATGGCAATCTGAAACCTAGCGATCACAGTCTCAATTAAATTCAACAACTAGTATTCAGAGATCTGTGCAAAAGAAATTTCCAAATGGACTTCCAACCCTCCAAGTACAATAAATTCTCCTCTTCTGATACTAAATGTCAATCCAGTCATGTATTTGTATGGGAAATAAGTAATGTGATCAGATGACACATCATGTAAACACCATACATGATAACCTCCTTCCCTGTTGGAATGGAACAAAATAAAAAGTCCAGTTTTGAACTGTGTCCTGTACCTGTTATTTGGAAGTTTATTTACCACTGCTTTAGCAGTATTCCTGGTCCATCAAATGATACTTTACAAGTGCTAATGTGAAGCAGAAAAGTTTTTAATTTAACGATTAAAAAACAGCATTGTTAATATCTCATCTCTTGCTCCTTATTTTCCTCTTGTCCCATGTCTTTCCCTTTCCTGCCTCTTTTCAAGAGGGAGTTAGATTTAGCTCATAGGGCTAAAGGAATCAAGGGAAATGGGGAAAAAGCAGGAACGGGGTGCTGGCTCGAAGGGCCGAATGACCTACTCCTGCACCTATTTTTCTATGTTTTCTCTCATTCTCCCTCTTATTCCCCAGCTTGACTCCTCCCTCATTCCTTCCCTTTCCCCTTGACCCTTCCGCCTTCTTATTCCACTCCTCCTCTTTGTTCCTCCTTATGCCTCTTTAACTCCCCCTTAGATAGCGATGTTACAAAACTTACCTTCAGCGGCGCTGCAGTTCTGCCACTGGCCGTGTGCGCGACTTTGGCGCCTTTGAGGGGTGGGGCCAGATTAAAATGTTGTTTTCTACTGCTTATTGGAGGCGGACTTCCCTGGGCTGCCAGCTGCTGAAGAAAAATCGATCCGACTTCCGTTCCCGATTTTTTTTTAAATTGCGAGACAATTTAATAATTACATTAAAATAAAAAGCGACTTCTAACGCCCTTAAAGCCTACAACGTGACAGATCGCATGAACGGGACAAAACAAAATGTAAGTCGTTTATTTTACATATAATCTTGTTTCTTGGGATGGCTTTAATCAAATTTTTCGATGCGAAAATGTGATTTGGGCCCCATACGAACCGGCAGTGTTTTTCCTGCCGATATGGGGTTCAAATTCACTGCAAATACAACGTTCCAATCGATCGCGTTCCAGAAAACTCGCAAGATGATTTAAATGCTCTTTTTTTTTGGACAATCATGTCATAAGAGTATCTAAATCGTCTATATTTTGTGTTATTGTCTACCCATAGTCAATATTTTTATACTAAATATCAGTTTTAGTCCCATGTATTGTGCAAAAAAATAATAATTTAAATTATATTGAGTGGATGTTTCTAGATTAATTTATGGGAATTAAACATTAAATTCCTTCCATCTGGCATATAAATTCATGACAGTGAGATTTAAAAATCATGTTATATTGTGAATTCTTGTGTGAATAGGATTAGTTTGTTATTTGGATACTTAGGCTATTAAAAAAATATATCATTTTCTTAAGAAATGGAATCTACAGGACATTCTTAATGGGGAAAGTAGTGGGCAGAAAGGCATGTCAAGCGTGGTTTGAAGAGCAAAAACTTGTAGTTTACAATGCCAAAATTGATAAGTTGAGGAAAACCAAGGTGTACAGAGGTTACACAGGTTACAATCTGAGGAGTATGATGATGCTACTGATTATGATATGCCAATGTACCAGCTAGCAACTGATCTTCTCCATAAAGACTTGGTCTATTGCTAGAAATTGTAATTTATTTACCTATCTGCTATGGACTTACAGCATATAATACAATAATATTGAAGTTCTGATCTTGAGAATATCACATTTTTGAATTTTCAAGGCAGTCTGGGTGTTTATTACTATTTCCGTCCCAACGGTCAATTTTGTAATTAACTACAATTAGGTAATTAACTAATTATATGCTTTAATTTCAGGTCATCCAAGTAAGATGTTTTATATTTGTTTCAGAATGCTTCAATCTATAATAACTGAACATTTCATTCAGTTCTCTTGATTTTTAAGAAAGTTATGGGCTTTTGACTGTCCTCGATCACAGCTTTTGTGTTAAGTCCATGGAAAAGCAATAGGGAACAAGATGCTAATTTCCGAGTATGAAAATGGTCATAACTTTTTTAATACTGAGGATATGAAAGTGAATTCTGTGTCAAATTAAACTTCTTTTTATGCTTTATCTGATGGGATAAATTGCAGGCTTGATTTTTTAAATATCAAAATTTTGTAACATTGCTACCTTAGATCCCACTTCATCTTACAATTTCATCCCTTGCCTCTTGCTTACTAATTCCCGAATTGCCCCTCTTCCTCCCCACTCCCACTCTCTTGCCCCTTTCCCTCATCAAAGCCGCCGCCCACTCCCACTCGCCATCCCCTTCCCCTGTATCTATTCCATTGCTCCTTCCCTGTCCCATTCCTCCTTCCCTGTCCCGTTCCTCCTTCCCTGTCCCGTTCCTCCTTCCCTGTCCCGTTCCTCATTTCCCTGTCCCGTTCCTCATTTCCCTGTCCCGTGCCTCCCTCCCCCGGAGAGGAAGGACTGTTGCTGGGCGCCCAGCTGCCCGACGCCTCACCTCCATCCACATCTCTGCCGACGGTTTGAAATCACCCGGTATAAGATGGCGGCTGTCACTGGGACCCGTTGCCTTGACAACGGGACGCCAACGGCCGGTCACGTGCCCGCCTGTTTTGAGGGACACTCTTGTCGAGAAAGAGCTCATGGCCTCCACGGAGGGCGCCCTGGTCCTCCAGCCGGCAAGCTCCGAAGTTAGACACACAAAGCTGGTGTAACTCAGCGGGTCAGACAGCTGGCGAAAAGGAATCGTTGACGTTTCTGGTCGGGACCCTTCTGCAGAGTGAGAGTCAGGGGAAAGGGAAACGTGAGGTATAGACGTTGCAGAACTCTCGGCGGAGAGAGGAGGAGGGTTTGTTCTTCAAAGTAGTCATACCTTGCGGAGATTTCGCAGTTGAGCAGTCGAAATGTGTAGGAAGGAACTACAGATGCTGGTTTAAAGCGAAGACACATAACGCTGGAGTAACTCAGCGGGTCGGACAGCATCTCTGGAGAAAATAAATATGTGTTTGTCCCCGGGAGTTACTCTCCGTCTCTGGGGCTACCTGTCAGGCCCGGGAGTTACCTGTCAGGCCCGGGAGGGGTACCTGCCCTTCATGAGATGTGAAAACTTTGTGTTTTATTAAATTATTTATCATAAATTATATTAAATAATCGTCAAATACTTTAATTTCGGTAAAGGCAAAGTTTCCACGCAGTGGCAAAGAGCTGCCAAATAGGGAGGTCCTCCGAAGCTGCGCCGCTATTTGAAGCGGAACAGAAGTTTTCACCCGGGCGACGAGAATCCATCTTGGCCGCACGGGACCCGCCTTGTTCCTACCGATTGGCTGATCCGCGGCACGTGGGGTAGTGTAGCCGGAAGAGAACCGGCGCTGAGCGCCACGGCGGCCATTTTCTACCACGACAAATATTTTGTTTTTATAAAGGCACCGAGCAAGCGAGTGGGCGAATCCGGGGGACTGGTGGCTCAAAGGATGTGAGAGACAGGGGCAACAATCTCTGATCCGGGCAAAGGGCGCAGTAGTTCCTGGACACGGATCGGTGCCACACAGGGAGCGCAGTAACCCATGGCAACGGGGGTCAGGGACACGCCGAGGATGCACGGTAACCCATGACAACGGGGGTTAGCGAGACATTCGAGGTGTGCAGAAGCCTTGGAAACGGGTGTAGTGAGGCATTAAAGGTGTACACTAACCCATGACAGTAGGGGTTATTGAAGGTGCTCGAACCTCCAGCAGCAGGGCCACCTGCCTTGGCTCATCGATTGAGGTAAAACACAAGGTGCTGCAGAAGCTCAGCGGGTCGTGCAGCATCTGTGGAGGGAAATTGACAGACAACGTTTCGGGTCAGGACCCTTCTTCAGATTGTCCATTCCCTCCACAGTCCGCTGAGCTCCTTCTCTGCTTTGTGTTTTGCTCAATATTCCAGCATCGGCAGTTCCTTGTGTCTCCAACTATCTTTTAAAAGTGTTTAGATGGATCTGAGTGACATAGATCATGAACAGTGCTGAAGAATTCATATTTTCCTTTCTCAGACATTCAGATTCTCATCCTGTGCCACAAACTCTCATTCCTACACTCTCAGCTCAGCTGATGATGCAGAGCATTCTGGCACCAAAGTCTGTAGGTAAGCAGACCTTGTTTGCTGGTGTGAGTGTGAGAATAGTCCCACGGATGTTGATCGCGCATGCCAGCCCGATCCCAGGCTGGACGGTGTGGGTTTATCTCCCTGCTGTTGATGTGCGGGGTGCGTTAGTTCAGCTTAGTTTAGTTTATTGTCACGTGTACCCAGGTGCAGTGAAAAGCCTATTTGTTGTGTGCTATCCAGTCACCGAAAGACAATACATGATTACAATCAGGCTGTCCACAATGCACAAATGCAGGATAAAAAGAATATTGCTTAGTGCAAGATAAAGTCCAATTAAGGATAGTCCAAGGTTCTCCAGTGAGGTAAATGGTAGATCAGGACCACTCTCTAGTTGGTGATAGGATGGTTCATTTGCCTGATAACAACTGGGAAGAAACTGTCCTTGAATCTGGAGGTATGCATTTTCACACTTCTGTACCTCTTGCCTGATGTGAGAGGGGAGAAGAGGGAGTGATTGGGGTGAGACTCGTCCTTGATTATGCTGGTGGCCTTACCGAGGCAATGTGAAGTGTAGATGGAATCAATGGAAGGGAGGTTGCTTTGCATAATGGCTGCATTCACAATTCTCTGCAATTTCTTGCAATCTTGGATGGAACTGTTCCCCTGCTGAGGGTTGTGACGAGCTGCTCTGATTGTACAGGAGGCGGGAGCAGCATGTCTGAGCTGAGTGACGAGGCGAGTGAAACGGAGCTCCTGAATCGCAGCTTGTCGATGTGGCACGGCTTTGAACAACTGGTGGGCGGTGCGGACCTGGACCTTCCACTGGACATTCACACAGCGGCCTCGATTGGGCAATATGATGTGGTCAAAGGGTGGATCCATGGGTAAGGGCAGGACATTGCAGCCAAGGTGCAGTCAAAACACCACCGTTTCTTTAGGCACTCTTTCTCAAGCAACATTACAATTGCATGTATAGATCTGCAAACTACCACATCTATCAATATTTTGTAGCCTTTAGTTCATGTGCTTCATAAGCATGTCCTGTCAGACACAGGAGTCTAAAAAGTTTTCCAGTTCTGATGTAGAACTATTGATCTGAAACATTAACATCCCTGTCTTTTGCTGCTGGCTTCCAGCATTTTCTGTTTTTATTTGCTCTAACAAATAAATGATTTGGATGAAATTGTAGGTGATGACATGAAAATTGGCAGAATTATGGATAGTGAGATAGATTATCAATGGATACAGCAGAATAGAGATCGGTTAGAAATTTGGGTGGAGAAATAGCAGATGAAGTTTAGTCTGGATGTGTGAGATGTTTTGGAGGTCAAATGCAAGAGGAAAATAAATGCATACAGTAAATGGCTGGACACGTGGTGAAAGTCCATAGCTCCCTGAAAGTGCATGGGGTGGTAAAGAAGCATGCTTGCCTTCGTCGGTCGGGTGTTGAGTATGAAAGTTGGAAAGTTATGTTCCAACTGTATAAGACTTTGGTTAGGTCACAGTTGAAGTACTTTGTGCAGTTCTGGTGCATTACAGGAAGGATGTGGGGGCTTTGGAAAAGGTGCAGAAGAGGTTTACCAGGATGTTGGCTGGATTGGAGTGTATTAGTCATAAGGAGAGATTGGACAAACTTGGAATGTTTTCTCTGCAGCATCGGAGGCTGAGGTGTAACTTAATAGTAGAAGTTAAAATTGTGAGTGACATAAATAAAGTAGAGTCAGAGTTTGTTTCCCAGTGTGGAAATATAAAATTCTGGAGGGCACAGGTTTAAGGTAAGTTTGCACGGTGAGTGGTGGGTGCCTGGAATGGTATGTTGTGGGGGTACTGGTGGAATCGGATATGATAGCAAAATATAATAGGCAATTAGACAGATGCATAAACAGGTGGGGGATGGAGTGATACAGAGCATGGACAGGCAGATGGGATGGTTAGAATGGCACCATGGTTGGTGTAGACATTGTGGGCTAAAGGGCCTGGTCCTTTGTTGTATGCTCACAAGGAGTGTTGGGCACATAAGCATGTCATCATTGATGCCATAACACAGAGGTTGTGTCAAGTCTGACTAGTGCCCACCTAAGGCAGTTGAACATCCAGACAGGTGAACACTGGGAGATGGTTGCTGTCACGTTCGGCTCTAGAAAGAAAATAGTTCAGTTGCTCTGATAAAAAATGCAGTGTTATTAGTTGAATTACTGGCCTCTTGGCACTGGCAGGACTGTTGGGGGTGATGATGAGGGACGTGCGGTGGGCCCTGTCTGTGGGATGGGTGTGTGTGGCAGCGCTGAGATCAAGGACTGACTCTCACTGATCCCTGTGACTAGAGGTGAAGTCAATGCCAATCAGAAGAACCAAGGTGGGTGGACACCGCTCATGTACGCGTCATACATCGGCCATGACACCATCGTTCACCTCTTGCTGGAGGCGGGAGTGGATGTCAACACGACGACGGAGAGAGGGCAGAGCGCCTTGATGCTGGCAGCGAGTTGTGGCAACGAGAGCATTGCCTACTTCCTGCTTCAGGTCAGTTGTCCTCGGGCTCAGTGATTCTGGCCCTCACTGTCCCTCAGAGGCAGATCGGGGCTGGGGTAGAGACGCTGAGCAGCCTGCTGTTGCCCAACAATATGCTGCCGCATTGGTTATATGACTGGACTGGGATAGAGATACTGGCCAGCCCACTGTTGCCTGTCCACGTGACTGGATTTGGATAGAGATACTGGCCCGCTGTTGCTTACATAGAAAATAGGTGCAGGAGGAGGCCATTCGGCCCTACGAGCCAGCGCCGCCATTCATTGTGATCATGGCTTGCTGCAGTGGTTATATGACTGGACTGGAATCCAGAGGACTAGACTCAAGTTCAAACCCATCACCACAGCCAGGGACTTGAAATTCAAATAAAATACATTTGCAGTGTTGAGCTGGTATCAGTAATGGTAACCATGACATCTCAGTGCTGGCTAGTTATTCCCAGGCACAACAAATATTCAAGTCTGACACCAATGCAAGCCCAAAATAATTATTTCTGAGTTTAAATGTTTGATTCTCAGATAGCCAGACCCATTGAGTACAAATCAGCTCCATAGAGACGATTACACAGACTTCAGATGTATAGTTAGTCCAGCAAGGATTAACACGGCACCATTAACAATGTTTATTTAATTATTTAATGAGAAGGGGAGTAGATAAATGAAGATTGTAACTGAAAACTAACCAGAAGTAGAAATGAGGACGTTGTTGGGAATATCAGGGTACTGGGAGTTTCAGCTGCAGTGGGATTTGAACTGGGAGGGTAAGATTCTCCAACTGAATGGCTTTCCATGTGTTGCTGCAGCAAAAGGCTGAACTGGAGATGAAGGATGACCGTGGCTGGACTGCCCTGTTCCACTGCACCAGCACTGGGCACCAACAGATGGTCAAGTTCCTTCTGGACAATGGGGCGGATACAAACTTAAAGTAAGAACAAACACCACACATTCCTCGTGTGTACTCTCTATCACAGCAAGTAGAGTCACATGTACCAGCGGTTCTGTTGGCGGTTCTGTTGGACCTACATTTTATCACATCCCCCCCCCAAAGCAATAATAGGAAGGACAATGTCACCCTCTATCTGACTCCCTTCTGGCGACATTTCCAATTTTGGGATCCAAACCATCTCACCCAATGAAGCAGAGATTCATCGTCATATAGCATGTAAACAGGCCCTTTGGCCCAACTCGTCGATGCCAACCAAGTGGCCCATTTGCCCGCGTTTGGCCCATATCCCTCTAAACCTTTCCTGTCTACGCACCTGTCCAAATGTCTTTGAAATGTTAATAGCACCTGCCCAACTACCTCCTCTGGCAGCTCGTTCCATACACCCACCACCCACTGAGTAAAAAAGTTGCCCCTCAGGTTCCTGTAAAATCTTTTCCCTTAAACCTATGCCCTCTGGGTATGTTTCCCTGACTCTGGGTAAAATACTCTATGCATTCACCCTATCTATTCCCCTCATGATCTTAGACACCCCTATAAGATCAGTTCTGAGACCTGTTCTGGTGCTGAACTGTTCTATATATTGCAGCTATTAGCAAACATGGTTGAGAGAAGGCAGGACTGGCAGCTCAGTCTCCCAGGGCACACCGTCCCATGTTTCAGTGTGTCAGGGTAGGGTTGGGTAAGAGATGAAGTGGTGTCTGAAGGGCTGAAGGGTCTGCTTCAATGCTGCACAGCACTATGACATTATCACTTTGTTTAGTTCAGAGATGCAGCGTGGAAACAGGCCCTTTGGCCCACCGAGTCCGTGCCGACCAGTGATCCCTGTACACTAGCGCTATCGTACATCCTTGTGACAATTTACAATTTTTACCAAAGCCAGTTAACCTACAAACCTGAATGTCTTTGGAGTTTGGGAGAAAATAGATCACCCGGAGAAAATCCACATGGTCACAGAGAGAATGTACAAACTTTGTACAGACAGCACCCGTCGTCAGTATCAAACCCCGGACTCTGGTGCTGTAAGGCAGCTGTGCCACCCTGCCACCCTTTTTTTTTAACTTCCCTTCGTCCCCCTTTTCCTGATTTTCTCAACACCGTCCCTCCTCGTCCACCCCTTAGTCCCTGCGTTGAATGGGTGACACCGATGTCCTTTGTTACAGAGAGCCCGTGCATGGATTTACACCGCTGATGGAAGCCGCGGCCTCGGGTCACGAGATCATCGTGCAGTCCCTCCTGAACCACGTGCGTGCTGCTCATTCCCACCTCTCGTGTCGCGATAACGGCGCAGGGTGGGACGGGGGGGCGGAGGTGACGCGGAGCTGGGTGCAGCCACCCTCAGCCCAGTACCCAGGCAGCAGATGTTCCCTGTCGGAGCAATGCCTAGTTTTCCAACCCCGGTTGACAGGTTGTCTCAGGGTGTGAGCACTGCCTCACCCACCTGAGAGCCAGCAATCAGACCAGCCCTGCTGGGCCAGCTGATGTGGGCGATGGGGGGAGTCGGAGGGGGTTGAAGGGCGAAGGCCAGCTGAGGTGGGGGATGGGTGGAGAGGCGATGGCCATCTGGGGGGGGGGGGGGGAGGGGCTGATAAGACCGGTGAACTCTGGTGGCCAGTGCCCACTGTGCTCTAGATTGACAGACACAATACACTGACTGGTACACACCATCGTTGGTTATTGGTTCGGTGTAGAGCATGGTGCCTATACCTAGAGCCTATACACGTGCTCTTGGGGTTTGTGCGTGCGTGCGTGCACACACCTATCTGGGTATGTCTCGTGGGTTGTGTGTGTGTGTGCACGCACACATACGGATGCATATCTGTACATGTTATGGGACTGGGTGTGTTTGTGTGTCCCTCTCTCCATCTGGATATGTATTGTGGGACTGTGTGTGTCTATCTGGGTAGGTGCTGTGGGACTGTGTATGTGTGTCTATCTGGCTACATGTCATGGGATTGTGTGTGTGTCTGTCTGGGTGTGTGTTATGGGACTGCGTGTGTGTGTGTCAGGATCTAATACCAGCTGATTGTGAACACAGGATGTTCGTGTGGATATCAAGGATGACAATGGGGACACAGCCCACTCCTTGGCTCTGATGTGTGGATACGTGAAGATAGCCAGTCTCATTGGCCTGCACACTGCGCCGCTGCACAAATCGGTGCGCAGGGATACCGGTGGGTTGCACTCCAGGATTGCAAGAATCCCAGCAAATAACTGCTGATTGCTCCAGGCGGGGGATATATTTCATAGAGTAGTGGAGCAATACAGCACTGAAGCAGGCCCTTCGGTCCAATTCATCCATGTCAACCAAGTTGCCTAACCGAACTTGAACCCATATCCCTCCAAACCATTCCTATGCAAGTACATGTCCAAGTGTCTTTGAAATGTTGTGATATTGTACCCACCTCACTCACTCTGGCGGCTTATTTCGTAAAAGTACCACACTATGTGGAAAAAGCTGCCGCTAAGGTCCCTTTTAAAGCTCTCCCCCCACTTTTAACTTACACTTTCCAGTTAAAGGCCCCACTGTCCTGGGGAAATAGAGGGGCATGGAGTCAGTGGGTCGGTGAGCAGGGTGGTGAGGATGGAGGTACTGGAGCATACTTGTGTTGTGCACCCTTCCTGGGATTGGTTTCCTACCGTTGTGGAATCAGAGCGTGTGTGATACAAAGGCAGGCTGGTGATGGGGGAGGGGAGGGAGCCCGTGTGGGTGGGGGCTGTAGGTGATCTTCTGCCAGACAATCCCAGGCCATGGCTTTGTGAGCAGCCTGCTGACCACTAACGAGCAGACTGACGACCTCAATGTTTTTGCAGGAATGGAAGAAGACTTCAGTTCCTCTGACGAGTTCTCCCCGTTCCATCTCCCTCAGCCGCAAGCTCGGCACCCGCAGTCTCGGAGAAACAAAGGTCCCAGTATTCACGATGGGCCGCAGGCACTAGCCCACATCACCCGGCTGGAAGCTGGGCGATGGGCGCGGCAGTACGGTAAGATGCTGCTGATAATGTTGGTTGGAGTGGCACAACAGATAGAGTTGCTGTCTCACAGCACCAGAGACGTGGGTTCGATCCTGACCTCAGGTGCTGCTCATGTTCTCCCCGAGACTACATGGGTTTCTTCCGGGTGCTCCGGTTTCCGTGCAGGTTTATAGGTTAATTAACTTCTGTAAATTGCCTCCACTGTGTAGGAAGTACATGCCTCAGTAGGATAACATAGAATAGTGTAAAAAAGGGTGCCAACTCGAAACGTTACCTATCCATGTTCTCCAGAGATGCTGCCTAACCCACCGATACTGCAGCCCTGTGAAACTTCACCTATCCATGTTCTCCAGAGATGCTGCCTAACCCACTGGGTTACTCCAGCACTTTTGTGTCTTTTTTTCCATAAGCAGAATTTGCAGTTCCTTGTTTCTACAGAGAACTAGTGTGAATGGGTGATCGATGGTTAGCGTGGACTCGGTGGGCTGAAGGGCCTGTTTCTGTGTTGTATCTCATGATCAGAGTTTCTTGAGGCAGACACAGTGAAATGAGGCGTTCAGCCCACAGTGGCCAAACTGACATGTGATTAGCGGAGTGTGGGAATATGGGGGTCTTGGTTTAACATCCCATTCAAAAGGAAACACGGCTGGCAGAGTAGCATTCCCTCAGTGTGAACACCCTCAGTCTGACACTGAAAACTCACAGCCCTGCCACAAAAACAACAGCTGCAGTGGATCGGATCTGATGGGGAGGCACGGAACTTTGTTCTGAATGGGGCCTGAGCAGTATAACGGACGCTGCAGTAATCAGCCAGTGGCAGGACTCCCCCTGAACAGCCTCTCTTCCTCCCCTCTTCACAGACTCACTCCCACCTCAAGGGTATGTCACGTTCAAAAACAACCAGGATGAAGATGACGGGAATATCCGGAACCGAGATGTCACCTCCCCGATTAATGAGCACGATGTTGAGAGCAACAGCAGCAAAGGTTCGGCCGGCCGTTCTTATCCCACCTTCGCACACCCAATCCTGACCTTGCTCCGTGTGCGCGAGACAGAGTGGCTGCATGTGTGCGTCAGTGAGTCATGCAGGGTGAAAGCAGACCCGTCAGCCCAATTAATCCATGCAGACAAAGGTGCCTACCTGAGCTAGGCCTACTTGCCTCTATTTGGCCCACATCCCTCGGCCTTTCCCACACGTGAATTTGTCTTTCAAACATTGTAATTGTACCTGCCTCTACCATCTCTGTCGGCTCATTCCATCTACCCACCACCCTCTGTATCAAAAGCTTGCCCCTCAGGTGCCTTTTCAATCTTTCCCCTCCAACCTTAAACCTTAGCTTTCTAGTTTTAAACTCCGCTACCCTGTGAAAGACTATGACCATTTATCTTATCAATAATTTTAGAAACCTATATAAGCTCACCCCCTGGCCTTGTTCACATTAGAGAAACAGTCCAACCCTATGCAGTCTTTCCTCATAACACAAGCCCTCCATTCCCAGCAACATCCTTGTGAATATTTTCTGCACCCTCTCCAGCTTAATCACATCCTTGCTATAGTGTGGTGTCCAGAACTGCATGCAATACCCCTACGTATGCGGTCTCACAAAAGTCTTTTGCAGCAGCATCATTCCAACTCTTGTACTCAATGCCTTGACCAATGAAGACAACTATGCCACATGGCTTCTTCGCCCCCCCGGTCTAACTTTGTTGCTGCTTTCAGGGAATTATTTATTTATACCTCTAAGCCTCTCTGATCTACAACATTCACCAGGGCCTCGCTATTCCCTGTGTAAGACCTGCCCAGGTTTAACATTGCAAATACGTCCATTATCCGAGTTAAATTTCATTTAAGTCATATGACTCAAGACCCCATGTGCTCTAACCTTCTGGATCAGACTATCACGCGCGACTTGTCAAAGACGATACCAAAGTCCATGTAGACAGCATTTGTCGCCCTGCTCCCTTCAGTCCTCTTCAAAAATCTCAGTTAGATTTCCCTCGCACAAAGCAATGCTGACTATCCTCAATCCGTTCCGCCTTTCCAAATGCAGATAGGTCCAGTCTCTCGGAGTAACTTGTCCACCATTGGTGTTAGGCTGACAGTCTGCAGTGTGTGTGTGTGAGCCAGTGTTCAAGTGCGAGAACGTGTGATGAATCTCCTCATCTAGGCTGTGCGCTGGCTGGTGACAAGATGTTATTTAGTGCCGAGGTCTTTGTTTGTGGCCCTCACTCCAGCCACTTGCCAGTTGTCTTTCATCCTGTGGTCTGGGTACTGCTGTCTTCCAGCCCATTTCTGCACAAGTGGGTGTGTGGGCAGGTTTTTCTGGCTGGGGTTTGAGCATGGGGTGTAATAGTCTGGCAACAGAGTCCCAGTGATGACTGAGAGTTTGTCTCTGCTGTAGAGGAGAATCCTTTTGGCATCACCGACGCCGTGACCACCCGGAGGAGCAGCGGCAGCAGTAGCGACGGACTGGCGAGGGCCCTCGGGGTCAGCCGCGAGGGGTCCCTGGAGAGCAACGAGGTGAGAGTGGGAGACACAGGGGTCATGGAGAGCATGAGGTGAGAGTGAGAATTAGACGGGGGGGTCCCTGGAGAGTAACAAGATGAGAGTGTGTTGAGGAGAGTGGCAAGATGAGAGTGGATGTTAGAGGAGTCCTTGTAAAATAACAAAGTTAGAGTGGGCATGTTGGAGGTATAGAGTTATGAGCAGTATTGAGAGAGTAGACGAGGGATAACTGTTCCCCATATCAGAGGTGGACAAAACTAGAGGACATAGATTTCAGATGAGGGGGTAGAGATGTAAGGAGGATCTGAGGGGAGTTTTTTCACTGAGTGAGGAGGTATGTGGGACACATGCAGAGAGAGCAGTGGAAGCTGGGTCATGATGGCAGCTAAGAAGGATCCAGATGAGCGCTCAAATCTTGTAGGCGAAGGGTTGTGCTGGGAGAGGGGATTAGTACCGGGCCAAATGGCCTGTTTCCCTGCTGTACCTCATAGAATATACAATAGAGGACAGTGCATCACAAGAACATGCCCATTGCCCGACCATGATGCCAAGACCAACTCATCTGCCTGCACGTAATCAATATCCCTCTGCTCCCTGTTGGATTGTATAATTCAATGACACTCGCTGACTATGGGATGAGGCTCAGTGGGACTTGCTGTCCAATGTTCTGCATCAATGGTACCACTGACCACATTCCCTAAAAACAAATCCTTGTGTTTCCTGAAGGATTCAGATCAGCCGAATAGCAGCGGCAACAAAAGGCACCTGCGAAGCCGCAGAGGCCAAGGGAGGAGCAGCGAGAGCTCGCTGTGCAGGGACAGCGACATTGCCACCACTCCCAGCTCACAGCCACTGAAGGCATCTGAAGAGGGGGACAGGAATCATGGACCACAGGTACAAGGTGGTGCTGAGAACAGGGTGGGCCTGGGGCGGGGACACACTGAACGTAACTCCACCCTGCCACGGGGCGGATCTGTGGGGAGCTGACCAGGAGGGAAGAACTATACGTAACCCCACCCTGCCACAAGGGGGTGGGACTGGGGAGTCTGAACAGGGGGAAGGAGGTGTATGTAATCCCAGCCTACCACGCTCCTGTCTATTGACAACCTAACACGCTGGCTGGAGGAGATGTTAGCAGCATCACAGCACCGCTGGGAGGGAGACCTCATAAGTTCTAGGAGCGGAATTAGGTCATTCGGCCCATCGTCTACTCCGCCATTCAATCATGGATGATTTTATCTTTCCCTCTCAACCCCATTCTACTGCCTCCGCCCCATAATCCCTGACACCCGTACTAATCAAAACGTGTTAACTCTTTCCATATCCAAGGTCGGGTTATTTTTCAGAGAGCAATATATTCAAGCAGCAACATTATTGCAGACCCCAGTGTGTTGCTCCCAGACCCAGGGTCACTATCTCTGTCACGTTCCCAGCACGGAATCAGTTTCACAGACACCGAGGCACATCTTGGCTGCTTACACAGATGATCATTGACCAAAGGGAACTCGGGCTGGGATCCCCCTGTGCAGTGAGGTTGTGTATTGTGCTGGGGACACAGGGCGGGTGGGGCAGGGTGTATGGAAGGGGAATGTTTACATCTCAGTCTGCTCCGTCTCAGCCTGGGAGCCGGGGCATTCACCTGCTGCTGATGTGCGTTGTGTAAAACATGGCTGCCCCCCCCGAACTCACCCCCCCATCACTCCCCATCAAAACACGTGGAGTCTTCCTGGCACTTCCCTAGCTGGGGCAGGTGGGATGCGCCGAGCGGCCTGCCCCCCCTCCCCTCGTCGTCCCCGAGCGTGCCTCACAGTGGCGGTGTGTTCCCGTTGTGCAGGATCTGCCGGAGTTCCTGGAGCAGATCGGATGCCTGAAGTATCTGCACATCCTGGAGGAGCAGGACGTAGACCTGCGGATATTCCTCACGCTGACCGACAGCGACCTGAAGGAAGTGGGCATCACGTGAGTAGGTGAACGGCGGGATGCCCGGACCGCCCAGGGCCCTGCTGCACATACACCGCTCTGACAGGCTGGAGATATCGGGAGTGGCATGGCCAGGGAGCTGGGGGGCAGTGTTAGCTGTGAGGAGGATGCTAGGAGGCTGCAAAATGACTTGGATAGGCTGGGTGAGTGGGCAAATGCATGGCAGATGCAGTATAATGTGGATAAATGTGAGGTTATCCACTTTGGTGGCAAAAACAGGAAAGTAGACTTACCTGAATGGTGACCGATTAGGAAAAGGGGAGATGCAACGAGACCTGGGTGTCATGGTACACCAGTCATTGAAAGTAGGCATGCAGGTGCAGCAGGCAGTGAAGAAAGTGAATGGTATGTTAGCGTTCATAGCAAAAGGATTTGAGTATAGGAACAGGGAGGTTCTACTGCAGTTGTACAGGGTCTTGGTGAGACCACACCTGGAGTATTGCGTACAGTTTTGGTCTCCTAATCTGAGGAAGGACATTCTTGCCATAGAGGGAGTACAGAGAAGGTTCAGCAGACTGATTCCTGGTATGTCAGGACTTTCATTTGAAGAAAGACTGGATAGACTCGGCTTGTACTTACTAGAATTTAGAAGATTGAGGGGGGATCTTATAGAAACTTCCAAAATTCTTAAGGGGTTGGACAGGCTAGATGCAGGAAGATTGTTCCCGATGTTGGCGAAGTCCAGAACAAGGGGTCACAGTTTAAGGATAAAGGGGAAATCTTTTAGGACTGGGATGAGAAAAACATTTTTTACACAGAGAGTGGTGAATCGCTGGAATTCTCTGCCACAGAAGTTAGTTGAGGCCAGTTCATTGGCTATATTTAAGAGGGAGTTAGATGTGGCCCTTGTGGCTAAAGGGATCAGGGGGTATGGAGAGAAAGCAGGTACAGGATACTGAGTTGGATGATCAGCCATGATCATATTGAATGGCGGTGCAAGCTCGGAGGGCCGAATGGCCTACTCCTGCACCTATTTTCTATGTTTCTATGTGGGGAAACCATGTGGGTGCTGTTGGGGTATGTGTTGGGGTGGAGGGTCAGGTGGTGCAGGTCCAGGGAGATGGGTTTGCTGGCATGAGGAGGGGCGATGGGAGCTGGGGTGGTGGGTGGGTGGGAGGGCGGGAGGGCGGGGAGAAGCCCATGAGAGAAGGTGGGGGGTGTGTGAGCTTGCCGTTTCTCCGCAGGTTGTTTGGGCCGAAGAGGAAGATGACGGCGGCGATCGCTCGCTGGCACAGCAATGCCTTGCCCCTCAGCAACAGCCTGGAGCAAGACTACGCAGACCGGCTGGAGACTGAGATGCAGGAAATGGCCATCCAGCTGCACAAGGTGCCGGCATTTCACAAAGCAACCCGTCTGCTCTTTCACCAGGGATTTCATTCCCCTAGGAAACACAGTACATCAGACACAGAGTGAATCTCCTTCTACCCTGGGGGACAGCTTGAATTCTTCCTTCTATATTGGGGACCTGGGGTGGAGGGTGCTACATTGAATAGTCCCCTGTAACAGATTTGTGAGATGGTTCATGGAGTCCCCTGCGGGCTGGAAGAGTTGTGTCCCATATATATGGAGTGTGCGAGGGTATGCAGCCCCTGTTTGAATATTTGAAGGGGCTGCTCCTTGTTTCCTGGCTCCATGTTAGTCCCACTCTCCTGATCTTTGGGCACTCAGTGTGGCGAGGAGTAGATTGGTTGCAGGATGTCCAGGGTGGTTTGAAGGATAGGGATAGCAGGAGGTAGACAGAGCAAATCTCTGTGTACACGGTAGAGCTGCTGCCTCACCACGCCAGTGACCCGGGTTCTACTCTGACCTCGGCTACTGTTTGTATGGAGTCTGCACGTTCTCCCCTTGGCATCGTGGGTTTCCTCCGGGTTCTTCAGTTTCCTCGCTTATTCGTGCGGGTTTTGTAGATTAATCGGCCCTAGTGTGTCGGGAGTGGGATAACATAGAACTAGTGTGAGCGGGTGTTCAATGGTCAGCGTGAACACGGTGGACTGAAGGGCCGGTTTCCATGCTGTATCCCTGAACTAAACTAAACTAAACTATGCCACCACACACTCCCAAGCTAGAGACAGACAATGTGAGACACAGAGTAAATCTCCCTCCCTCCGTTGCTCTGGGTGGTTGTCAACATGGTACACTGAGACACACTCACTCTACATCTCCTCACTCTGACTTTGAGTATATGTTGTCCCTATACACAATCACGAGAGGTGTAGATTGGGTAGATAGAACCTTTTTCCCAGGGTGGGAATGCCCAACACTAGAGGGCACAGCACTAAGGCGAGAGGGGGTAAGTTTAAAGCAGATTAGTTTTTTAGGTTAGATTAGCGATACAACGTGGAAACAAGCCCTTTGGCTGACCGAGTCCGCGCCGACCAGCGATCCCGTACACTAGCACTATCCTACACACCAGGGACAATCCACCAAAGCCAATCCGTCCTCCAGAGATGCTGCCCGACCTGTTGAGTTACTCCAGCACTTTGTGTCTTTTTTTAGAGCAGAATTTGCAGTTCCTTATGTCACACCATAACGGGGCAGAGGGGACAGTGTAAGATATGTGTGAAGTGGACAGATGGAGAGGGGGGGGGGGGGGAATGAAACTGGGTGATAGGGGATGGGGTAAATTTAGTTTAGAGATACAGTGTGGAAACAGGCCCATCTGCCTTCCTAGTGCACGCTGACCAGCAATCCCCGTACACTAGCATCATCCAATATCCTAGGGGAAATTGACAATCTACCAAAGCTAATTAACCTACAAACCTGTACATCGTTGGAGTGTTATGTTCTAACACTGCACAGCAAGAGGTGAAGCAAACTTCTGATCATTGCATGATGTTCTGTTATCCCTCTGTTAGAAGTGTGAAGAAGTGGAGCTGTTAACCGGGCGAGTATCTCAGGAACAGGAGCTGCGGGCTGTGGTGGAAGGGGTTTTAATGGAAGACAAAATAGCCTGGAAGAGGCAACAGAAGCAGCTGGAGGAGATGCAGGAAGTCTGTGGCGAGACAATGGTCCTCCTCGAACAAGTCAGGTGAGGAACCGCATTCAGGAACCCCTGCATCAAACAGGGGTAGCTTAGTGCCATTACACCCATGGTAGCAGTAGCATAAAGGGGCCCGCTATTCCACCCCGATAGGGGTATCGTAAACAAGAGGGCGTTTCTTTGGGTGAGAGGGAGGAGGTTTAGAGAGGAAAGGTTGTTTTACAGAGAGTGGTTGCTGCCTGGCACATGCAACCAGAATTAGTTGTGGAGTTGGATGCAGTCACTACATTTAAGGAATATTAGACAGACACTTAAATAGACAGGCATAGAAGATACGCACCTAGTGTGAGGAAATGGGATTAGTGTCGATGAGCAAAAGGGTTGGTGTGGACATAGTGGGGCAAAGGGCACATTTCCATGCTGAACGACTCTGATAGTCTGGAGACTAGGAATGGCCATGTTGCCTTTAATGATGTTAAAGCTGTGTTGTGGATCACCGAATCTCAGAGCGAGACCCTTGGCTGTGTGGTCCACAGAGTAGCCTGTGGGGTCTCCCCGAGTAATGCTGCCCCAACACTGACCCAGTGCTGATTCCCAGTCACACAGTGTCTCACTGTTAAGACTAGTCCTTGCTGGCAGCTCTTGCTGAAACGTGCTGCGGCTCTGTGTGTGTGTGTGTGTGTGCATCACTATGGCTACGCACGACTGTGGCTGTGCAGCGCTCAGTGTCACCAATACCTCATCATCGTGGGTGTGAAGTACATTGGGTAGCTGAGAACCCGTGACCCTTGAGAGAATAAGACCATAATGTGGAGAAATATTAAGCATTTCACTCCCACGGGTGTTATTCAAGGGAATTTTATTCTGGGAACAAGGTTGCTGGGCAAAATCAAGTGGCAGCAGCATGTTAGGGTGCGCTTGCTAACTGTTGGTCAGGCCTACGCTGGTGAAGAGGTGGACAGGTGGGGACGTGAGAGGTGATCTGCACCCCGAGTGTGGGCGAGGATGTTGCAGGGGGGGGTGGAAGCCAGAGAGGGGTGTCCCAGTACACGGTGTCCCAGTAATGTCACACAGAACCGCTCCATGCAGTAACGGCGTCACACACTGTAACCTCCCTTGCAGAGCCTGCCAGTCTGAACTGCTGCACCGACTCAGCGACAGCACTGCACAGCGCAGGAGCACAGAGGCTCGGAAACCGCCGGCACGCACACAGGAAGGTGAGGATGGCCACGCCAGGGCGGACTCACACCGGTCACCCCATTACCGCACAGGCTTCGGAGACGGTGCAGGGAGGTTTACCAGACTGATACCTCGATTAGAGAGTATGGGCTACATGGAGAGACACAAAGTGCTGGAGTAACTCAGTGGCTCAGGCAGCATCTCCATAGAACATGGATAGAGGACCGTTTGGGTCAGGAACCTTGTTCAGAAGGATCTTCTCGAGGGAAACTGTGTGATCCACTGAGCTACTCCAGCACTTTGCGCTTTTTACATAGTTCAACTCTGTGTCCAGCTACTGAGGGGTTGGATTGTTTTCTCTGGAGCATCAGAGGCCGAGGGAAACATGATAGAAGTTTATAAAATTATGAGAGGCATGGATAAGGTAGACAGTCAGAACCTTTCCCTTCGGGTGGAAATGTAATTGACTAGAGGCCACAGCTTTGTGGTGAGAAGGGCAGATGTGTGGGGTGTTTTATGGTGGTGGATGCCTGGAATGCGCTGCTAGGGGTGGCGGTGGGGGCAGATATGATAGTGGGGTCGAAGAGGCTTTTGGATCGGCACGTTGAATGGAGGGCTTTTTTCACATGCAGGCAGAGGAGATTAGTTTAACTTGGCATCATGTTCGGCACAGACATTGTGGCAGGTTGGGCAGGGGGAGACAGAGTGAGTGTTGCACTGTTGGGGGAGGGGAGGGGAGTGGAGGGGGGAGAGCAGAGTGGATGCTGCACAGTCAGACGGAGAGAAGCGTTGATCTAATGCTCACCTGATGTTGGGTGGGTGTTGAATGGCAGCTCTCGTGTGTAGTTATCGGAGAGTCTGACCAGTGATTGGGTCCTTGGGGTGAGTAACCTCTGTCCTTCCTCGTTTCAGAGGACCTGGCTGACTGGGCGTCTGTGCTGGGCTCACTGGGCTCGCTGGAGCTCGGCGCAACACTGAAGAAATCCACGTTGGAAATGGGTGAGCAGCAGTGCAGGGGGGGGGGGGGGGGGGTCTGTGTCACATGATGTACTATGTGTGGGGGGGGGGTCCGTGTCACGCGGTGTTCCGTGTGGGGGGGGGGGCGGTCAGGGAGCGGTGACCCAGTGCCTGGCTGGGGCAACACTGTGGGACCGTCTGCCCAGGAATAGGGAGCGCTCAATGCTGAGACTAAACCCTCGTAATCTCCCCGTCACTGATACTGCACACCAAGCCTCCAACTGGACACCTTACATGGAGGGGCAAAGGTGGGGCGACCTCTCATCAGTTTTTAATTTGTTTAGTGTAAACGGGCCAGTCTCCAGGGGCCACAGTTTAAGAATAAGGGGTCGGCCATTTAGAACTGAGATGAGGAAAAACGATTTCACCCAGAGAGTTGTGAATTTGTGGAATTCTCTGACTCAGAAGGCAGTGGTGGCCGATTCACTGGATGCATTCAAAAGAGAGTCAGATAGAGCTCTTAGGGCTAGCTGAATCAAGGAATATGGGGAGAAGGCAGGAACGGGGTACTGATTGTGGATGATCAGCCATGATCACATTGAATGGCGGTGCTGGCTCGAAGGGCCGAATGGCCTACTGCACCTATTGTCTATGTATCTACAGTATGTATCTATGAGTCAATGTCCTCCCTCCTCGATCCTCGCCTCAAGCTGCTCTTACGGTTCCAGGTAAAGCTGTGCAGAGAGTTGAAAAGAACCTGGAAACCCTGCTGAGTGCAGAAATGAAGAGGACAGAGTGGGGTCAGAATGCCGACATCTGACAGGTGGGTAAAGAACCGCACTCATTCCCGGCTTTGTCTGTGTCTGCTCTCCCACCCTGAGCCCTTCCTCCTTGTTCTCACTCCTGCCCTCACTCTTGCTCCATCTCCCATCCCCGATTGCTGTGCTGGAAGCACAGAGAGTCAGACAGCACCGAAACCGGCCCTTCAGCTCAACACGTCCATGCCAACCAAGATGCTCCATTTATACCAGTCCCATTTCCCTGCGTTTGGCCCATATCTCTCTAAGCCTTTCTTATCCATGTACCTTTCCAAGTATCTTTTAAATATTGTCATTGTACCAGCCTCACCTGCCTCCTCTGACAGCTGGTTCCATACACCCACCACATTATGTGTGAAATAGGTGCCCCTCAGATTCCTATTAGATCTTTCCCTTCTCACTAAACTTATGTCCACTGGTTCTTGATTCCCCTCCTCTGGGTAAATGATTGCCCTCATGATTTTATACACCTCTATAAGATCACCCCTCATCCTCCTGTGCTGCAAGTAATACAATCCCACCCTGTCCAACCTCTCCCTAAAGCTCAGGCCCTCGAGACCTGGCAACATGGCCTGTTCACAGTCCTCATTACCCTTCTGTGTAGGTGCTTCACTGTCAGATACCGAGGGAGTTGCTGAATCCAGAAGCAGCTAACGAGACGGAGGGTGAGACTCCACCCTGAAGTAAAGCTGCCTTTCCCCGCTGGTCCCGGCCAGGGCCAGAGCAGGGCAGCAGCCGGGGACCAGCCTGGATGTGACGTACAGGACGTGGAGCTCCTGTGATGCAGAGTAGAGACGGGGAGATGATTCTCAGCACAGGCATCTCTCCATGACGGACCCAGAGATGATGGTGGTTCAGCCAGTGGCAAACTGCAGCATCCAACCTGCCGAGACAGTGCACGCTGAGGCTCTGATCCACACTCTGACCAAAGGGTGGTGATGGAGGCAGAGCCAATTGCGGCGTTTAAAGGGCTTTTGGATCGGCACATGGAATGGAGGGATATGGATGATGTGTGTTTATACTGAGGAATATTATTGGAAGCAGGAGTGACCTTTGGAAGCTGAGCCCCTCAGGAGCGGTGAGAAGCACTAAGCACCCCTCCCTCACACGGAGCCCCCCCACCCCCCCCACCCCACTCGGAGGCTGCTGGCAGTGGAGACCCAGTGGATAATGGAGACCCAGAACTGGTGCCGACCACAAGCCGATGGCCCAATGAACCACAGCCTCACACACCGAGGCCCAGACCAATGAGGGACATCATGGAAGGACTTCAATCAACGAACTGCGATGTTCCAGCGAACATGTCTTAGACCAATGAACTGTGACTTTATATAACAAGAGGCCAGGTGGGTGGTAAATAAACCAGGTTCCATGTGACTGAGGCTGGTGTAATCGTGTGTGGAGTGTGTCCATGTCATCACACCCTGGCACCAGCTCACCCTTCTGTGACTCCATTTAAAATCTATTTCAAACAGAACATAGTTATTGCAGCTCAGCCCAGTCAGAGCGAGGGACATACCGAGTGTTGGCCGTGTTTGTACGTACATATGTTGGTAGGGTGTGTAGCCCCTCTAGGGTGCACCCACCCTTCACTAAATGCTTGGCTCTACTGTGTAGCTGTGGTTAATGAGCTAATGAAAGCAGCATCAGTCTGGTTCACTGCCCCCCTGTTTTGTGGATGGAGCAGTGTAGTGTCCAGTGTGACCATAAAGATTAAATGTCCAGGAGAACTCAATATGGCCTTGCAAGGACGGGGGGGGGGGGGGGGGTTGGGGGGTTGGCGGGTTGGCGGGGGTCCAAGTGCAGGTGGACTAGGGTGGGGGGAAGGAGTTGAGTTGGCAAACAACTGGAAGCTTAGGATGGCTATTAAAGAGCGATGCATTGTACCATGCCTCCTCTGTACGTGGTCCCACATTCCCAAGGTCTCTCTCCCTTTGTTTACCTCTTCAATCCTTCCTCTGCCTGCCCATCAGAGCTGCCCTCATCTGCTCTAGATCTGTCCCACAACTCACTGCACCTCCATATACAGGCACCTCGAGATTTACAAATGTTTGATTTATGCATTTTTGAAATAACGCGCTTGTATTAATACCAAAAACTAATTTGTGTGCACAAAATTGACGCTTAGCAGCGTAGTCACGTATATGTTTAATTTGCACGTTTTTGAATCACATGATGCTCTTCAGGAACATAACCACTGTGTAAAACACAAAGTGCCACCTTTCAGGTTTAGGTAATATCACCTAATTAGGTAATGGGGAAGGAAATAGTGCAGCGGCATTTATTACAGAAGAAATGGGTTGCAGAAAGATGTCTTGCAGTAATTTTTTTATAGCTCCGGCAAGACCATACCTGGAGCAGTTTGTGCTCGTTAGGTCTTCTTACTTTAAAAATGGATAGTCTTCTCATAGAAAGAGTGCAGAAAAGTCTGAAGAAGGTTCCTGAACATCAGGTCCATTACCTACAGATGCTGCCTGATCTGTTGAGTTTCCCCAGCAAGTGTTTTGCTCAGTATTCCAACATCTGCAGTCTCAACGAGTCTCCATTTTACTGCACCATTACAAAATCTCCTCAAAGTGTTCCTACTTTGAAGAATTCTTGAGTTAAGAGTCCGAAGTGTATTTTATTGAAATATCTCAAAATGGAACAATTAAATTCTTACTTGTAGCAGCACAACAGGTTTGTAAACATAATACTCTATAAACGCCATAACAATGGGGGTTCTGTGAGGCCTTCTCTCATTGCTCCCTGTGACTCCATTGATCGAGGGGAGACCAGAACTTACACCGTCTTATTGAAACAGATAAAATGAGGACATGGGTTGATGGGCTGTGAGTAGGGACGGGTTTAGAGGGAAACTGACACTGCCTCAGGGTAAGCAGCAGGTCATTGACGATAGAGAACAAGAGAATCTCCACTCCGAGGCAATGAACCTTTGGAATTTTCCACCTCAAAGGAATTGTGGAGCGCAGGTGTTGAGTTAAATTCAGAGCAGGTTTCTGCACATTGAGCGAAAGAGGATGTGAGAGAAAGCCTCACAGAACTCCTGTCAGTGCAGGAAATGACACAGGTGGATGGCAGGAAAGGTTGGATGGGCCCAGTGGTCTCCACCCCCTCCCATTTCTGATGCTCAAATATTCTGTGAGACTGCAGAATCGCAGAGTTGTGCTGTAGTTTTGCAGGATCCATCTTGTACTGCAGGTCCTGCTGTGCTGTGTTGCCGGTATTACTGTAGGTCCTGCTGTGTTGCAGGTTTCACTGCCGGTCCTGCAGCGCTGTCCTGTTGCCTCAGATCATCGGCCAGGCCTTGAGCTGCGCCCTCTGTCGGCGAGCGCTGCCGAAGCAGAAATGCGGTATCCCGACATTCTATGCGAATATTTGCATACTTTATTTACTGTCGGTTATCTCCGGTGTCGGTGCGCGGATGTTCGCGGTAAACACCGGGGTCGTCTCATCACCTTCACCTTTTAAAATATGAAGATGATTGGCTGCGACCGTTAATGACCTGCTCAACCTCACCGTACAGTGTGGTGCTGCTGGTCAGAGCCTGCTTCTTGCGGGTGATCCAGTAAAAGGGTTTCTGCTGTGAATGGCACACGGGTGAGGCTTGCGCTTTGTCTGTGCGGAATCGATATCAAGAGATTTCGGAAGCACAATTTTTGTTTCGAGGGGCTGCTGGTGATCGATCATCCCGGCGCCCCGCTCTCCCACCGAATGGCAGATGAACATAGTCTGCAGTTATGGTATAGACGAACGGAAGGGTCTCGACCCATTTCTTCGGTCCATAGTTGTTTCCTCATCCGCTGAAATGTCCTTTCTCCAGCATTTTTGTCTACCCTCAGTTATGGAGTTTCATAGTTTAACTGTTTTGTTATATCGCCTTTATATGGGTTTCAGTTATTTCTAAACTGCAATTAAATCAAGTATATGATGTGGTATGTAGAAACAATAAACCAAAGACACAATGAAATAGATGCAATTTCTGCATTAATTTCATTATAATTCAAAACATTTTCAAGTTTGTTGCTTTGCAGGGATGTATGTTTCACAGTAATAAGCAAAACTTTTGCTGAATGTGGCATTGTGCTCTGAATGACCATATTTTAGAGTAACCACGTTACACCACAATCGTAAATTAAGACCAAAGAACTTTCCAAGGAGATTGAACATTTTCTAGTTTGCAGAACTCCATAGATAATGAAATTATGAGAAGAAAGTAACCTTCATGAATATTTTTGGTGTCCACCATCACATGCGTAACACCCGGATTTTGCAGTAGTTATATTTCCATCAAATTATGTACCTGCAGTCTCTTATTATGCATGGACAATTACTTCCATGAAGTTTATTCAAAACATGAGAAAGAAATTACAAAAAAGAAATACTGGAAGAATGGAAGAAACAAGAGCTACTTTCATTTTGGTGTCCACCCTTGGACACTGTGTAACACACGTTTCAGTAGATAACAGGAATATTGCTCGTTTGGTCACATACTCCATTTTTATAGCAAAAAAGTACATTTGTATGATGAAAAACAGCAAAAGTGAAGAAATCAGCTATCGTGCTTTAGAAAAAAAATGACTTTCTAAATTTCATGTAACGGTTGTTATGTTGGACACCAAACATAAAGTGTAAAAAAACATAGAAACGCATGTTTTGTTCAAGGAATTTTGTTAATTAATGAAATTTTCCCAAACTTCATGAACTATCTCTCATGCACTGCCGATGTGAGGGGTTATGATTAACCTGAGTCATGTTGAAATAATTAATTTGTGAACCTCAATATTCAAATCAATAATGTTGTGTTGTTTAGACTAATATTTAAAAAACCACAAGAAACAAAGTTTGTAATTTAAAAGTTGAACATTTGATTTATAAATTGATCAATTTCAGTTTTTGATAAACAGCAATTTCATATAAAAAAAGCATTCATTTTCAAAAGTGCAAAGTTGTTGAGAGTCCAATAATTACATGCAGTAAAATAGTTTATGTTCATGGGACGTGCAGCAGCGAGAACGCGTTTACTGCCTGTTGATAATCTGCCTCGATTTGTACCTTATATACCAATTTTATAAATCAGATTGTTGCAGCTCACAAGTCTGGTAATGGCAACAGAGTTAATTCCCCAAAGCCATTAATCATCCAGGTGACCACACAATCGAGTTTTCCTGATCAAACTAGTGAACTAAATTGTCCCTGTTTGTGTTTAAACTTGACCTTTAGTTGGGCTCATTTGCCCAGTAACACATACAGCTTGCTTCCTTTACATTCAGTGATAGAGAACCAGTGATCCAGTGTGTTTAGTCTGAGCGCGAGACCAGTTCTGCTGCGGACACACCAGAAACACAGGGAGCAATAGCCAGACACAGGGAGCAGTGACCTCCACTGCTCTTAGGACAACCATGAGCCCGGCTCGTCCAAACGTTGCAGATGGAAATTTCTGCAATCTGCACTTGACCAAATTCAAACGCCCATCTGCAAACAGGGCAGACCCAGGCTCCTGATGCAATGATGCCTTGACAGACCAGAAGCCTGTTGACATTTTTAAAGTTTAGAATAAAATCGAGTGTACAGTGACATGTTTTAGCCGGCAGAGACAATTCATGAGGATCTGTCTTATCAGACAAAGGTTTCAGTTAATTTAATATTGCACATTAAACAGTTCAAGTATCTTGCAGAGGCTGGTCAGAACCAAGGACAGTGAGTGGCCCTGAGACGCCAAGGCATTCCTCACAAACCTCACACACACGGCACTCAGCTACATCTCCACCAACAATTGTGCTTCAAATCCAAACTGCAACTCTTTTGGGAGGAGGGCGGTGTTTTGTTGGAAAACTTCCCAACCTGTCGTGACCAAAGTTTCAGTGAAATGCAGGATTGCTGAGAAGGATTTGGAACAAACATTCCAGTCTGAGATTTTCATTGACCTGTTTTTACCAAGGTGAGTCCTTCATCAACAATAAGGGGCAGGAATCTTTCGTGTTGTCTACAAGCCCCCAAAAGCAGTGGTGATGTGGACCCCAGTAGGTCTGGTAATTAGAGGTGCAGAACAAGGTGGTATAATCAGGGGCTTTATGTACAAACTGGCTGATCCCGGTGACCCTGCCTGGTCTGTCCATGTGTGACTCCTGTAATCACTCGGTATAACATCTCCACACTGCGCCTCTCCACACACACACACACACACGCTGCACATGTCCACACACGCATGCTGCGCACACACACACACACACTACACATGTCCACACACACACACACGCTGCACATGTCCACACACGCATGCTGCACACACACACACACACTACACATGTCCACACACACTGCACATGTCCACACACACGCATGCTGCGCACACACACACACTACACATGTCCACACACACGCTGCACATGTCCACACACACACACACACACACACTGCACATGTCCACACACACACACTACACATGTCCACACACACACACGCACACGGCACATGTCCACACACACACACACACTACACATGTCCACACACACACACACACACACGTCTGTGGCCACCAATACCCGGCCATGGGGAGACCTCGGTGAGACTGTGATGACGACCGGAGTCTGGTCTCCTTGTTGTCAGAGGGTGGTCTTGGGGCAGTGAAGATGCTGTGGTGTGGTGTGGTGTGGTGTGGTGTGAGGAAAGGCGGGACTGACTGGGAGCTGAGATTAATGTGGGAGATGTGAATGGTGGGGCAGGCGGGATGTGAGGAATGTTTCCCAGCAAAGATCACATCTCTGAATGAAAGTGGCCATCATCAGGGGAGGGGGAGGGGGTGAATGTCCAGAACTCTCCACCCTACAGGTCACAGATTAGGGATCGAGGGACAGGGGAGAACGTGAGGAAACGCTGAGATAGAAGACCAGTCGCGATCTCCCTAACACGAGGGGCCGAGTAGCCTGTCCCTGCTGGCCCAGCAGAACTCCAGCACACACTGGGCCTTGCATGGCACGTGTTAACTTTACTCTATATTTTCAGCTTTGAACTCCAGCTCTATACACCTGTCCCCCACCACCCTTGTCACTGCCCGGATTCCTCGGCCGGCAGCTGGAGCTGGTGGTCAGGCCGCTGGTCGGGCCCGGAGCTGGGGGCACGTCAGTGGGCAACCTTCCGCGGGTCGGTGTAGATCTGGAACCGGGCAAAGCTGAGGAAGACTTGCTCCAGAGATATCTGGCTGACGGAATAATCCTTGATGTTGAACTGGTCCCGCGCTCGCTCGAGGGTGCCGAATATCTGCAGGCGAAGGGAGAGGGTGGTTATTGGTGGGGCGAAGGGCTCGCTGGCCTTTAGTGGTCGGGTCAGTGAGTGTGGGAGTTGGGACGTTACCTGTACCAGGCGCTGAGACAGTGCAACTGGGAGCGTGAGGAGGTCTGCTGCCCGCTGTGGGAGGGGCTATTTGTTGTCCTGTATCCAAGCTGTATGACTCTATGACCTGACGCCAGGGACCTTCCCTTCACCCTGGGGCACCAGACTCCTGACCCCCGGATATGCTCCCTGATCCCCAGACACGCCCCCTAGACCTAGGACACGCCCCCTGTCCCCAGGACACGCCCCCTGACCCCCCAGATATGCCCCTGACACGCCCCCTGACCCCAGGACATGCCCCCTGACCCCCGCACACGCCCCTGACCCCCAGATATGCCCCCTGACACGCCACCTGACCCTAGGACACGCTCCCTGACCCTAGGACACGCTCCCTGACCCCAGGACACGCTCCCTGACACCTGGACACGGCCCCTGACCCCAGACACACCCCTACCCCCCCGGACACGCCCCCTGACCCCGCCCCCCAGACACGTCCTCTGACCCCCGGACACGCCTCCTGACCCCCGGGCATGCTCCCTGACCCTAGGACATGCCCCGACCCCAGGACCTACCTGTGCCCAGGTGAGGCTCAAGCTGGTCAGGTGGTAGTGCAGCATCCCATGATGCTCGTCCTTGATGATACTGCCTGAGGAGAGAATGGAGTCAGTCAGAACCTCATCTCCGGCAGCTGAGGGGGCGCATAGGGAGAGAGGGAGAGAGCGGAGGGAGAGAGGTTAGAGAGACAAAGGGAGAGAGGGGCACAGAGCGAGAGAGGTTAGAGAGAGAGAGAGAGGGTGGAGAGAGAGAAGAGGCACAGAGGGAGTGAGGAATTAGAGAGAGGGTGGAGAGTCAGTGAGGGCAGAGAGAGACAGTGAGATGGAGTGGGGGCGGAGAGAGTGAGGATCTGGGCGGGTGCTGCCTCCACTGGGTTGGCCCCCGTTAACCGTCAGATGGACAGGAAGGGTTGGTACCTTCGAAGGTCGACTCGATGAAGTCCTTGAAGGGCTGTGGGTCGGGCCGGTCACCCTTGATTTTGACCAGCAGGGTGTAACCGCTGCCGAACTTGCTCTTCAGGTGCTGGGGGCTGCCGAGGCACTTGAACTGCCCGTTGACCATCACTGCCAGCCGTGTACACAGCGCCTCGCACTCCTCCATGCTGGGGATGGGATAGCGGGGTCAGGTCTGACACACCCCACCACCGCCCCTCCCTCCCTCCCTCACCTGCACCTTCCCTCCCTCTCGTGGCCCTCCCCTCCGCACACATTCCCTCCAGCCGCTCCCTCGCCCGTTGTTCCCTTCCACCCCTCTCTCCTACCTGGCGAGGCGACACAGTTGGGTTGTGATACGGATGTGGTCGAGGTGTGTAGCCGGGACTGGGGTGGACAGTGGTGGTGTGGGGTCAAAGGTTGGTGGCCGCAGTGACGGTGTGTGTGGAGGGGCAGTGACGGTGTTGGGGGTGAGGGGGGGATGGGCAGTGACGGTGTGGGTGGAGGGGCAGTTCCGGTGTGGGGTGGGGAGGGGGGGTGTACAGCAGTGCTGGAGCACAGGTGGTGGAGGGGTGGGGGGGGGGGAGAAAGGGGGTGGAGGGACCCGGCCGTTTCCAGGGTAACACCATCGGTGGGGGGGAGACTGGCACGGCCGTTGCCGGGGTAACACCAGTACCTGTGCGAGGTGATCATGACAGACTTGCCGAACTCGAGCGAGCGGGTAACGGCGTCCCAGAGTAGCCGGCGCGACACCGGGTCCATGCCCGTCGACGGCTCATCCAGGAAGAGGACGCTCGGGTTCCCGATCATCGCCACGCCCGTGCTCAGCTTCCGCTTGTTGCCTCCGCTGTGTGGAGAGGGGGCAGTGTGAGGTCCAGGGGTCTTGGGGCAGGGAGGGGAGAGGTGGGGAGCAGAGGGGCAGGGAGGGGTAGGGAGGGGAGAGAGGAGGGGATCGGCGGCGGTGCCACCCACCTATAGGTGCGCACCAGCCTGCGTGCGTAGGGCTCCAGCAGCAGGCTCTGCAGCACGTCATCCACACACTGCGCAATGTGCAGCTCGGGGATGCCCCGCATCCGTGCATACATGTACAGGGTCTCCTTGCCTGTCATGTGATCCAGCAGAGCATCGAACTGTGGGCAGTAGCCGATCTTCTGCAGGACCTGTAGAGAACCAGACACAATTACCAGCAATACAGTGAACAGCAAAGTGTTGAATGTAGGTAGCACTGCGGCGCAGCGGATAGTACTGCTGCCTCGCAGCCCCAGAGACCCGGGTTCGATCCTGACCTCAGGTGCTGCCTGTGTGGAGTTTGCACGTTCTCCCTATGATTTCCCGGGCCCCAGTTTCCTCCCACATCTCAACGAGGTGCAGGTTTGTAGGTTAATTGGCCCCTGAAAATTGCCCCTAGTGTGTAGGGAGTGGATGAGAACTAGTGTGAACGGGTGATCAATGGTCGGTGGACTCAGTGGGCCCAAGGGCCTCTTTCCATGCTGTATCTTACAACTAATTCAATAAAGAACAAAAGTGGTGCAACTGGGAGCAGTGTTGAAGAGTGTACTGGTCCAAACACTGAGCTGGAGAGAGGAGAGTAGACCTTGAAGCAAACATCCAGCAATGCAAGTGGGCTGGGCAGTGACTTCAATCACCCAGTGTATAGCTGAGAGTGGCGGTGTCAGGAGGTGGTCCATGAGCTGCAGGCGATAGATAGATGCAGGTGAGGAGGGTTGATTGTAGAGTCAGATGGGGGTGGGTGGAGATAGTGATAAAGGGCCTGAGTGGAATGGCTGCAGATGATGGAATCTAAAGCATGGAACCACATATGGGAAGAAACAAACACAATGTGCTGGAGTAACTGAGTGTGAAGGAGGGTCCCAACCTAAAACATCACGTGTCCATGTTCTCCACGAATGCTGCCTGACCCGCTGAGTTCCTCCAGTACTTTGTGTCTTTTTTTAAAACCCCATCATTTGCAGTTCCTTGTATCACACCATTGGGGAGGGTGGGCAGAAGGGACACGGTGAGAGTGTGTGAGAAGGACAGCTAGAGAGAGTGGGGGTGGGAAAAGAAACGGGGAGATAGGGAGTGGGGTTATAAAGGGAATGTGAGAGAGGATCTGGGTCGACCAGCAGGAGAGAGAACGGAACAGAGGGTTACTTGAAAGAGGAGAATTCAATGTTCAGGCCGATGCATTGTAGACCATCTAGGGTGGACTATGAGATGCTGTTCTTTGAGTTTATGTGTGGCCTCACCTGCCAGTGGAGGTAGCCCAGGACAGACTGGTCAGTGTGGGAATGGGAAGAGGAATTAAAATAGCTGCCAACCAGGTGATCCTGGTGACACAGCGACGGTCACTGGTAAACTACAGAGAGGCCTGTTATTCGGGGACGACATGGAAGCCAGTCCCACAGGGAGTGGCTGGGGCAAATAGTTTCGTTTAGTTTAGAGATACAGCATGGAAACAGGCCCTTCGACCCACCTAGTCCACACCGACCAGTGATCCCCGCACATTAACACCATCCTACACATACCAGGAACAATTTACACTTATACCAAGCCAATTTCCCTAGAAAACTGTACGTCTTTAGAGTGTGGTAGGAAACCAAGGATTTCGGAGAAAGCCCACGGGGAGAACGTACAAACTTTGTACAGACAAGCACCCGTGGTCTGGATGGAACCCGGATCTCCGGCACTGCAAGTGCTGTAAGGCAGCAACTCTACAACTGCGCCATGTGCCAAATAGCAAGAATGGATTTAGAAAAACGTGGGATAAATGGACGAGGATCAGAAAGTTTAAACTAAAGCAAGGATATTGTGGGGAAGGATTTCCTCCTGCTGTCCATGCCGACTCACCTCTTTCTTATAGTTCAGGATGCTGTGACCTTCGATGAAGGCGTCTCCCCCACTCAGTTGCACGTCGCCAGTGAGGATTTTGAAGATGGTCGTTTTTCCAGCTCCGTTCAGCCCCAACAATCCAAAGCAATCGCCTCTGTTTATGGCCAGGTTGATCCTGTTTACGGCAACCGTCGGTTCTTTGCCAGGGTAAATCTGAAAAACGGGCAGCAGTAAACAGGAGACACAAGGAAAGGCAGATGCTCGAACCTTGAGCTAAACACAATGTGCTGCAGGTCAGGCAGCATCTGTAAAAGAATTGGACGAGTCTGAAGGGTTGAGACTTAAAACATTGTCTGTCCATTCTCTCTACAAATGCTGCCTGACCCACTGAGTTCCCCCAGCACTTTGATTTTTGCTTGAAACTGACAGCAGTGTTCAGGACTGATGCAAACTCAAACGTGGACCAGGTAACCCTCCACGAATCCCCATATCTGAGAAAGGATGTGCTGGCATTGGAGAGGGTCCAGAGGAGGTTTACGAGAATGATCCCAGGAATGATTGAGTCAACACATGATGAGTGTTTGATGGCACTGTGTCTGTATTCGCTGGCGTTTAGAAGGATGAGTGGGCACTTCTTTGAAACTTATCGAACAGTGAAAGGGCTGGACGTGGAAGATGTTTCCACTAGTGGGAGAGTCTAGATGATCACAGGCACATGGCAGGCGGCAGGTGGCTGGGCAGGCAGATGTTCAGTGATATGCAGCAAGAACAGGATTGAGAGGACACCAACAGGAGTAGAAGATGTGCACAGGTTGTTATAAATGGAAGGGCAGGTTGGGAAAATGATTTTAAAAAAATCATACTGAAGTCTGACATTTATAAATAGAAGCACAGAGTACAAGAGCAAAGAAGCCATGATCAGCCCTTACAACACTGGTTTGGTCACCACCTAAGCTGTGTGGTCGAGCCACACACTTCAGGAAAGATGTGGAGGCTTTAGAGAGGGTGCCCAAGGGATTAAACAAAATTGTTGCGGGCAGAGGGACTGTAGTGGTAAGATGCTGGCAGAGGTGGGTGTGAGAGATCTGACGGGGATATCACAACTGTGAAAGAAGTCGACAAACTAGATGGAGAGGAACTGTTCCTATTGACTAGACACCAAGAGGAAGCAGAGAGTGAATGAAGGGGATGGAATGGGTCCAAACTGACAGTCTTACCTTTCCGGGCCTGACCCCTCTGGCCCTGACCTCTCAGACCATGACCCCTCTGACCCTGACCTCTCAGACCATGACCCATCCGGGCCTGACCTCTCCAGGGTTGATGGATCATGGCTAAGGACAGTGATGAGCCAACCCTACACTCAGAGGTCATCTACACAGCAGTGCAGCCCCAATAAAACCATGCAGCCCATGCACAGTGCAGCCACGTGCTGCTTCAATGCATCAGGAGCTGGACTTACCTTGAAAAGCTCCTTTAACACCAGTGGCTTGTCCATCTGGGCAGCTAGCGATTCCTCTATCTTCATGCGCTCGATCATAACATCATGGTCTTCCGCTACATGTGGGTTAGTGACGTTTATCATCAAAGCCTGATTGAGGACAACAATGTCAGCAGGTCAGTCCCTTGAACTGGGCGTCAGCGAGGGTGAGAAAGAGGGAAGGTAATGGTTCGCCACTGAATCCTGTGGCATGGAGGAGTGTCATTGCTGAATCACTAACCCCACATTCTTTCCCTCGGTTATGACCTGCAGTGAGGTTGCAATTACTCCAGCATTTACAGCTTGGCTTTTCCAAAACTCCCCAACCATTGCAGGGACAGCACAAGACCATTCAGTCCATACAATCGGTTATTTTGTTTTTAAGTTTTTAAAGATGCAGCATGGAATCAGCCCCTTGGCCCACCAAGTCCATGTCGATCATTGATCTATATTATCCTACTTTCTCATCCACTCCCTACACAGTAGGGGCAATTTACAGATGGCCAATTAACCTACAAAACCCGCACGTCTTTGGGATGTGAGAAGAAACAGAGCACCCGGAGGAAATTGACATGGTCACAGGGAGAACGTGCAAACTCCACAGAGACAGCACCTGAGGTTAGGATCCAACTTGTGTCTCTGGCTGCACCACTGCAACTTGAGTCTACTAGCTGCACCACTGTGCTGCCCAAATCACCTGTGATTGCTGCTGACCTTTGCTCCCTGGCCATATGAGCTTGTTATAAACATTCAAAATAGAGTTTAAAATGAACAAAGGACCCATTGAGAGTTGCGGGCTGTGGAAGGGAGCTGTGAAACTCCACTATCCTCAGCACGTAGAGGTGTTTCTGATCCACTGTCTGTAAACTGGGCTCAACTTGTTTGTCTCTGTCTCCTGCCCCCTCCCTGACCATGGTGTGGGTTTGTTACCGTCATGTGTACCGAGACACAGAGATGATCGTGATGCTGCTGCTACCCAGGTCAAGCATACCATGTGGAGATTGTTTCACTATCTTATTCGTTCCCCTTAATATCTCGAACATTTCAATCAAAATCCCATAATCTAAATTCCGGGGAAAATAATCCAGATTTGTCCAATCCCTCCTCACATATATCATGATCCAAAGATTATTCACAAACCGGGACATTTTCCTCTGTTTCCACCTGAAATTAGATGGGAACCTGCTCACTCTCCCACCACAAACTCAGCAGGAATCGGTCACACTCAGTCACTCCTCACCAGCTTTAGCCCTGCCCCTGTCCCTGAAGTTAATATTCTATATCTAAACACCATGAGCCCCTCAGTTATGATCCTCCATATACCCCTCTCCCAGGATCCTGCTAATCTGTGCATAAACTCCCCCAAATCCTGGACTGGATTCCAATTGGCAGCTCACTTTTGGTTTCTGGTTCTCGAGGTTCAATCCTCCACCGAACATCTCAATTAGACCTGACGTACATAATATGTACAATTATGAGTCTGAAGAAAGGTCTCGACCCGAAATGTCGCCGACTCCTTTTCTCCATAGATGCTGCCTCACCCGCTGAGTTTCTCCAGCATTTTTTGTCTACTTTCATCTCAATTAGATTGCACAGTATCCTGGTGATCTGTTCCAGAGTGGTAAATCTAAGTGATTTGTCAGTGGCCCTGCAGCACTGGAGCACCGGCAACAGTTCTCCAGAGGTGCTGGTCTCTCGATCTTCCCCAGTGGCCAGCGCTCGGCTGATACTTTGTGCCACATCAGAAGGCAAACACATGCCGCGTCACCCGCCCGCTAATGACTAATTATTCCCGCTTCATGAACTCACCATTTTCTTTCTCCAGAAGATATAATGGATAAAATTGGACAACATTCGAAAGACCTTGAACTCAATAAGGAAGAGGAGAGTCAGGAATACCAAGCCTTGGATTACCAGGGCAGCAATGACGCGGCCAATACCTGGACTTTCCCAGGAAAAGTAATTCATTTGGTAGGTGATGTCTGTGAATGGTGAATGACGTACAAGGTGTTAGTCACAGCAGCCCCACAACAGCTTTCACTCATCAAACATCTAATCTCATTCTAACACCTCTATACTCTACCCGCTTTCTGAAACGTGTGGGGAGGGGGTAAAGAGAGGACGGTGGCGGAGAGTGGTGAAGGATGGTCGGAGAGGTGGTGATGGGTGGGATGGGTTTGAATGAAAGGTGAGGATGGCGGTCGATAGGAATGCGGGGGAGGGATAGATAGAGAGGTGTTGATGGAGGGATGGGGTGGACAGGAGGATGGAGGTGGTTAGATGGGCAGATGGTGTGGGAGTTGATCTTGTACCTTTAATGCTAAGTTACACCAAGCAGAGAATGCTGAAGACAGCACACGGGCAGCATCTCTGAAGAGAGACACAGTTCACATTCACAGTCCAGGTCAGTGGCCTGCTGATAAAGGTTCTGCTGCAGTGAAAGGCGACCGACCTGAAACGTTAACTCGGTTTCTTTCTATGGTGTTACTTGCCGATCTGCTGAGCTTTCCAGCATCTGTTTTTATCTGTCTTGTCGCAAGCTTCTATAGGGAAACCGTAATCGAGTTGGACATCCCCATTGCTTAAGGTCATCACTGGCGGATATTTTCCACTATTACTCAGTGACATTTAAACCTGTTCGCTCTGCGCCTCATATTGTCCGATGGAATCACTGAACGGCAACACTGATGTAGCATGGAAGGCCCAGATCCAAGCACTGACCACAGCAGCACCTTGCTAATTACTAACGGATACTAAAAATTGGCAAAGATAGGCACAAAATACTGGAGTAACTTAGCGGATCAGTGAGCATCTTTGGAGAAAATGGATAGGTGATATTTCAGGTCATAAACCTTTCTTCAAGTCCCGACCCAAAATGTCACCTATCCATATTCTCTAGCGATGCTGCCTGCCCCCTGAGTTACACCACCCAGCACAGTGCCTTTTTGGCAAACCAGCATCTACAGTTCTTTGTGTCCACATTCATATCTACTCTGTTTCCTGTTAACTCGTACCACTACATTGCCCGCACACACCTTCGTTTTGCAAACAAACCTTTTACCTGCAACAATCAAACATTTTCTGAAAATCCAAGCACACTACATCTACTGATTCTGCCCTACCCAATAGCTGCATCCTGGAAAGAATGTCGGAGGCTGAAGAGAGACCTGACGTACAATTATAACATAATATGTACAACTATGAGATGTATAGATGGGGTAGACAGTCAGAACCTTTTATCCAAGGTAGGAATTTGAAAGACAAGAAGGCATAACCTTAAGGTGAGATGGGCAAAGTTTAAAGGAGATGTGAAAAACAAATGTTTTTACACAGAGAGTGGCGAGTGTCTGGAACGCACTGCTGGGGGTGGTGGTGGAGACACGATGGTGGAGTTTAAGAGGCTTTTAGATAGGCACATGGATACGCAGGGAATGGATGGATATGGATCATGGAGATTTGTTAAACTTGCCATCTTGTTCCACATGGACATTCTGTGCTGAAGGGCCTGTTCCTGTGTTATTATGTTCTTAAATGTAAAGTTATCCAGCACAAAACAGAAAAGAGTAAGATTTAAATGGTGACAGACTGGGAAAGTTGATGCCTTTGTTCAGAAGTCATTGAGTGCTAGCGTGTAGGTGCGGCAAGCATCCAGGCAGGGACATGGCCTGTGGCTTGTTTACTCTGAAAGGTTTGAGTGTAGGAGTTTTCCTGCAGTTATATGAGGCCACGTGCAGGTTTGGTCTCTTTACCCAAACTATTTGCCGTGGAGAGAGTGTAGACCCAACAACATTCACAACAGCAGAAGGACCAGGTGGTTTACTGAGTGGCTCCCCACCTGTCCATACTGTTCATTCTGTCCACCAGTGTAATACAGCATGAAAACAGGCCCTTTGGCCAACTCACCCATGCCAACCAAGATGCCCCATCTACACTAGTCCCCACCTGCCTGCGTTTGGTCCATATTCCTCTAAACCTTTCCTATCCAAGTACCTGTCCAAATGTCTTCTAAATTACTTAGTCCAATGACTTAGGCTAGTGTGATAGCACATTTGAACCCGAACACCAACAAACACCAGGGCAGCAAACACACAGGGGCAACACTATCCTGGTACCTCTCCCAGCCACACAATGATACATTTCCTGTCTTGGAAATGTATCATTGTTCCTTCATTGTCACAGCATCTAAATCCTGGAGGTCCCAGCTAATAACACTTGGGACGACAGGCAGGGTGGCAAGCCACCACTTTCTCACAGACCCTCAGCAGTCTGTGCCTGTGCCCCCTACATCCACAGAATAAATCAATATTCAGAATCAGTCTCATGATGGGAAAAATAGACAACTTTGTGGATTAATCTCACATGCCTACTGGAAGAATCAGAAGTGTGGTTAGCCACGCCACAAAGACAGCTCGATCGTGAACAACATGGACCTTTGGATAACATAGGCTCAGCTCCAGTGGTTTATAGAGGCA
This sequence comes from Amblyraja radiata, assembly GCF_010909765.2. NCBI lineage: Eukaryota > Metazoa > Chordata > Chondrichthyes > Rajiformes > Rajidae > Amblyraja > Amblyraja radiata. Next base: position 23,772,071 of record NC_045977.1, read on the forward strand.
TTCATTTGTGAATGCCATCATTAATCATGGTTGGGGATGTATCGCAGTGTATCCCAGTATGGGACTGTACTGGGGTAGAGGGACGTATCGTGGTAGGGGGAGGTACCGGGGTGTGGGGACTGCATCGTGGTAGGGCGATGTACCATGGTAGGGGCTGTGCCAGGGTGTGGGCATGGTATCGTGGTAGGGGGATGTACCGTGGCATTGACTGTCAGGGGAAGTACCTAGACCCAGGCTCCCATTCATCGAGCATTTTGAGCACAAGGTCACTGGAGGAAGAGCATACTCACTGAACGCTGAACAGAGAAATTCAGCCACTGGGCTGGTGGTACAGACCCCGATCAGCAGGTAGTTCTGGTAGAACTCGTTCAAGCCGTGCCCCAGGCAGTAGTTGGGTAAAACCAGGAACAACGAGTCCATGACCTTCCACAGGTTTAACAAACCAAGGTCTGTGACAAGAGGCCAAAACAAAGAGCGGTCTGAGCTGTAATAAGTACACGTGCAGCCTGTGGCCACGACCCACAGTGGCTGGAGGGCCAACATACTCAAGGTGACCACTGACTACCACGGAGCGAAGGGGTATTAGGGGCCCCAGCACAGCGGAGGGGCACCAACATGGAGCGGAGCGGAGGGGCGGAGGAGCACCGGGAGCCCCAGCACGGATCGGAGGGGCGGAGGAGCACCGGGAGCCCCAGCACGGAGCGGAGGGGCGGAGGAGCACCGGGAGCCCCAGCACGGAGCAGAGGAGCACTGGGAGCCCTAGCACAGAGCGGAGAAGCACTGGGAGCCCCAGCACGGAGCGGAGGGGCGGAGGAGCACCGGGAGCCCCAGCACGGAGCGGAGGGGTGGAGGAGCACCAGGAGCCCCAGCACGGAGCAGAGGAGCACTGGGAGCCCTAGCACAGAGCGGAGAAGCACCGGGAGCCCCAGCACGGAGTGGAGGAGCACCGGGAGCCCCAGCACGGAGCGGAGGGGCGGAGGAGCACCGGGAGCCCCAGCACGGAGCGGAGGGGCAGAGGAGCACCGGAAGGCCCAGCACCGAGCAGAGGAGCACTGGGAGCCCCAGCACAGAGCGGAGGGGCAGAGGAGCAGCAGGAGCCCTGGCACAGAGCAGAAGGGCAGAGGAGCCTCAGCACAGAGCAGGGGAGCCCCAGCATGGAGTGGGGGAGCCCCTGCATGGAGCTGTGCCCTGCCCTCCCCCTGTCATTCTCTTTCACCTACCTGGAATGCTCATGATGGTAGCAGCTACGAAGGTGGCGGTTCCGGACAGGATGTTGCCGATGGTAAGGCGAGTGTAGGCGGTGGCGGTGATGGTGAAGAGGTAATGGCTCAAGTACATGAGGGGGATGATGGACCAGCCGTACAGAAGCAGCAGCAACAGCACGTCTCCCAGCTTTTCATCAAAGGTGAACGGCTGCAGGTTGGCAAACTGAAACATCAACTGTAACAAACCACAAGCAAGTCAACCAAACCCAGCTCGACACTCCCGATCCCCCACCTGTGCATTCACTCCACCTGCCCTTTTCAAAGTTCGGGCACTGCGGGGGTCACATACACAACCACCCACTGTAGTTCAGGGAGGCCCCTTCCAGTCCCAAAATAGCATGCCGAAACTGGACTCTGAAGAAGGGTTCGACCCCAAACATTGCCCGTCAAATCTGGCCCCAGATGCTGCCTGACCGGCTGAGTTCCTCCAGTCTTTGTTCAAGGTTCCAGCATCTGCAGTTCCTCGTGTCTCCAGAGGTGATAAAATCTTGAGCAGAACAACTAAACATTTGGTCAAATTATTGAATTTTAAGGAGCATTTAATTATCCTCCCCCAGCCGGTCCATTACAATCAGTCTGAAGAAAGGTCCCGACCCAAAACATCGCCTGTCCGTGTTCCCCAGAGATGCCGTCTGACCTGCTGAGTTACTCCAGTATTTTGCCTTCTTTCTGCAGTTCCTACATTTCTACATTTAATTTCTGATGCTTTCTCGGTCCCTGTCTCCACACCTCCCTGTGAAACTGTACACGGTATTGAATCCCCCTCTCCAGACCCGATCAGTTATCCTTAGCATGGATTGGGAACAGGCTTGTGGGTTAGAGGGAGGGAGAGTTGCCGCTGAATGTGGCAGCGTGCAGCAATGGGTGAGAGGGTCACTGGGGGCTTCCTGTACACAATCTACCCCAGACTAAGTGAAGAGTGACTGTACTCCTCATAATAAAATATAAAATGATGAGAGGAATAAAAAGGGGAGACAGACAGAACCTAATTCCCGGGTGGAAATATCAAAGATTTTAGCTTTAAGGTGAGAAACAAAGTTTAAAGGAGATGTGCGGGGCAACTTTTTTTTTACACAGAGCTCAGTGGGTGTCTGGAATTAACTGCTGGGGGTGGTGGTGGAGGCATATACAATAGTGGCATTTAAGTGGCTTTTGGATAGGCACATGGATGTACAGGGAATGGAAGGAAATGGAATATGTGCAGGCAGATAAGGAATGTCTTGGCATCATGTTCGGCACAGACATTGTGGGCCGAAGGTCCTGTCCCCATGCTGCACTGTTCTATGCAATCCTCATCGCAACCCCAGCTAGAGAGGGAGACTCATCTCCAGTGGGATGGAAGCATTCTCTGTACGAAGGTTTCTTTGTAAATGTGGAAGTTCTTGAGCTCTCAGGAATTAGCTGCTCACCAGGATTACGAAGCAGGGGATGAGGTAGTTGATGAGATCCCAGAGGAGTGCCGACAGCCAGTAGCTGGCGATGTGCAACCCGGTCACCAGCTGCATTTGCTTGGACTTCACGGCTCTCTCTGCCACCAGCAACAGGGCAAAGGTGCTGGACAGGAACGCCATGCCGTACATCAGATTGAAGGAGAGAGCAAAGCCAGTTCGGTTCCTGCAGGTCAAAGGGCAATGGGTCAGTTCGGGAACAAATGACCGGCGCTCCAGCATCAAGACTGACAGAAATCCCCTTCCCCAACTCCGTCTACAATAAGGGCGGTCGGTCAAAACCGACATTCATAGAGTCGTAAGGGATAGAAACAGGCCCCTTGGCCCAACTTGTCCATGCCGACCAAAATGCCCCATCCACATTGATCCCATTTGGCAACATTTCGTCTATATCCCTCTAAACTTTTCCTATCCATGTACCTGTCCAAGTGTCTTTTAAATGCGATTTTAGTATCTGCCTCAACTACCTCTGGCAGCTCATTCCAAATATCCATCACCTAGTGTGAAAATATTGCCGCTCATTAGATCTTTCCCCCATCACCTTAAATCCATGCCCTCTTGTTATTGATTCCCTAAAGCACCGACCGCCCTTATTGTAGACGGAGTTGGGGAAGGGGATTTCTGTCAGTCTTGGTGCTGGGGCGCCGGTTATTTGTTCCCGAACTTACCCATTGCCCTTTGGCCTAAAAGTACAATCATCCGATCTATTCCCCTCATGATTTTATACACCTCTATAAGATCACCTCTCATCCTCCTGCATTCCAGCTTGCCGACATTAAAACAAGCTCCTACGTGCAGAGGGTGGTGTATCTGTGGAAGGCTCAAGTGGAATGCGGCGTTCAGTTGTTGAGTGTATTCGAGACGGAGGCCGGTACATTTGTGGATATGAAGGAAGGAGTGGTTCGTATTGAGTTTGTACATTCCCCCTGTGATCACATGGGTTTCCTCCGAATGCTCCTGTTTTCTCCCACATCCCAAAGATATGCGGGTTTGTCGGTTAATTGGCCCTCTGTTAATAGCCCCTGGTGTGTGGGGAAGTAGAGCTAGTGTGAATGGGTGATCGATGGTTGGTGTGGATTCGGTGGGCCGAAGGCCCTGTTTCCATGCTGTAAAAACTAAAATGGAATCCAGCATATAGCAAGGGAGAGGTTAGTGTAATGGGCCTGTCCCAATTACGCGATTTGTTGAAAATCCAGCAGCGACCAGAACAAGGTTCGACTCTTTGGGCGACTACTCACAACCATACAGGCTTCACTCGCCAGGCTGTCGCCTGTATGGTCGTGAGTCGTCTCCTCAGTCATCCAAAGAGTCGTAGCGTCTTTCTGGTCACCGCTGAATTTTCAACATGCTGAAAATTTTCGGCGACCTATGACGGGTGCTGGCAGTCGGCGAAAAAGTTGCGTAAGTGGGACAGGCCCATAAGTGTTGCACACTGTGAATACTTCACCACACAATGCACCTACATTCATGTTACTGTGACAATAATTAACAAGACGAGGGTGAGTACGCACTCATTGAGCTGGTCCAGGGCTTCCTCTGTGATGTTGCGGGGCTGGGGGTAGTTGGTCGTGCTGATTGAAGCGTTTGGCCCCACCAGTAGCTTGAACAAGGCGTTGTCCACCAGCATCAGGGAGGTGGCGGGAGTGTGGAAGCCCAGGTTATTGAACAAGACCTGGATCTTGATGCCTGTTTTGACCTTTTCAAAACCCGCACCGACCAAACTGTCCTCATTCAGAGCAATCCCCTTCTTCTTAGCAGCATTCAACAAATATTGTATAAGATCACCTAGGAGAAAGGAAGTCAAACATTGATAGAACTTGCACAATAATACCATGGCACATCCACCAGCTTACCTGGGGAATGACAACACACTCAGGCAGGAGGACGGGGGTGGGGGGGGAGGGGGGGGGGTGGGAGTGCGAGGGGTGGGGTGAGGGGAAGGGGCAGCTTCTGTGCTGCTGCCAGTGAGCTACTGCTTCACTGCTACTGCGACCCAGGTTCAATCCTGACCCCGCGCTGTCTTTGTGGTGTTTACAAGTGTTCTCCGTTGCGCAAAGATGTGCAGGTTGGAAGCTAAAGAGCCACTGGAAATTGTTCTCTCTTGTGCAGACGCGATGAAGGATCTGGGGAAGTCGATGGGAATGCGGGGAATGAGAGTAAAATGGGATTAACGTCGGGGTTTTGTATTGTGTGCTCCGGGGTCAGCAGGAATTTGGAGGGCCGAAGGGCCTGTTTCTGTGCCGCATGGCTCGGTGACATTTGCCGTCGGAAGGAAGCACACGGAGGATTCCTACTGGAGGAGACCACACGGAGCTCATAGTCCTGACTGCTGTTGGGCCAGGAGTCAGTCTGGGCTCATCCAGGTTACCAAGTGCTGGGGAGAACTCTCCACGAAGCCCAACTCTTCCTGCAAGGACGACAGGAGATGGCCTGCCCTCCTGCAGCGATCTGGAAAGGCAGTGAGAGAGGGGACAGGACAGAGGCTGAGACACGGGGAGGAGGGGTAACACACACACACACACACATACACATGCAACACTGCCACTGCTGCTGCATAGCCCAGGTTGCTGCAGTGAGTGGATTGGAGCAGAGGTGTCACTGGAGTTTCTCACTGCAAGCTTGCTCATGTGCAATTGGGCTGACGTAGCCTCAACACTAAGGAAATGACGAGCCCAAGATTCCCACATTAGACAAGCAGATTGTTGAAGAAGTGAAGGAGCAACATTAGGGACAGGCTACCAGTCAAGTCTTACTCACCGTCGACGTTCTTTGGTTTCCCAAGCTGTGCATGCACCAGCCCTGCGTACATCTGGGCCAGCTGCTTTGTCAGGTCGGAGTTGTTGTCCGCTGAATAAGGGACAATGCTGGGCCCGTACTTGCTGAGAGTCAGGTTTAATCGCGAAGAGTCATGGGGTCCTGGAAAAGTCTTGGCAATGATCAGTGCACAGCCAGCAAAGATCAGAGGGATCATAAACTGGGCTGAGATCACCTTCCAGTTCCGCCAGCTGTATGAAGCTCGCTTCATGAACATAGCGCGGAACTGCTGCAAGAACAGTGTTATCTGCAACCGACAGGGATACAAGGCACAGCAAATTCATCACAAAGACAGAGAAACACAATGTGATATCAGCTTCCCATTAACTAGAGCTCCCAACAATCCAGGCCCCAGAAACTTCAACTAACTCACTGGAGAAATACAGGGCGTTCATTCCTACCATCTCGTATTTCTCTTATGGGGCACTAGGAATGAATCGCCAAACTGATGAAGAGCAGCAAAGGCAGGAAATGTGCACAGCAGGATCCCACGAGCAGCACTGTGGCCATTCGTGAGCGGATGGTCCGTGCAAGGTCAGGGCGGAACTCCCCAGCTCTAACTGAATTAGTAGCCAGGAGATTTGTTTCATCCACCTGAGAGATCTCAGGGCCTCCGTTTGCCATGGACTCATGCAGCGTTGGAGACTGTTCTTGGACCCTGCAGTCACTGACAATGCCCTGAGTACTCCCCAGAGCTGCTTGCCCACTCAAGTGCCTCGTGAGGAGGGCGCGAGTGTTCGGTGTGTGAGAGTTGGCTGCCTGTGCCAGGCTCAGCGTGCACTTACCCCAGTGTTTGGTATGACGGCTGGCATGTCGATGGGCTGTGATTGCTCGTTGCCTTCCGCGCTACCCATCAGCCCATTTTGGCTGCCGCTGACCTTGGTTGACCAGTTGCTCATCCTGCGCTCGTGCTGGTACTGCAGGGGCGGCAGCTGTATGGCCTGAATGTCCATGCTGGAGTCCACCAGCTTCCCCACCCTGCAATGGAGACAGTCTGCGCTGAGTGGACGCTGGTGGCGCAGGTGGAGACGGGCAACAGAGGTTGCAAGAACCGGCAGAGCTGGAAAACTGTGGCCAGAGCCTGCAGTGGTCTGGCGAGAGGGCTACGGGGAGGGAGCAGGCAGGACATGGGGATGAGTTAACAGGGGTAGGACATAGAACAGTGCAGCACAGGACGTGTGGTTAATTGGCCTCTGTAAATTGTCACTCGTGTGGAAGAAGTGGATGAGAAAGTGGGATATCATAGAACTAGTGTGAATGGATCGGCAGGGACTCGGTGGGCCGAAGGGTCTGTTTCCATGCTGTATCTTTGAATCAATCAATGTCTGCCCACTGTAACTTGCTACATGGGATTTTGACCTCGCACCGGTGATCCCGAGCGACCCACTGCAACTGGTAGAGCTGCACTCACCTCAGGAACACCTCCTCCATGGTAGTGACAGAGGCTCCGTAACTGGCAATCCCCAGAGACCCCCGTTTCTTCTCCAGTTCGGAAAAGAGAGCTTCGAACCTGTGGACGGGAAAGGTTTAAATGTGCGAGCTGATCCAAACCGTGAGAATGGGAGAGATGGGAGCAGGTTTAAGCATTTCCCCCTCCATCCCATCCCCCAGGGTCAGGCTGAACCTCTTCAAAGAACAGATAGCAGTACAGCATAGGAACAAGACATTCAGCCCACAATGTTCGTGACCAACATGATGCCAGGTTAAACTAATCTCTGCCCGCATGTGATCAATATCACTCCATTCCCTACATATCCATGTGCCTATTTAAAAGCTTCTTAAACTCCACTGTCATATCTGCCTCCACCACCACCCCTGACAGTGTGCTCCATGCACCCACAACCTTCTGTGGAAAAAAACATGCCCACAGCATCAACTTCCTCGATCACTTTCCTGCTGAAGCCTCATATTGCCCGGTGCCCTTTTGTCGACAGGTCAGTCTGAGTTGTAATCCAGCTGTTACTGTGACAATATGGACCCCTGAAGACAGACATGGACACGGACACGCACACAGGCACAGACAAGATAACACCGATCATACGTGTACTTAGCGATAAACACACACATGTAGGTATTGAGACATGTGCATGCACATTTCACACATGTACGGTCACACACTCACACACATGTGTCTCTACTATAGATACATGCTGTATCGTCGCCTGTCTTTTCCTTCCACATATGCTGCCTTGCTCTGCTCTGAGTTCGACTAGATTGTATTTGATTGATTAGATAGCATACAAATTAAAGCTTTTCACTGTAGCTCAGTGCATGTGACCATAATACACATGGCATTGTTCAGATACGTAGATACAGACATGCACTCATACATATACAAACACACACACGCTTACAGTGGCAGGGGCAGGCAGGATGCCTGTCTGCTCATACACCAGAGGGAGCAGTCCCTCAGACACTGAGGGTGGGAGATCACCGCCGCCCCGCTCTACCTGTGAGTGCTTTCATTTGGGAGGATGTAGGAGAGCTCGGCACCCACGTTGGTCTGCTGGGTAGCGCCGGGGACAAAGCTCTTGACGAGACTGGTGATGGTGTCGACGTTGCAGTAGGGCTCCTTGACAATCACCATGTGGTATCCAGCTCCTGCAACAACAAGCAGCACACTTACACATCAAACTGCAGCGAGGCACTGCCCTCAATGACTGCAGTTTGAATTCTCTTTGGTTAACATCAAGGTTCATAACCTGTACGGGGAAGTTGCATCCTGGCAACATTTCAAAGGATAGGTGTCCTCTTTCCACCCTGGTCTCTGGGTCCAGTGGGTCAGACCCACCCTGCTCTGGGTCCAGATGTGGTCAGACTTGCCCTGGTCTACACTGAGCAGGTTTAGAGTGGGAATGCCAGGCACCAAGGCTCTGACAACTGCAGACACCACATCAATGCGGGGAATTGTGAATGCAGTAAACACAAGAGCAGTCTGCACGCAGCACCCTGCTCCCCATGGGTCAGGGACTGTGGCGGCACAGTTCTACTCACCATAGATGCTCTTGAGGAAGAGAGGAGATCCACAGCACTGCAGCTGCCCCTTGGCCATGATCAGGATGCGGTCTCCCAACAGGTCAGCTTCGTCCATGTAGTGAGTGGTGAGAACAATTGTGCGGCCTACCTTCACCTGCTGCAGAAGGTCCCAGGTAGCTCTGCGAGACAGCGGGTCCATGCCGGACGTGGGCTCGTCCAACATGACCACCTGCGCCAGACACCAGAGTCATTGGGTGCTGTGAAAGGCCCTGCCTGCTCCGAAGTGCTGGAGAGAACACGACACACCCCCTCTGCACTCTTTCTGTATCTCAAACACCACTCTGCCCCTCCAGCAGGCACCAAGTCTGTGAGCAGCCTCAGACAATAGACACCTTCAATGTTGTGGGTTTATGGCCAGCTCTCACATTACTTCCGATAGGGTACAGGTCAGAGAATCATACAGCACGGAAACAGGCCCTTCGGGCCAACACATCCTTGCCGAGCAAAATTGCCCTTCTAAGTTATTTGCCCACATTTGGTCCATATCCCTCTAAACATTTCCAGTCAAAATGTATTTTAAATGTTATAGTACCTGCCTCAACTACCTTCTCTGGTGGATCATTCCATATACCCACTCCACACTCTGTGAAAAATGTTGCCCTGCAGGCTCCGATTAAATCTTTCCCCTCTCACCTTAAACCCATGTCCTCTTGTTATTCATTCCCCTGCTCTGGGCAAAATACTCTGAATTCACCCAATCCTTTCCCCTCTTGATCTTATACATGTCTATAAGATATCCCTTCGTCCTCCTGTGCTCCAATAAATAAAGTCCCAGCCTGATCAACCTCTCCCTGTAGCTCAGGCCCTTGAGTCCCAGCAACATCTTCGCAAATCCTCTCTGCACTTTCCAGCTTAACAACATCCTTCCTATAGCAGAGTAACCAAAACTGAATACAATACTCGAAACACGGCCTCACCAACATCTTGTAAACTGTTACACAACGTCCCAACTTCTATACTCAGTACCCTGACTGATGAAGCCCAATGTGCCGAAAACCTTCTTTACCATCCCATCAACCTGTGACTCGATAGATTCCCTGTGGTCCCTGCTCTGAGGTGAAATGCAGTGTCCCTGGTGTATTTGCAAGTAATAGCAGCATGTTTGGAAAGTCATGAGAGAATTAAGCAGAGGCAACATGGTTTTATGAAGAAAACTGTGTTTGATAAATTGGCTCGTTTTTTTAAGATGTAATAAACAGAGTGGAGAAAGGAGAATCAGTAGATAAAGTGTGTTAGGATTTTCCAAAATAAGATACCACAGAGTAGGATAGTTTGTTTAATGCGAACAACTTGTTTGAAGTTGTGATATTTATGGTGTTGGGTATGTAAAGAATGTGACCGGACCCAGCCCCAGCCCCAGACAGGGCTGGTGTTGTGCCTGAGGTGTATCTAACAGCAGGTAGCCCCACACGAACTCCCTAATACACTACACTCTCAGCACAGCCCAAGTGGCAGCACCATGGTCAATGATCACGTGGTTAGAGATGAAATGGTAATGCGGAGGAACAGGGAGAGGCAGGGCCCAGTGTCTAAAACACAAACATGCAGTGGGAGAGAGGTCAGATCAAACATCCCGCTGCTCAGCTCACCGAAGCTTTGTTACCTGAGAATCTCCGATGAGAGCAATTCCAATGGAGAGCTTGCGTTTCATCCCACCGGATAGAGTCTTGGCTTGGGCATGCCGCTTCTCCTCAAAGTTCAGCATCATTAGCATCTGGTTCACCGCTTCACGGACATTCTCTATGTTGTAGCCTTTCAACTGGGTAAAATTGGCAAGGTGGTCACACTGCTGTAGAGTTGTCTACTTCCAAAATTCACATGTGAGTAATTACTGTGTATCACAAACAAGGGTCCCGGCACTGATCACTGTGGCGCACCACTGGTCACACGCTTCCAATCAGAAAAACATGCTTCCACCTCGATCCTCTGCCTACCATCATCAAGACAAGTTTGGATCCAATTAGCCATAGAACCTATGTGCCTGTCTACCATGCAGGACCTTGTCAAATGCCTTACCGTGGGCAACATCTACTGCCCTCTCTTCACCAATTTTCATAAGTTACCTCCTCACTCAATCAACTCAGTAAAAGAGGTTTGCCTTTTGTATTGTATCTATTTTTTATTCTGAATAAACTATATTTTTGGAGAAAAAAAATGCGGGCCTGGAGATTTATCCTTTCATGCTTTCCAAGACATCCACCTTGTTCACTTTCATAATACTGACCTGCTCCAGGTTACCAGCACACCCCACCCTGAACACATTATCTTCCACATCCTTACCATGGTGAATACAGGTGAGAAGTGTTTGTTTATCATCTTGTCCATGTTCCCAGGCTTCACACACCTGGTCCATAAGATTACTCAAAATTCCCTGTCTGCACTCTTGCGCCCATTAGAGTCACAGAATAACAAAGTTAGATCTCACAGAAACAGGCCCATCGGTCCAACTCATTCATACTAACTATGATGCCCGTCTAAACTACTCTCATTTGTAACATTGGAACCTCTAAACTTTTCCTGTCTCTCTACCCATCCAAACATCTTTTAAAAGTTGTTATTGTGCTTGCTTCATCTACTTTCTCTGGCAGTTTGTTTCATATACCATCACCCTCTGTATGAGGAAATTGCCCCTCAGTTACCTCTTAAATCGTTCCTTCCTCGCCTTAAACACACGTTCTCTAGTCGTTGATTCTGCTACCCTGGAAAAAAAGATTCTGCAGTCACCCTTTCTATGCCACTCGTGATTTTAGACACCTCTGTAAAGTCAGCTCTCAGTCTCCTTCGCTAAGGAATAATATCCTCGCCTAGCGTCAATCGCTCTCTGCAGCTCAGGCCTTCAAGTTCTGGCAACATTCTTGTAAATCTTATTTGCACTCCCAGCTTAGCGATAACCTTCCTTTAGCAGGGTAACCAAGGCTATGGACAATACAGCAAGTACAGCCTCACGAATGTCTTATACAACTGCAACATAACATCCCAGCTCCTATACTCAGCACCCTGACTGATGCCAAATGCATTATTCACCAACCCCTCCACTTGGATAGGACATATCCCCTGCATGTCACTTACCCTGCAAAAGAATGACAGGTGTTCTTCCACTGTCAGGTTATCGAACAGGACATCATGCTGTGGGCATAGTCCAAGGCTCTGGCGTACGAGTGCCATGTCCTTGCAGATATTGAACCCGTTAATGTGGGCAGTGCCACTTGTAGGAGGAAAAAGTCCTAAAAACCAGAAGAGCAAGTCACTGGTTTAGACAATAGACAATAGGTGCAGGAGTAGGCCATTCAGCCCTTTGAGCCAGCACCACCATTCAATGCGATCATGGCTGATCATCTCCAATCAGTACCCCTTTCCTGCCTTCTTCCAATATCCCCTGACTCCGCTATCTTTAAGAGCCCTATCTAGCTCTCTCTTGAAAGTATCCAGAGAACCGGCCTCCACCGCCCTTTGAGGCAGAGAATTCCACAGATTCACTCTTTGAATGACACAGCTCAAAATCCCAACCCAATCTTCACTGCAGGGGCTGCCCCACCCTTACTCTTTCACAATCCCACTGCCTACCACTGTCAAAAAGGCAGCCCCTACAACCACCATGCTATTAAACACTACAACCTCCAAATAGGCTCTGAATTATACACAGCACGCACGCACGCACGCACGCACGCACACACACCATTCTTTGTTGTTGTTGATTATGGGTTTTACAGAGTACTATGTTTATATATCTGGTGTGCTGCTGCAAGTAAGAATCTCATTGTTCTATTTCGGGACTTATGACAATAAAACACTCTTGACTCTTGAGGCATTTCCTCAGGCAAGGCTGATTCCATTCCACTCCAGTTCTGAGTGGGAAGCTGAGGTCCAATTGGAACCTGTCTCCTCTATCACACATGGGGCTTGATGGGATGGTTGGGGGACAGGGGGAGGAAGAGACTGAGTGCTTCCTCTACCATTTACCCCAGTCTCTCGATGAATGGGCTCAAAGTGCCCAGCACCATCCCAAAAGCCAGGTGGGATGTTGCAGTTTTTTCAAGGAGGCGTTGAGAACATCCTTGATTCACTTCTTCTGTCCTAGTAATCTCCTGCTGTGATGGAGCAAGAGTATCACTCAGAGTAGAGTGTTGTTTTTGGAAGTTTGTGGTCAGAGGTGCACAATATGACTTGTGCATCAGACCAGACTGGATATAATCAAAAACGGTCCGTTCATTAATTAGGGTATTGTCTGATTTACCTCCACCCTATTGTGGACACTGACCTTTATCTATGGAACTGATGCACTACAACGCTGAGAATTATATTCAGCACTCTGTATCTTCTCCTTTGTTCTACCTATCGTACCTGAGTGACCTGATTGTATGTTTGGTGTATATGAACTGTTTGGATAGAATGCAAAACAAAGCTTTTCACTGTACCTCGGTACACATGACAATAATATACCTAAATCTTGCAGTGGATGTGGAGGATTTGCAGCAGCAACATTGGTAGTGGTTCTCCTGCACATTCCACAATATGCTCATGGAAAACATAGTCCATGTCCCATCATGAATTTCGCCATTGCCTTTAGGATGCCTTTGGCCATCGTAGGACCATGGACTTGCCCTCCTAACGCTTTGGACATGAACTCCCCATCACCCACTATCAAAGCCCATGTCCCATTGCCCTGCTATCATTGCTCTAAGCTCCACCGTTTCCCCTTCCGGACTTCTACAAATGCTGAATAATTTCAACGACTGTAAATTAATGCTTTCCCTCCCCTCACCTCTTGCCTCCCTTGTTCACCCAGAGAGCAGTGTAATATCCTGGGCTCACCGGTCAGCATGGACAGGGTGGTGGTCTTCCCTGCTCCGTTGTGGCCCAGCAACACCGAGATCTGTCCTTTGTACAGGTTCACAGTCAGACCGGAAACTGCTACCTTCATGTGGTTTCCGGTGTAGAATATCTGCAGAATGCAGAAGTATTAGCTGGTATCTGCAGAAAGCTCAGTTCACATGGACATTGGTGCCTTAAGGTTTGCCTCAAACTTCATTCAAACTCTTGAACCCAACCTGTTACAGACAGCACGGAAACAGGCCCTTTGGCCCACACCGAGCTTCACACACCCATTCACACCAAATTCTTATATTCTGCCTTTTCTGGACATATCGAGGATTGGACTTTCATCCAATTCTGATTGAGAAAGAGCCTGGGCCAACACCCACATCTCAGCCAAACTTTACCTTGCTTAAGGCTTTGATTTTGATCCCAGCCTCAAGATCAGACTGGTCGTCCTCAATGTACTCGTTGTTCTGGGTAGTCTCAGGCTCCTCCTCCTCCTCCTCATTGCTGACTTTGATGTACATGGTTCTCGGTGTCTTGAGCCAGTACGAGGGCTGGGGAGACACCACAGGTTAAGGAACGTTACCTTGGCTTAATTACCTGCTGAATATCTCCTTGTGACGTTGTGTCTGGCATTGGGAGGCAGCAGCTCCACCAGCGACACCATCGTGCCACCCACAATTTGAGGATGATGACTTTTCAGCTGATGCTTCTTGACCTGATAGTAACTAGCTGGTTAGGCAACTTGCTCAGCATGGAAGAGTTGGGCCGAAGGGCCTATTTCCACGGTTTATGTAGCTGTTCGCTACTTCATGGGTTTTCTGTCCTTGCTTGATAACACCACTGTGCGGCACCCTTGGATATTTTATTAGGATAAAGGGCGCTGTAAAATACAACTTATTGGTGTGGAACTTCACAGATGCTGCCTGGCCCTCTGAGTTACTGCAGAACATTGTGTTTTGCTCAATGGTGAGGCTGGATGATCAGGCCCAGCTGAATGTGGGTGTTGTGACTGGAGCAGAGACCTGGGCAACAGTTAATGATGGGTGAGTCGAGTGGGTAAAGGAATAAGGAATACGGAGACGTGGAGGTATAGACCACATTACAACTATAACTCCCACCCCCACTACAACTTGCCGCAACTTCAATGTGATTCAATGTTTTGAAGCGACTTACCAAGATGAAAAAGTACCAGACCTCGGGTATTCCGTACTCCCCTGGGAACACTGCCTCCACATACCAGGTGATCAGGCCATACAACAAAGAATCAAATATCAGCATGCCAATCACATCAAAAATGGTGAAATTGTCATCCACGGTGACCGATTGGTTAATGTTTGACCATTGAATACCTGTACCTTCAAACAAACACACAGAAAATCAGTAAGAAAACTGGCCACACAAAATGCTCATGCCTTAGAATGAATGTGGTATTTTCCTGCCACAGACTGGGAAGGCCATATCTCCACTTCCTGCTCTGTAGACATCCTCTTTCTTCACCTTAGCCCACAATTATTTATAAGCATTGTCTTACAAATGTTGGAAGATGCCTGGGATGAAACCGGTTGCTTGCAATAGACTGGAACTGAGACTCAAGGCAGCATCTGTGGAGGGAAAGGATAGGCGACGTTTCGGGTCTGAAGAAGGGTCCCAACCCGAAACGTAATCTGTCCATTTCCTCCATAGAGGCTGTCGGAATCACAGAGTTACTCCAGGTCTTTGGTGTTTGCTCAAGGTTCCAGTATCTGCAGTTTCTTGTTTCTATACGAAGGTCATTAAGGTCGCTAAGCTATGGTGAACGATGTGGGTGTGGGGTAATTCCATGGATTACCGCCATTTACCTTCTTAAACAAAGGAAAAGCAATGGACACTCTCCAGATCTTCGGAACATCACCTGTGGCTGGAGAGGATACAAAGATACTGTATCTGTCATTGTCCTCTCTTGCTTCTCTCAATAAGGGGGATCAATCCCATTAGGCCAGGGGGATTTAACCACCTTAATGTTCGGCAAGAGTCACAACATCTTCTCCTTGATATTGAAATGCCCTACCCTCTTACTGCTCTCACTATTCCCATGTCTAGTTTATTATTGTCATGTGTCCCGAGGTATAGTGAAAAGCTTTATTGCAATCCATCCAGTCAAAGAAATGACTATACACAGGCACTGAGTATAAGAGTTAGTCCGTAATGTTAATTGTACAAGATGTTGGTTCAGCAACACCTGGAGCACTGCATGCAGCTCTGGTCACCACACTGTAGGAAAGATATGGTTAAACTAAACAAGGTACAGAAAATTATTCACAAGGATGTTTGTGGATTGGAGGGCTTCGGTTGTAAGGAGAGGGTGGCTAGGCTGGTCTGCTTTCCCTGGAGTGAAGGAGGCAGAGAGGTGATATGATAGACGTATTAATAATGTAGATAGCCAGAGATTCTTTCCCATGGTAGGAGTGTCCAAACCTGAAGGCCGTAGGTTTAAGATGTGAAGGCGTAGATTTAAAGGGGATCTAAGGGTTAGTTCTTTCTGACAAAGAGTAGTTGGTGTCTGGAATGAGTTGCCAGAGAAGGTGGTGGAGGCAGGAACAATAACACATTTAAGAGGCATCAGGACAGGAATGAACAGAGCATAGAAGGAAATAGACACAAAATGCTGGAGTAACACAGTGCTTCAGACGGAAGAAGGGTCTCGACCCAAAATGTCACCTATTCTTTTTCTCCAGAGACCCGCTGAGTTACTCCAGCATTTTTTGTCTATCTGTGGTGTAATCCAGCATCCTCAGTTCCTTCCTACACAGAGCAGAGGAGGATATGGAATTAATGCAGGTAAATGTGATTAGTATAGACAGGCATGATGGTTGGCTCAGACAGGGTGACAAATTTATGGCTCCACGACAAATGAATCAAAAACATTCTCAAAATTCTTACCTTTGCCTTCGAACATGCCAATTAGCTGACAGCCCATTGCCATTGCAACATTGGATAATAAGCACGACGCCATTTTCTGGGGGAAGGTCATAGCGGGATAACGTGGGATGATGAAAAAGTAGGGGATGTACATTAGGAAGTACAGGAATCCACTGACCGCTGCACCTATGTTGGCTGAAATACAGGAAGGAACCAGATAGGAATCACACGCACACAGCACCTTCCCACACAGACAGGCCAAGGACCACTCCCAGGCCCTGCCATCACCCCTAAGGCCAGTATTATTGCCTATCCCACATCTGCTCATGACAGGTGGGGTGAGCCAGGTAGGCAGTTTCAGCATTTAGATTCAGCAACAATGAAGGAACAGTGATATGTTTCCAAGTCACGATGGCATGCGACTTGGAGGGGAACCTGTAGGTGGTGATAAAAAGGACAAACTGGAGGAACTCAGTATCAGGCTGTATATGTGGATGGAGAGTAATGGATGATGTTTTGGCTTAAGACCTTGCAATAGGATGAGAGCGCTGAGCGAGGGTAGCCAGGGGGAGAGATGAGGCGGGGGCTGGTGGGTGATGTGAGGATGATGGACAGATAGAGCCGAGTCTCAGCCGCAGTGTAACTAGCCAGCCCGCCTACTGAGGGCAAGCTATGTATAATAAACAGAGATCCCAACACTGTTCCTTGTACACTTTCAGTCAGGAAACTACCCTCTATCAATACCTGCCTTCTATGACCCAGACATCTTAGGATTCAATTTACCAACTCACCATGGATCCCATGCGACTTAATCTTCTGGATCAGCCTACACATGGACCTCGTCAAATGCTTTACTCAAGTCCATGTAGGCAAAATCCTGCCCCATCCTCAATCATCATCGAAGAATTCAACTCAAATTTGAGACATGATCTCCCCCGTACAAAACCATGCTGACTATCCCCTAATAAGTCCATACTTTTCCAAATGCAAGTAAATATTATCCCAAGGAACCTTCTCTAATAACTTCCCTACCACTGACGTGAAGTTCACTGATCTGCAAAACCACGACAAAACGGGAATTTAATAAATCAGTCCTGTCACTCGGACGGAGTTTACGTGGCTGGTCTGGTCACTCTCGCTGGGAACATGTTGCCTCACTTACCTTTGGAGAAGAACACGCTGATCATGAAGCTGTATGAAATTGTTGATACGGCAAAGAGCAGCAGAAAGAAGAATATCAACGTGGGGTCACTGTTCTGCAGGACCGCTCTGTGATTCAGCAGCTGCCGAGGTAAGTGTTAAAACCATTAGAGTCATCCAGCTACAGCACAGAAACAGGCTCTTCGGCGCAACATATCCATGCCGACCAAGTTGCCTGTGCTAGTCTCATTTGCCTGTGCCTGATCCGTACCCTCCAAACTACTCCGTTCCGTCTTTTAACTTTTAACTGTCGACCTCCTTTAGACCCTCCATACCCAGACACCATAGCAACAATCCCATTTCCACATTAGTTCCACATCAGCATTAGTTCTGATCCTTTTACTCCAAATCCACCCCCTCTCCCCCCTCCTGCCCCCACACCCCATTCTACAACTATCCTTTCCTTAGCATCTGAGAAGATTCAGCATGTCCACTAGGATTCTCTCAAACTTCTTCAGATACAATTTGAAATATTCCGATGGGATGTATCTCAGCCTGGAATGGCAACTGCACTGCTCTTGACCGCCTGAACCTGCAGTGTGGTGAACACACTGGTAGTCCATCACAGGCTCATTACTTCCTTCTATCCAGTCCATCTTCATGGTGTGCTGCAATAGGAAGGCTGGGAGTATCATAGAAACATAGAAAATAGGCGCAGGAGGAGGCCATTCGGCCCTTCGAGCCAGCACCGCCATTCATTGTGATCATGGCTGATCGTCCCCTATCAATAACCCGTGCCTGCCTTCTCCCCATATCCCTTGACTCCACTAGCCCATAGAGCTCTATCTAACTCTCTCTTAAATCCATCCAGTGACTTGGCCTCCACTGCCCTCTGTGGCAGGAAATTCCATAAATTCACAACTCTCTGGGTGAAAAAGTTTTTTTCTCACCTCAGTCTTAAATGACCTCCCCTTTATTCTAAGACTGTGGCCCCTGGTTCTGGAATCGCCCAACATTGGGAACATTTTTCCTGCATCTAGCTTGTCCAGTCCTTTTATAATTTTATACGTTTCTATAAGATATCCCCTCATCCTTCTAAACTCCAGTGAATACAAGCATAGTCTTTTCAATCTTTCCTCATACGACAGTCCCGCCATCCCAGGGATCAATCTCGTGAACCTACGCTGCACTGCCTCAATCACAAGGATGTCCTTCCTCAAATTAGGAGACCAAAACTGTACACAATACTCCAGATGTGGTCTCACCAGAGCCCTATACAACTGGAGAAGAACCTCTTTACTCCTATACTGAAATCCTCTTGTTATGAAGGCCAACATTCCATTAGCTTTCTTCACTGCCTGCTGTACCTGTAAGCCAACTTTCAGTGACCGGTGTACAAGGACGCCCAGGTCTCGCTGCACCTCCCCCTTACCTAACCTAAACCTAACCCCATTGAGATAATAATCTGTCCCCTTGTTTTTGCCGCCAAAGTGGATAACCTCACATTTATCTATATTATACTGCATCTGCCACGCATCTGCCCACTCACTCAACCTGTCCAGGTCACCCTGCAACCTCCTAACATCCTCTTCACAGTTCACACTGCCACCCAGCTTTGTGTCATCCGCAAACTTGCTAGTGCTGCTCCTAATTCCTTCTTCCAAATCATTAATATATATATGGTAAACAGTTGCGGCCCCAACACCGAGCCTTGCGGCACCCCACTCGCCACTGCCTGCCATTCTGAAAAGGGCCCGTTCACTCCTACTCTTTGCTTCCGGTCTGCCAACCAATTTTCTATCCATGTCAACACCCTACCCCCAATACCATGTGCTCTAATTTTAGTCACCAGTCTCCCGTGCGGGACTTTATCAAAGGCTTTCTGAAAGTCTAGATACACTACACGCACTGGCACCCCTTCATCCATTTTACTTGTCACATCCTCAAAAAATTCCAGAAGATTAGTCAAGCATGATTTCCCTTTCATAAATCTATGTTGACTTGGACTAATACTTTTACTGCTATCCAAATGCCCCATTATTACCTCTTTAATGATTGACTCCAGCATCTTACCCACCACTGAAGTCAGGCTAACTGGTCTGCAATTCCCCGTTTTCTCTCTCTCGCTCCTTTCTTGAAAAGTGGGATAACATTAGCTAACCTCCAATCCACAGGAACTGATCCTGAATCTATTGAACATTGGAAAATTATCACCAATGCGTCCACTAATTTCTAGAGCCACCTCCCCGAGGACCCTGGGATGCAGACCATCAGGCCCAGGGGGATTTATCATCCTTCTGTCCCATTAGCCTACCCAATGAAATTTCCTTTCAGTTCCTCTACCCCCTTAGATCCTCTGTCCTCCAGTACATCTGGGAGATTGTTTGTGTCTTCCTTAGTGAAGACAGATCCGAAGTACCTATTCAACTCTTCTGCCATTTCCTTGTTGCCCATAATAATTTCACCCGTGTCTGCCTTCAAGGGACCCACGTTTGACTTTGTTACTCTTTTTCTCTTAACATATCTGAAGAAGCTTTTACTGTCCTTCTTTATATTCCTGGCCAGCTTCCCTTCGTACGTCATCTTTTCAGCCCGTATTGCCCGTTTTGTTTCCTTCTGTTGTCCTATGAAAGTTTCCCAATCCTCTGGCTTCCGGCTACTCTTTGCTGTGTTATACATCTTTTCTTTTAGTTTTATTCTATCCCTAACTTCTCTTGTCAGCCACGGTTGTCTCCTACTCCCCTTAGAATCTTTCTTCCTTTTTGGAATGAAATGATCCTGCGTCTTCCGGATTATGCCCAGAAATTCCTGCCATTGCTTCCATGCCATTCCTGCCATCAGTTCCTCCACCTCTCTACTTTCAGTCTGAAGAAGAGTTCCAACCCAAAAGGTCACCCATTCTTTTTCTTCAGAGATGCTGCCTGACCTGCTGAGTTACTGCAGCACTTTGTGTCTATCTTCGGCCTAAACCAGCATCTGCACTTCCTTCCTAAAAGCTTGGAAATATTGTCAAGGATGCATGACACTCTGGCCATTCCCTTTTCTCTCTTCTACCTACTGGGAGAAGGCACAGGAGCTTTAAAGCCTAGATGTCCAGACTTAAGATCAGCTTCTTCCCCACGGCTGGCAGAGCTTGGGTCAGCGGAGCCCGTGGCTGGGGCCTGGGTCGGCACCACGGAGGTGTCCGGTGGACCCAGCAGTGACAGTGGTGAGGTCAGTGTTGCGGTTGAGTGTAGCACTCTCTCAATACTTCCCCTCTGGCAGTGTAGTACTCAATCATTACTTCCCCTCTGGCAGTGTAGTACTCCCTCAGCACTGCCCCTCTGGCACCATTTTATCAGGATGCATCATTGCATGGTTTTGGGAACAGCTCCATCCAAGACCACAAAACATTGCAGAGAATTGTGGATGCAGCCCAGACCATCACGCAAACCAACCTTCCTTCCATTGACTCCATCTACACCTCATGCTACCTCGGCGAGGCCACAAGCATAATCACGGATGTCACACCCCAGACACTCCCTCTTCTCCCCTCAGACAAGAGGTACAGAAGTGTGAAAATGCACACCTCCAGGTTTAGGGACAGTTTCTTCCCAGCTGTTATCAGGCAACTGAACCATCCTATCACCAACTAGAGAGCGGTCCTGGGCTACATCTACCTCATTGGAGACCCTCGGACTATTTTTAATTTAACTTTACTGGACTTTATCTTGCACTAACCGTTATTCCATTTATCCTGTATCTGTATATTATGGTCGGCTCGATTGTAATCATGTATAATCTTTCCGCTGACTGGATAGCATGCAAAAAAATGCCTTTTACTCCACCTCGGTACACGTGACAATAAACTAAACTAAACTACTGCCCCTTTGACAGAACAGCGCCTCCTTGGTTCCTGAATGGAAATGTGGAAAGTACCTACCTTTATACAGAGCAGAAGAGTCATGAGTAAAACTGAACTAACGAGGAAAAGGTAGAACTTGAGGAACCAGGCCAGCCAGTGAAGCCAGTTGTTCAGTCCCATCATCTTCATGTATTCCTGAGGGAACAAAGGCATGTCACGTTGCATCTCGTCATCATAGCAGTGGCTTCACACATTACTGATGAGAAGGGGCTGGAAACAATTATTAGGTAAAGCCTGTAATCAATTGCAGAACGCACCCACTGACTGGTTGGGAACAGGCCTGGTGACCATGTCCAGAACCGCCCTCATTACTGGATCCAGAATCCATCCAGTCACTGACTCCAAAACCTGTGCGGTTGCCTATTCCATATTCTGGGAGAGTGTGCTACACACTGGTCCCAGGCCAAGAATGTGTCTGGCCATCGGACCCAACCCCCTTCACCCCGACTCAGAGCCTGTCCCTCACCCAGATTCAGAAACACCAGCCTTCCCCCTGAACCACTGCCTGCCCTACCCCTTGATCCAGAACATATCTGTTGTGCTGCTACACGTAAGAATCTAATTATTCTGTTTCAGGACATATGACAATAAAACATTCTTGACTCTTCTCCCGTTCCAGAATTGATTTAGAACCCTCGCCCCAATCTAGAACTCCTCTTCCCAATCCAGAACCATCTCCCCTGATCCACAACCCACGCCCCCTGCGATCCACAACCCAGCCCACCGCTGTACCCGGAACCCGCCCCGTTTCCATTCCTTTCACCCACATGCTGCCTCGTAATCTCCCTGCACCTTACCTTCTGCTTGGTCTCTTTCTCCAGCACAATGGCTTTTGTGACGTTGAGCGTGGTGTAGGTGAAGCTCAACATGACCAGCAGCGAGAGCTGGGTCTGGATGGCCAGGATGAAGACATCGTCCATGTAGGGGGGAAACGGGAACCGCAGCATCTCCATCGACAGAGAGCTCAGCAAACTGGCTTTCTCCGCGCTGGCGTGGTACTTGATGATGGCTTTGTCCGTCGCAAACTGAGTGGCCAAGAATCCCTCGCGGTAATAGCCTTGAAGAAACCAAAGCATACACTCACAGCACATTCCTCAACAGCCTGTGATACATCTTACCCTTCATCTCTATGTCTGCTAAGACATCTTATACATCTGGAACAGCTTCTTCCCCTCTGCTATCAGGCTTCTGGACGGTCCAACCATAAGCTAGGGTACCGTCCGATTCATCTCAACCTCGTTGCAGATATTGGACTTTGTCTCTGGAACTGGTGCACTACAATGATGAGAATAATAATCTGCACTCTGTATCTTCCTCTTTGCTGCCTCGGCAAGCCACCAGCATAATCAAGACAAGTCGCACCTTGGCCACTCTCTCTTCTCCCCTCTCCCATTGGCCAAAAGGTATAGAAGTGTGAAAACGCACACCTCCAAATTCAGGGATAGATTCAACAACCAGAGAGCAGTCCTGAACTACATATCTACCTCATTGGAGACCCTCGGACTATCTTTGATCCGACTTTACTGAGTTTATCTTGCATTAAATGTTATTTGCATTATTTCCTTTGTCATGTATCTGTACACTGTGGATAACTCGAATGTAATCATGTATTGCCTTTCGGCCGACTGATTAACACGCAACAAAAGCTTTTCACTGTACCTCAGTACACGTGACAATAATTAACCCAGATCTAAACATCCTCCTTTTAAAAGATCACATGCTCTGGAATATTCTCATCCTCCCCCTTGATATCTGCAATGTCCAAAAGTGGGATACTACAGAATTAGTGTCAGTGGGTAATCGATAGTCGGCCTGTTTCCATGCTGTGCCTCTACACTAAATGGTCAAATAAACTCAAGGTCGAGATTGAATCCGGCTCACTGAGTCTGTGAGGTAGCCGCTCTCCATTTGTGCCATTGCACCAGTCAATGTTTTCCATTCTCTGTACCTGCCATATGCCTCCCTTTATCAAGCTCTTCAAATCCCCTGACATCTAGAGAACCCTGGACTTGCTGTCCTTAAGGGCCTGTCCCACTAGCATGCGATTGCATGCGGCAAGCGCGACCAAACCGGAAGCGCGGGCCGCGCGGAGGTCGAGTGATCCCCGTACAGGGCCTGTCCCACTAGCATACGACTGCATGCGGCGAGCGTGACCAAACTGGAAGCGGGGGCTGCGCGTAAGTCGAGTGATCCCGTACGAGTTGACGTGAAGTTCAAGCGAAGTCCACGGGAAGTTCGCACTAGGCGTACGCCGTCAAGATGCTGAGTATGGCGTCAAGACGCTGCGTACGGCGTCGAGACGTTATGCACGCCCGTCGAGGCGGTGCACACGGCCTCAATGCGGCTGCAGGCCGGCAGGCCGTTGCCGCGCGGAAATTTTGGACAGTGTCAGTTTTTCGGAGCCCCATGTCGGGACCAGCTCCGCACAACTCCATATGGCTCCGGCGATCGAAGTGGGACCGGCCCCGCGAGGCCATACGGCTCAAGCGGCCACGTTAGGTCGCGCTTGCCGCATGCAATCGCATGCTCGTGGGACAGGCCCTTTACCTTTCACCCTATTGGAAACATTTGCAACTGAACTGCTCAATATTCTCACTGAAAGGCTCCACTTATCAGATGTAGATGAAGCCACAAGTAGCTGCTCCAAGTCTACGTTTACCAGTTTTGCTTCCTTCTAAGTCATGAGGAAAATATAACAGTATGAAAACTAGCCTATGCCTTAGAGTAGGAACACCTTCTCCCAGTTCTTACTTTTCCTTCAACCCCCACTCATCATTGCCACGGGTGACAGGGCACACCTAATCAACCTGAATGGTATCAGAGGCCTTTGAGAGGGACATTAACAGCTGCGTTTCATGGGTAGCTGCAGTTGGGATCCATTCAGCTTTTGGCCCTGATTAATATCTTTACACTCTATTGCTATTTGGAACCAGGTATTATGGCATAATATCAAATTCACACCCATAACTTTCACATTTATGTTGGTTTTCTAGCTTGTTGTGGAGAAATAAAATTGACTCCTCTCAATCATGCTTATAAGTTTTCAAATCATTGCTTTCGGAATATGTTTTTGATCACCACTAAAAATGAAATCTTAAGAGACTAATATTGCAATAACTAATGATTAATGGAAAACTACATCTGTGGTGTTCAACAAAAAACTAATTGAGAATTACTAAATTGCTATTCAGGTGAGTGAACAATTAGTCAAATGTGCAGACTCTAAACTCTCCTTTTGTCAATTGATAAAGTGGGGTGAGACTGTGGGGACAGTGGCAGGATTTTGGAGAGGGTCCCATTACAGGAAGGATGTGGAGGCTTTGGTAAGGGTGCCGGAATGACGCCTGGATCAGAGGGTACTAGACCAAGTGGGACCCGTTGGTTCCCTGTCACACGGGAGGCCTGGTCCCCCAACGTAACCCGTTCCCCCAACGCAATATTCCACCACTCACCCATTCCCCAACGCAACCCGTTCCCCCAATGCAATATTCCACCACTCACCCATAGCCCCCAACTGCGCTGGGGCAGCTCATTTCCCCTTATGCCCCAGCACTGCCTCCCCCTCCTCTTCAGCCTCCCAATTGCTGTCAGGACTTAAAAAAAAGAATCCAATTGCACTTCCCCTGCCTCCCCCAGCACTCCCTCCCCCTCCTGTTCAGCCTCCCTGCTTTTAAACTTTAAAAACTTGCTGGCAGGACTCAGTGTTCTGGGATTGCAACATTGTTGCGGGGAGGGCCAGCAAGGATGTGGATCGCATTGTGACATCACAGCTGTAACTGTCAGTGTGCAGATGGAAGAATCTTTTCTCAAACTGGGATTTTATAAAATTAAAAATGTGAATAACTTGTAAAATATAACATCAATCTGAACAAAACTTGTTGAAAACACATCACAGGACAATTCTGAGTAAGGTGGTGCAAAAATTGTAGCGCTATCGTGCACTATTTTGATGTAGTTCCAGGATCTCACTCACTCACTCATTCACACGCAGAATCACAAACAAACAAGATGAGAGTTTTAGTAATATGCAAGACCAAGTGGGACCCGTTGGGCCCCGTTCCCCCAACACAATAATCCACCACTCACCCGTTCCCCCAACGCAACCCGTTTCCACCACTCAACCGTTCCCCGAACGTACCCTGTACCCCCAATGCAATATTCCACCACTCACCCACAGCCAACTTCCCCCACCCCCAATCCCACCCCCCCACAAGGAAAGTTCTGGAAATGAACCCTCTCCCCTATTCGACCCCCCCTCACGGTATTAGCTACAGGGAGAAGTTGGACAAACGTTGGAGGTTGTTGGGAGTCCTGATAGAAGTACCATATTTCCCGGCAATGAAAGAGAGAGAGAGAGAGAGAGACCGGGCCGGAGCAGCCAGCCTTCCGCCCAGTAGTGACCCGCCAACCACCACCTCCACCGGTTGCGCCTGTGCCGAAGGACACAGTGGCTGGCTGGCGGGCGGGCCGACGGAAGGCGCTGAAATGGCGGCCAGTTCCGCTGTCTGGACCCGGCGGCCGCTCGCAGCCACCCGAGCTACTGAGTGAGTTTCTGGCATAATCCCCTCCTTCTCAACGCTCCTGCTATCCCCGCAACTTTACCGCTGGCGGTAAAGACCCGGGCCAGACTCCCCACATGCTCCCCACATGCTCTTCCCCCTCCTCCCAGCGGCCCTGTCCTTTTACAGCCGCTTCCCACTTTACAGCGGCTTCCCATCACTGCCAGCAATGAGGGATAGATTTACCAATCCCTCACTACAGCAACATCGTTCTTGACGTTGCTGTACTGAGGGATAGCCAAGTCTATCTTTCTTGGCTAACAATCTAACCTTCGGCCTCCAAGACGCAGGTAAATTTTCGTGCCTTATTTTGGGATAAAAAATAGCGTCTTCATTGCCGGGAAATACGGTATATGAAATTATAAAGGCACAGATATTGCAGCGAGTCAAAATAATTTTCCCCGGATGGAAATATTAAATACGAGAAGGCGTAGCTTTAAGATAAGAGGGGAAAAGTTTAAAGGCAAAGAGTGGTAGATTGCTGGAACACGCTGCCAGGGGTGTTTGTGGGGGTGGATACGATAGTGGCATTTAGGAGGCTTTTGGATAGGCACATGGATAAGAAGGGAATGTAAGAATAAGGATCATGTGCAGGCAAGTAGGAGTTGGTCTTGATATCATGTTCAGCACAGACATTGAGGGTCAAAGGGCCTGTTCCCGTGCTGCACTGTTCTATGTTCTATGAAAGGAAAGTGAGGAAGGGGATTGCAAATGGTGGGAAATGGAAGTCAGGGAAAGGTGCTGGAGAAAGGGAAGCAGAAAGTAGTTTATATCTTTGCAGTTTGTCTCACCAATCTTCGCCTGAATTCCAAGGGTGCATTTGATGGCATCGTGGAATGCACTTGTGACTGGACAGGGATTGAACACAAACTAGATGGAATCCTTGTGCCATGTGCCGGATCAAACTCTTGCCAACAGGAAAGTTGAACTACAAAGGTCTAGAGATAGGAGCTAGAAGTGTAGCTAACAAATGATCCTGATACAAGGAACTGGAATTTTGAGCAACACAAAGTGTTAGAGGAACACAGTAGCTCAGGCAGCATCCATGGAGGCAATGGCCTGAAACATTGCCTGTCCATTTCCACCACAGATGTTGCCTACCCTGCTGAGTTCTTCCACATCTCACTACAGATGAAATCTTAGATTCATTAATAATGCAATAACTAATGATTAATGCAAAACTACATCTGCGGCGTTCAACACAAGTGACCACAACTCCAGCCGGTTGTGCTAGGGATCTTGGGACTAAAGCTGAGGACAGCAGCAGTAGAATGAGTTAGCGCGCACTCTTGCACCCTACTTACCAAGGGAATTACAGAGGATGCTAGTGGGGAGAGGGCAGAGGCACATTTCTGTGCACCTTCATGACCAACAGTGAAGCTCACCTGGACTACCCCCGTCCTTGAAGTACTGCTCCCGTGGTCCAGGCAGCTGGAACAATGGGAACAAGGACTCCGTCTTCCAATTCCGATCATCGCTGGGATTGAAAGAGCTGGATTGATCAAGGGGTGCATTCCAAGGACTGTATTTAAATCTGAGATGGTACTTCACCTAAAAAAACAAAACCAACAATTACGTGACAATGCCCTATCCTTCCCGTAATCTTCCCGGGAACATGCATAACTGATACTGTAGCCCCGTCCATCACACGGACCAGTCTCCCCACCAATGATTCCATTTACACTTCCAACTGAGAGTTGCAGATGTAGCCCAGTCCATCATACAGACCAGACTCCCCACCAGCGACTCTATCTACATCTCATACTGCCTCGGGAAATCAGCCAACATAATCAAAGACTTGAGCCACCCCAGTCATTCTCTTTTCACCCTGCTCCCATCTGGCTGAAGGTATGAAGGCTTAAAAACACACACCACCAGTCTCAGGAAAAGCTTCTTCCTCTCTGTTATCAGGTTTCTGAATTGTCCATCATAGGCTTAGGTACTTTTGATTCACCTCTACCCCATTGCTGACATTGGACTTTGTCTCTGGAATTGATGTGCTACAACTATATTCTGCACTCTGTATCTTCCCCTTTGCTCTATTGCACTTGAGTTTGACTCGATTACTTTCATATACAGTATTTTCTGATCTGTTTGGATAGCATGCAAAACAAATGTTATCACTACCTCAGTACACATGACCATAATAAACATACACCAAGAGTACTGTCAGGAAGCCATACAATAGGTAGTGGCTGGAATGGCATGGTTCAAAGTCCCTGTTGGAAGCACACAGATGTTAAAATAGCAGCTCACATGGGCAGAGAGCTTGGCCGGCTGATTGGTGGGCTGCGTCCCTTAGTAAAGACCAGCCGGGGGGGGGGGGGGGGGGGGGGGTGGGGAGAAGGGGGGGGGGTGGAGAAGGGGGGGGGGGGAGGGCAAGCAGTGGGCCAAGTGCCCCCTGCCCATCCCTCTCTGGCCATAGACAACACAATTTTCTGCAGCTGCACAGGGGTGAGCTGGTTGGGCAAAGTGGTTATGCTCAATGTTAACTCTGCTCTTAGACTTTAGGGCACAAAGCACTCCACTCCTGGCTGAGGTTGTCGGCAAGGGATGTGACCAAGCAGACCACATGCGGGATATTAGCTTCAGGACACTGCCCACTACTATAGCAACAGACATAACTTCCCAACAATTCTTTGTTTGAACATTAACCTCATGGGACCTAACCTCTGGCAGAGTGCAGGAGGAGCCAAAGACATTCCTTCAAACAGATTAAAACATCACACCTGGAGATTTTGATCCTGATCTTTCTCGAGGAGCTTTGCGGTGTTTGGGGCACAAGCAATTGCTGCCTTGGTGAAAACAGCGGCTTCTGCTTGAAGAATGCTGACTCTCTCCAAGACCGACTCCTCCCACAATCCACTCCACCCGCATAAAAGCCCCACTGAAACAAACTAGAGCAAGTGTGGCACAGGCGTTTTCTCAGCTCGAGACTCTGAGCTGCTGAATTCCAATCACTAACTTCAGCAACCAAGGGGTTAACTGGAGCTGCACTGATTTCTGGTCGATTAACAGATCACTGAATATCCCGGGAGAATGTAAAAACACAGCGCCAGAGACCCGGGTTCGATCCTGATCTTGGGTGTTGTCTGTCGAGTTTGCACATTCTCACTGTGACCACGTGGGTTTCCCCCGGGTGCTCTGGTTTCCCCCCACATTCAAAGATGTGTGGATTTGTAAGTTAATTGGCCCTATGTGAATTGCCTGAGTGCGTAGGGAGCAGATGCGAAAGTGGAATAACATCGAACTAGTGTGTATGGGTAGACACAAAATGCTTGAGCAACTCAGCAGGACAGGCAGCATCTCTGGATAGAAGGAATGGGTGACGTTTCGGGTCGAGGCCCTTCCTCAGACTGAGAGTTACGGGAGAGGGAGTCACAGAGATAAGGACGGTGTGACAATGAGACATCAAAAGAGATGGAGTTCAAAGAAAATGTAGAATACATCATCGTTAGCTAGGAGGTGACAACAAAACAAATAGAGATCCTCATATTCCGTCTGGGGACCTTGCGTCCGTATGGCATTAACATTGAATTCTCCCAATTTTGCTAGCCCTTGCTGTCTCCTCCCCTTCCTTAACCCTCTAGCTGTCTCCTCCCACCCTCCCATCCGCCCGCCCTCGGGCTCCTCCTCCTCCTCCCCTTTTCCTTCTTCCCCCCCCCCACCCCCCATCAGTCTGAAGAAGGGTTTCGGCCCGAAACGTCGCCTATTTCCTTCGCTCCATAGATGCTGCTGCACCCGCTGAGTTTCCCCAGCAATTTTGTGTACCTGAGATAAAATGTAATTGGGGACAGTAAGAATGGTCGGAGAACTGGGAAGGGGGAGGGATGGAGAGGGTGGGAAAACAAGGGTTATTTGAAATTAGAGAAGTCAATATTCATATCACTGGGGAGTAAGCTGCCCAAACAAAATATGAGGGCTGTTCCTCCAATTTGCACTGGGCTTCACTCTGACAATGGGGGTGGCCCAAGGCAGAAAGGTCCGTGTGGGAATGGGAGGGGGGGGGGAGAATTAGAGTTTAGCAACCGACAGATCAGGTAGGTTTAGGCGGAGTGAGCAGAGGTGTTCAGCGAAACGATCACCGAGCCTGCGCTTGATCTCGCGGATATACAGCGGATAAATTAGATGAGGTTGGAGGTGCAAGTGAACCTCTGCCTCGCCTGAAAAGACTGTTGGGGGTCCTTGGGCAGAGTTGAGGGAGGAGGTATAGGGACAGGTGTTGCATCTCCTGTGGTTGCAGGGGAAAGTACCTGCGGAAGGGGGAGGGGGGTTTGGGCGGGAAGGAAGGAGTTAACCAGGGAGTTGCGGAGAGAACGGTCTCTGTGGAAAGAGGAAAGGGGTGGAGATGGAAAGATGTAGCTCGTGGTGGGATCCCGTAGGAGGTGACGAAAATATTGGAGGATTATGTGCTATATGTGATGGCAGATGGGATGAAAGGTGAAGACTAGGGGGGACTCTGTCCCTGTTATGACTGGGAGGAGGGGGAGCAAGAGCAAAGCTGCCTGATTTCGTGGAGACCCTTATTAAGGGCCTCATGTATGATGGAAGAGTGAAACCCCTGTTCCCTAAGGAATGATGACATCTCAGATTTCCTGGTATGGAACGCCTCACCTTGGGCGCAGATGCGGTGTAGACGGAGTAATTGGACGTTTGGGATAGTCTTTGCAAGATGATCGATGGTCGGCGTGGACTCTTTGGGCTGAAGGGTCTATTTCCATGCTGTATCTTTCAATCATGCAAATATCTTCACATAAACACTCAGCAAACCTTACTGCTCAGTGTAAGCTTGGAGAGCATTCATGCAAGCACTGCAAGGCACTTAATTGCCAGAAGAACATCTCAGAGGTCCTGAGAGACCAGACGGCCTGGAGGAACACGTCTTCTTTTGACATATCTCCTCTGTACAGCACTACGGACAGAGTCCGGACTTGTTCTTTAACGTACCTGTAGTGGTAAGCGTTCGTCATGATGTTTAAAGTCATGGTCAAACACTAGAGCTGCCAATACCGTCTGGGCCATCCCACCTCCAGATTTTATGAATTCTTCAAACTGAGCTTCTTTCTGGAAACCCAGGACTGCAAAGGAAAGCAAACTTTCTGTGAGTCAAGGCTTATCCCTGGCCTGACAAACACCAGTCTGAAGAAGGGCCTTGATTTGATACATTGTCTGTCCATTCCCTCCACAGAGTCAAGGGCCTGTCCCACTTTCCCGAGTTATTCACGAATTCTCCCGAGTTTTCAAACTCGCAGAATGTTCGTAACGAGTCCGTAGGAGGCCCTAGGAGTCCGTGGATATATCGTTGCGGCTCGTTATGCCAGCCGTAGGTACTCGGGGCAGTTTTTTTACTCGTGGACATTTTTTATCAGGCTGGAAAAAACGTCCCGACTTACCTGGTGCCCCGAGTGCCTACGGCTGGCATATTCGTGAATAACTCGGGAGAATTCGTGAATAACTAGGGAAAGTGGGACAGGCTCTTTACTCCAGCACTCTGGCACCAGGTACTCCAGCACTCTGGCTCCAACTCCATCTCCGCTACATCACTGACTGCAGTGGTGTTGCCTCCTGCACACGTCTGGCACTCATCAACTTTGCCACTAACCCAAAATCGGCTCTCAAATTAATTTCCGTAATCTTTACCCAACCCCCACCACTTTCATGATTTCTTTGTCTCCATCTCAGGAAACAATCTACTGAAGACAACAAAAAGGGCTGGAGTAGCTCAGCGGGTCAGGCTGCATCTAACAAGAACATGGATAGGTGACGTTTTGGATCGGGACCCTTCTTCAGTCTAAAGTTATTAACTTATTATTTTATAATTTATTATGTATTATCTAGTGTATTGTGTTTACAGGCCTGTTGAGCTGCTACATGTAACAATTTCATTGTTTCATATCAGTACATATAACAATTAAACGCTTGACTCTTACCTGCCAATCAACTCCTCCTCACCTGTATCTACCTACTGTTTAGTTTAGTTAATTGTCATGTGTACCGAGGTACAGTGAAAAGCTTTTTTGTTGCGTGCAATGCAGTCAGCAGAAAGACTATACATGATTACAATCAAACCATCCAGTGTACAGATACAGGGTAAAAGGAAATAACTTTGAGTGCATGATAAAGCCCAGAGAAGTTATGTCATAATTCACTGAAAACATTTCAAAATTAGTTACCAGAAGCCATCATTGTACAGACATCGCAAATTAATTTACTTGCAGCATGGAAACAGGCCCTTTGGCCTGACCAGCGATCATCCCGTACACTAGCACTATCCTACACACTAGGGACAATTTACAATTTACAAAAGCCAATTAACCTACAAACTTGCATGTCTTTGGAATGTGGGTGGAAACTGGAGCACCAGGAGAAAACTCACGAGGTCACAGGGAGAAAATAAACCGTAGTCAGTATCGAACCCGGGTTTCTGGCGCTGTAAGGCAGCTACTCTACCACTGCCCCCCACTGTGCCACCCCTAAAATTAGTTGATCCTTTTTGGAATTGTGGAACGCTGTCCATGGACACCAGATAGGTGGAAAGCAATAGCTGGAGTCAAGAAGAAATGCAGGGATAAGCAAACTTTACAACTGCAATAGTTATGAAGTGAAATCTTCTTCACTGAGTTCCAGAGAATTACATGGCATATTCTGACAGATTCATATTATTTCTAAACACTGCTGCACAATGCAGTCTCCCCCCCACCTCTTTATACTAGCCCCTTCCCCTTGAGATGTGTCTTGATCTAAACACTGACTGTCCATTTCCCTCCACGGATGCTGCCAGACTCGCAGTATCTCTATCTGTTCTGATTTTTCAGCACCTGTAGTCCTGTATACTACAATTTTAGATAATTATTGCAGATATTTTAGA
The DNA here is from genome assembly GCF_010909765.2 of Amblyraja radiata. Lineage (NCBI taxonomy): Eukaryota > Metazoa > Chordata > Chondrichthyes > Rajiformes > Rajidae > Amblyraja > Amblyraja radiata. Next base: position 23,804,824 of record NC_045977.1, read on the forward strand.
TTGTTCCTATGAATGCTGAAGTGTGCAGTAATGGGTATTATACACTGCTCCATAGAGTGCTCAAGTAGATACTAAAGAATACACGGAAGGTAGACAAAAATGCTGAAGAAACTCAGCGGGTGAGGCAGCATCTATGAAGGGAAGGAGCTAGGCAATATTTTGGGTCGAAACCCTTCTTCAGAACCGAAACGTTGCCTATTTCCTTCGCTCCATAGATGTTTCCTCACTCGCTGAGTTTCTCCAGCATTTTTGTCTACCTTCGATTTTCCAGCATCTGCAATTCCTTCTTAAACTAAAGAATACACTAATGGATATTGCCGACTAGACTACACATTGCATACTGCTCAGTCTATGCCATGGACCCATCTAATTGATATTAGATTATTGAATTCTCCAAGTTTAGATAACTGCAACCCCACCCCCCTTCCCCTCCACCTCTCTGTCTCTTGCCATGCACCACCTGGACTTTAACCTATTTCTCCCCTCTCCTCCCACCTACATTCTTTCCTCTAGCCTTTACCTATATCTACCTATCACTCGCCAGGCTTTGTACTGCCCCACCTCTCTTCCACCCTCACTTCAATCATTCTGAAGATGGGTCCTGACCCGAAATGTCACCATTTCATGTTCTCCAGAGATGCTGCCTGTCACGCTGAATTACTCCAGCACTCTGTGAAACGTCACCTATCCATGTTCTCCAGTGATACTGCCTGAGCCACTGTGTTACTCCAGCAAATTGTGTCTCTTTTTAACAGGACAACGGACACTGTTTTAACGGCTATTATAAATTGTCTAATGAATGTCAGGGAACGCTGCAATGGATATGATTAAAGCTACCATTTGCTCGACATGCACTGCTTTCATTCCCCGATGGTTCTTACAACTGAACTACAGCATCAATGCCACAAGAGAAGACCCACACCAGAGAAGGGACCACCAACCATTAGTGTAGAACTTACCTCCAACCACCCTGCTCAGGCTGTCTCTCACTGAATTGGCGATTGTCTCCACTGCTGTCACATTGGAGGGAATATAAACCAAATACCATTTGGCAAAAGGATGTTGGGGAAAATATGGGATATCATTAATTTTAAAGGGCTGGTATATTGTTGCATTGGTATATTGGACAGAGCTGACTCGCTGTCTTAGAATGATAAGGATTGTAGTGAATAAAAGTGGCAGGCTTATTTCAGTAATGGTGACCAACACTTGACGTTTCTGCATTGAAACAAAAGAAAGATTGTTAAAGGTAGACATTACTGAAACACATACTAAATCCAACGCCTCTGTTGCAGCAGAGGTCACCGCCCAGTCCCTGCTTTCTCACACGCAATGAGGGAACAATCTGCAGCCACATGGTGCTGAGGGGCAGGAGTCACGCAAGCACTACTGGGGTTAGGGGGTTCACGTGGGGTGGGTGACAGATGCTCCAGTGTGTTTCAGATCATCAAGAACAGTACGGCAATAGGTAGCTCCCTGTGGAGAGAAGGATGGAACAGGGTCCTGCAGTGGAAGTGTGAATGGTGCTGCAGTGTTTACTGGACAACAGAAAGTCCCAGAGAGCAGATGCACATGGGGCAGTCGAGTGTGACCAGTGCACTCTCACACATTACTAGAGTCATAGAGTAATACAGTGTGGAAACAGGCCCTTCGGCCCAACATACCCACACCAGCCAACATGTCCCAGCTACACTAGTCCGACCTGCCTGCGCTTGGTCCATATCCCTCCAAACCTGTCCCATGATTGTATGGAGAGGGGCTTTCTTCGGCCCAACAATCAGTGTGATGAAATGTCTCGACCCAATACATCACCTATCGATGTTCTCCAAAGATGCTGCCTGAACCGCTGAGTTACTCCATCACTTGTTCCTTTAGTGTAAACCGGAACCTGCAGTCCTTGTTCCAACACCAATACAGCCCTAGTCCACTCACCTGCAACAGGTAGTTCTTCCAGAGGAGCAGCCCAAACTGCTGAACTTTGCTCATTCTGAGCTCAGGCACCACCCCAGACTGCTGCACCCCTCAGGGAGGAAGGGAGACCAATCGGATGGTAGCTTTCACGCCTTGCCACAGGCTGTTGGGAGGGGAGTCACTCTGATCAGTGTCGATGTGTGGCAGCGAGAATGAGATGGTCTGGTTCCCTCATTGGCCCAGGCAGCGGTCTTCTGTGCAAAAGCAGAGAAACCTGCATTTATACGGCGCCTTGCACCATAATAACGTAAAATATATTGAACAATTAATACACTGAAACACCCATGACTGCCAAACAAGTGACTGTCAACTCCCTTTTCAGATGCAGATTTTCCAGTGTCTGCAATCTCACATTGCCCTAGAAATCAAATAACCAGTTCTGCAAAAGATCTCGGAGCCAAACTGCGATCTGCTCCCCTCAGGAGTTGCCTGACCTGCTGAGAGTTCCCGGTATCATTGGTGGCAAGCTCACTGTTCCAGCCTCACGGTCATTGGAGTTCAGCAGCAGTAGTATTGGAAACACCTTCAAAACTGTCAGGACTATTAGTTACTTAGCAACACAATGTTAAAATGGTAAATCATCAGTCTCTTTGTTTCGAAGGTAGACAAAAATGCTGGAGAAACTCAGCGGGTGAGGCAGCATCTATGGAGCGAAGGAATAGGTGACGTTTCGGGTCGAGACCCTTCTTGTTTCAGTGATCTGTGTTGAATCCTGTCCTGCCTGGGAAAACTCACACCAGATTTTGAATCCCAACCTTCCTGTGCCATAATTCCCTTCCCCCACTCCTGTGTGAGCTTCCCATTTATTCCACAAACTCCATGGATACCTTTCCTTCCGCCACTTTCCTCAGCAGACTTCATTGCAATTTCCCAATTCCTTAATCTCACCTCAGTTGTGGGCATCCACTCACCACAAACGATTCTAAACGGCCTCCATCCCTCAGCCTTTACTTCCCATGACTCACCAGTGCGTGCAAGCTGTAGGGTTACTTTGAAATCTAACCTGAGATATTTGCTGCTATCTTTACATCAATCGTTCCAAAAGTGAAACTACTCACCTTCACCACTTGCTTTTCACTTCACAACACCTGAGCCAGGTGATGTGTTTGTCAGTCTCTGCACAGTGATTGCATGGTAAAAGCTCCGTGATCTAATCTCTGAGGACAGGGCTGGTTCATTTAGTCGCTGTACTGTTTAAAGTCAACAGGTAACTTCTGTCGGAGACTGTGTAACCAATCCCCACTCACAAGCTGTGTAACCAATCCCCCCACTCACAAGGTGTGTAACCAATCACCACTCACAAGCTGTAAACCAATCACCGCTTATAAACTGTGTAACCAATCCCCACTCACAAGCTGTGTAGCCAATCACCACTATTCCTCCGCTTCCGTCGCATTTGTGCCCAAGATGAGGTGTTCCATATCAAGACACCCGAGATGTCCTCATTCTTTAGAGAATGGGGGTTCCCCTCTTTTATCATAGGTGAGGCCTTCACATGCGTCTCCTTGGTATCCAATTGCTCCACTCTTGCTCCCACTCTCCTCAGTTGCAACAGTCACAGAGCCCCCTTAGTCCTCACCTTTCACCCCATCAGCCGTCACATACAGCACATAATCCTCCAACATTTTCGCCACCTCCAACGGGATCCACCACTAGTCACATCTTCACATCTCCACCCCTTTCCGCTTTCCAAAGAAATAGTTCTCTCTGCAACTCCCTGGTTAACTCTTCCCTTCCCCCCCAAACCACACCTTCCACAGGTACTTTTCCCTGCAACCACATGAGATGCAACACCTGTCCCATTACATCCTTCCTCAACTCCATCCAGGGACGCTGACAGTCCTTTCAGGTGAGGCAGAGGTTCATTTGCACTTCCAACCATATCTACTGTATCGGTTGTTCTCGATGTAGACTCCTATATATCGGCAAGAACAAACGCAGACTGGGCGATCGTTTCGCTGAACACCTATGCTCACTCTGCCTTAGTCTATGTGATCTCCTGGTTGCCAAACATTTTAACTCGCTTTCTCATTCCCATACTGACATTTCTGTCCTGGGCCTCCTTCACTGTCAGAGTGAGGCCAAATGCAAATTGGAGATCAGCACCTCATATTTTGCTTTGGCAGTGGTATGAATAATGACCTCTGTAATTTCAAGTAACCCTTGCAATCACCTCCTCTCCGTGCCTCCCCTACCCTAGTTGTCCTGCTAGTTTCAGTTTATATCCCTTCGTTATCACCTCCTCTACAGCCAACAATGGACCATTGTGGGCTCCTTAGCCATCGGTACCATCTCTGATTTGTTCTCTACCTTTTCATACTTCTAGTTTCCCTGTCCCCTGACAGTCTGAAGAAGGGTCCCGTCCTGAAACGCGACCTCTTTCTTTTCTCCAGAGATGCTGCCTGACCCGCTGAGTTACTCCAGTGTTTTGTGTCTATACCCAACTTACAGACTGTGTAACCAATCCCCATTCACAGACTGTGTAGCCAATCCCCACTCAGTGGGCTTGTAGGGTCGAAGGGCTTGCTTCCAGTGTGGAGGTCAGGGAGAGGATTCCACTTGTAGGGAAGAATATAACTGGTGGCCACATAAGAGTGACAAAAAAATCCCACATGGAATTCAGAACAATCTTTGCCCAAAAAGTGGTGAGAATAGGAGGAGAGGTCAAGGTGAGTTGTGCAGATACATTTGAGGATGTTGAGAGAGAATAGAAGGCCCCATTGATAAATTTAGATGAGAAAAGATGAACTTATGTTATAGCGAGCGTGGACTGGGCCCAATGGCCTGTTTCTGTGTTGTCTTAATTCCATGTACAGGAATTGTGCAACAAATCCCCACTCAATGTGGAGTTGATGTAAACAATCCCTAGCCAGTATAGGATGGCATGCCAACAATCCTTATTCCCATAGGACTGTTTCAGCAATCAGAAAACTGCTACAATCCCAAAGGAGATAATTTAGCCCGTAAAATCCAGATCGAGTCCACGTGCAGTATTCTGAGAATCCCATTCCCTGCTTCATCCCCTTCGCCCTGCAAATTATTTCCCTCACGTGCCTATGCAATCCCTTTCACAAAGCACAGTGGCTCTGATTCCATTACCAACAGTGAGTCCCAGATCATCAACATTTTCTGTTGAATAAAATCTTTCCCTCACATTCCTTTTATATCTTATTGCCCTCACCCAGTCCAAGAGACAGCTAAGCCAATTTAGACTCACCACAGGGACCCTATAACTTATCGCCATTGCCAATATTGTCAATGCCCACTGGTCTCAAGGAACGCCCTTGTGCAAACTTAGACCGTGGACTGATTCAGAAGATGCAACAGGCATTCCGAGCCACTAAAAAGCACATTGATTGGAAGCAGGGAGCAGATCATAGTCATAGCCTTATACAGCATGGTAACAGCATGGAAACAGACTCTTCTCACCCAAGCCAACCAAAAGGTGCATCCTCAGCTAGTCCTTTGACCATGTTTAGCCCATATCCCTCTGAATCGTTTCTGTCCAGGAACCTGTCCAAATGTCTGCTAAACGTTGTCATTGTTCCTGCTTCCATCACCTCCTCTGGCCACTTGTTCCACATACCCACCTCTCTCCCCCCCTCACCTAAAACTATGCCCATTAGTTTTAGACAGCCTTACCCTGAGAAAAAGACTATGATCATCCACTTCATCTATGCCCCTCATGATTTTACAAAGTCGCTCCTCAGCTTCCTTCGTTGCAAGGAAAAAGTCTCAGACCAGGTCCTGACACTCTCACACACTCTCCTGGCCCCAATATCTCTCATCCCATTCCCTTGTTCTGCTGGCGTGTCCACGCAGAGATACACCAGCCATTAAAATAGTTTGGTCCACATTAGTACTGCAACGTCCCAAAGTGTTTAGAGGGAGCAGGTCTTAAGAGTGCAACAGAAATCTGCAACCCCCAGGGGCAGTGTGCAAAAAAAAAGTGCTGTATGAACAGCGGTCCGCAGCAACTGTGGCGGGAATGGTCTGAAGAAAGGTCCCAACCCGAAACCTTGTTTGTCTATTCCCTCCACAGATGCAGCCTGACTGCTGCATTCCTTCAGCAATTTGTTTTTTTCCTCAAGATTCCAGCATCTGCAGTCTCTGGTGTCTCCCTGGGGCAAGGAATTATTCAAGACAGTTCTTCACGGAAACTATGATGTCATGGTCTATTAAGGAACCATGGCAACACTCACCGGCTGAAGAATCTGGTTCACCAACAAGTGCAGTGACAGGGCTAGTTCAGTTCCATACCACCAATGCATGCTTTCATCCAGTCACAAAACCTGTGCATCTGGTCCTAAAATTACAATTTTATTCACATCAAACCAGAGGGACGACTTGAACTTTTCTCTCATTCAATCAGCCAGCTGTAAACATTCCCTGATCCACCAAGCATGCCTCATTCTGCAGCAAAACACAAAGTGCTGGAGTAACTCTGTAGGTCAGGCATCATCTGTGGAGGAAATGAACATGCAATGTTTCCCAAACCATCATCTCCTCCACAGATGCTGCCTGACCCATTGTGTTAGTCCAACACATTGCGGTTTACTGAAGAGTCCAGCATCTGCAGTTCCTTGTGTCCTCAGCTGGCCCGCCGGCTTGGCTTTGTGTGCAGTCCAGCACCCGGGCCAACTCATTATTCACCCAGCCACGACCTGCTTCGCAAGCTGGGCCCCCTCTGCTGTCACAGTCATGGTCTTATAAGAACAGTGGAAAACAGGAGCAGGATGAGGCCACTCAGTCCATCATGCCTGCCCCACTATTCAATGTAATCACTGCTCATTTGTCCTGGGTCTCATCTGCTCTCCTATGCCTGTTCAGCACAATCCTCAACTTCCTGATCTTTCACAAACGTATCAACTTCCTTTTTCAATACCTCCAATGACCCAGCTTCCAGCATCCACTGGGTTAGAGAATTCCAGAGATTCACCACCCTCTGAGAGTGTGGAGTCTGTGACACTTAGCTGTAGACACCCCAGCTACAGACAACGCTCTTCCTGCATCTACCATTGAGCCCTGTAATCATTTTATACCTCTACTGTTGGGCTTTAGCCATCCTTCCACCTAGAGTTGCCAACTGTGCCGTATTAGCTGGGACATCCCGTATATTGGGCTAAATTGGTTTGTCCCATATGGGACCGCCCTTGTCCCGTATTTTACTGCTACTACTCGGGTCGAGGGGACTGTCGGGTCGGCCCCGCCTCACCAGACCCAACGTCGTGCAGCCCATGGAGCGCAGCAGCAGTTCCTCGCCCGTGACCCCGTTGGTCGACAGCTGGGTCAGCTGTCCGACCTTCGGACCTTTGCTTACCGCCGACACCACCACCCCTCCTTCTCATGCCTGATCATCGGTTCATGAGTTGGATGGGATGCCGGACTTTGCGCGCGACATTGCTCGCAAAGTCTGGTGCCCAGGCCAAAACACCTCAGCTGGCCCGCAGGCTTGGCTTTGTGTGCAGTCCAGCACCCGGGCCAACTCATCATTCACCCAGCCGTGGCCGAGTCAGTCAACGTATTGCTGTCGGGAATTTGCCCCTTATTTTGACCTTTTGTTCCTTATTTGGGAGTGAGAAAGTTGGCAACCCTACTTCCACGAGAAACACAAACTGCTGAATTGGTAACTATCTTCTCAGTAACAACTACATTCCAGACCAGAGGCAGGGCAAGGCACCAAATACATTCCTGATACCAACACCCAGAAAATGTGGCCAGAACAGCTGTTCCTGTGTAAAGCGTGCCAAGAGCTAACAGGTTTAGTTTAGAGCAGCGTGGAAACAGGCACTTCGGCCCACCGAGTCCACATCATCCGTACATACTATCCTACATACTAGGACAATTTTACAGAAATCAATTAACCTACAAACCGCCATGTCTTTGGAGTGTGGGAGGAAGCCGGAGCACCTGGAGAAAACCCACACGGTCACAGGAAGAATGTACAAACTCCGTATAGACAGCACCCGGACTCATGATTGATCCTGGGTCTCTGGCACTGTGAGACAGCAACTCTACCGCTGCACCACCCTGGTTCTTGATGCCTTTTCCATGTGGCTCTAGTCTCAGCATGGCAAGGGGTGAAGGATGAATTACATAGAATTTGTGTAACTTATGTATAATTTAAATCTAATTTACATATTTGTGCCTATCTGTGTCTATGTGCCTTTGATGTGCTGCAAGCAACGGTTTAATTGCACCTTTTCCTCGCTGCACTTATGCATGACGATAAACTCAACGATCACTGTCATCTCCACTTCTACAAACTTCCACATCTTTCAGGAAAACTTAAGACTTAATAGGAAGATTCAATAGGAGCCTGAGGGGCAACTTTTTATTACATCAAGGGTGATAGGTATGGAATGAGGTGGTTGAGGCAGATACTATCACATTTAAAAAGCATTTGGACAGGTACATATATAGGATAGGTTTTAAGGATATGGGCCAAACGCAGGCAGGTGAGACGAGTTTGTTGGCCGGTTTGGGCCAAATGGCCTGTTTCTGTGATGTATCCTAGCTTCTGCACATATTGCCCTTACTGATGAAGGTCAGTGTGGCATAAACCTACATCACCATTCAGGTGATTCCAGTTGTCTCTCCTATGCGCTCTGTTACTGCCTCTGGTACGAGCTGTGAAGTTGATAGTGCCTCCACTCAACTCTTTTCTGATCAGTTCTTAGTACTGTGGCATTATTTCTTCCAAGCACCAAACAGTAACTGGTACCATCAACACCCACAAGTGCTGAGACATAGGACCAGTTCAGTCTGATGCTCAGTTCAGCGACTGCACTTTCAGATGAGTTTATTGTCTGAGAACATTCTTGTTCTCTGAAAATCATTCGCTGAAAATTAATATGTAGGTACAATAAACAATCACAATGGCAAACAATACTCTGGCCATTATTTGCAATAGTTGTCTTGTGAGAGGCACCTGTAATATCATCCGCAAGTCTGATCTTCCTGCCCAATGAAGGATACGTATGACTTTGGGACTATCCTGGGAGCTGGAGCATTATCCAAAGAACATCAATACCAACTGTGGGAGATGGCCGTCCTACCCTGGAAATCCCTGCACCTGGTTGGCCAGAAGGCAATCCTGCTCAAAGATACCAGAGGATACTTTGGTCCTGCAGCTTTCAGCTTAGCACCATTGAACCTGCCTCCCACAGTTGAAGAATCTAGAACCTTTTCTGTGCACTGGCCCCCTTAGTCTTCAGTCCCACCTCCACTGCTACCTCAGCCTGGCCCTCATTTGCCTCCATCGAATTACACACCTCATCCTACTCTCCTTCCACCTTTCTCCCTTATTTTTCCACTCCCCCTCCTTCACCACCCTCCCTACTATCTCTCCTTCACCACTCAATCACACCACTAGCTCCTTCCCTCACTTTTCATCACAATTCCCTGCACCATCACACCTTCCTTCACATTCCCTCCCCCATTATTCCACTCAATTCTTCCCTCATTCTTCGCACCTGTCAATATTTGCCTCACCCCTCCTTTGCCCCCCCCTCGTCCTGCCTTATATGCCACTCCCTCACATCATCTCCTTAGCCACTCCCCCCCTCCATCCCCACAGCCCTTCCTTCACTCCATCTCCTCAGCCCTCGCCCTTCCTTCACTCTATCCCCCCAGCCCCCTCCCCTCCCTCCATCACCTCAGCCTCGCCCCGCCCTCACTCACCTCACCCGCCGCCGCCAGACTCCCTCCTCGAGCCTCGCCCCGCCCACTCGGCTCGCCGGCGCCAATCAGCGTCAGCCGCGGCCCACGCCCGCCCGTCATTCACGCCTCAGTGACATCACAAGAGGCGGGCGCGGGGCGGAGCCCCTCCTCCTCCCGCGTGAGTTAATTAAAGGGGCAACGGTCGGCGGCTGTGGAGGGGAGAGTGCGTCGTGGAATGTATGGAAGAAACGAGGGTGGAGAGAGGGAAGGAGGTTAGGGCGCCATACAGAACAGAAGCAGGCCCTTCAACCCATGCCGACCAAGCTATCCCAATCTAAGCTGGGTCCATTTGTCTGCGTTTGGCCCATGTCCCTCTAAACCTTTCCTATCCAAATGTATCTGTCCATGTCTTCTAAAAACAAAATGCTGGAGTAACACAGCGGGACGGGCAGAATCTTTGAATAGAAGGAAAGGGTGATGTTTTAGGTCGAGACAAAAGGTCAACATTTATATGTTTAATACTTACCTATTACCTTAACACCCTCATGATTTTATACACCTCTATAAGATCAGCCCTCAGCCTCCTGTGTTCCGAGGAATAAAGTCCAAGCCTACCCAACTTCTCCCTACAGTGCAGGTCCTCAAGTCCTTGCAACATCCGCATAAATCTCTTCTGCACTTGCACCTTTCCTATAGCAGGTGACCAAACAGAAAACAACACTCCATATGGTGCCTCATCAATGTCTAGTACAACCGTAACATAACATATCAACTTCTGTACAGTGACCTTGCTGATGAGAGCAGTCCTGAGCTACTATCTACCTCATGGGAGACCGTTATACTATGTTTAATTGGACTTTACCTTGTACTAAACGTAATTCCTTTTATTAATGACTGTGGACTGTTCAATTGTAAACATGTATGGTCTTTCAGTCTTTCCGCTGACTGATTAGCACACAACAAAAAGCTTTTCACTGTACTTCGGTACATGTGACAATAAACTAACTAAAGACTTCCAAAAATACAACATGTTGCATTTAGGCCCAGGGAAGGAGGGTGGAGAAGGAGGAATCAAGAGGGACAAGGAGAGTGGAGAGAGAGAGTTTAATTTATTTATTGTCACGTGTACGGAGATACAGTGAAAAGCTTTTTGTTGCGTGCTATCCAGTCAGTGAAAAGGCTGTACAATCAAGCTGTCCATAGTGTACAGTTACAGGATAAAGGGTATAACATTTTGAGCAAGATAAAATCAAGTAAAGTCCAATTAAAGATAATGTACAAATAAAGGATATAACGATTAGAGCAAGATAAAATTCAGTAAAGTTTGATTAAAGATAGTTCGAAGGTCTCCAATGAGGTAGATGGGAGGTCAGCACTGCTCGCCAGTTGGTGAGAGGATGGTTCAGTTGCCTGATAACAGAAAGGAGGGTGAGGGAGGGAATATACAGATGTTGTGGGAATAGAATCAGTATTTGATTTCTCCCCAAAGGCATTTATTCAATTTTTAATATTATAGCCATTTCAACCAAATAACGAGGCATGCCAGCCAAGACCACTGTTATAGCTGAGACATTCTTGATTACTTGATTAAGTTCAAGTGAGTTTATTGTCATATGTCCCTGATAGGACAATGAAATTCTTGCTTTGCTTCAGCACAACAGAACATAGTAGGCATTGACTACAAAACAGATCAGTGTGTCCATATACCATTATATAAATATATACACACATGAATAAACTGATAAAGTTCAAATAACAGATAATGGGCTATTAATGTTCAGAGTTTTGTCCGAGCCAAGTTTAATAGCTTGATGGCTGTGGGGAAGTAGCTATTCCTGAACCTGGTCGTTGCGGTCTTCAGGCTCCTGTACCTTCTACCTGCAGGTAGCAGGGAGATAGATGAGTCTGTGGCCAGGATGGTGTGGGTCCTTGATGATACTGCCAGTCTTTTTGAGGCTTTCTTGATTACTTGATTAGTACAGGTCTGAGGTTATTGGAAGAAGGCAAGAGAATGGGGTTAGGAGGGAGAAATAAATCAGCCATGATTGAATGGTTGAGTAGAGTTGATGGACCGAATGGCCTAATTATACTCTAATTCCCTATGACCTCACTTGCTGGCCAACATATGTTTTTTAAGTCTAAATTCTGAATGTTCTGCCCTGATTCAATATTTATTTTCAGAAATTCGATTTTGTGGTTTACTGCAAGTAAACACATGAACATTTGTTTAATTCCAGGAACACAAATGAGGATTCTACCGAAACAGAATATTATAAGGGGGCTTGACTAATTATACACTGAGGACTTTACTTTAGAGCCAGGAGTAGAGTTTCAGAATAAAGTGATCACCCACCGAATGCTAAGGAGGGCAGGAGTTTCCTCTTACAGAAGGCAGTGAACATTTCTCGGTCTCTATCCTGAGAGCCTTGCAAATTAATTACAGCTATTCAAGACAGAGATAGGTTTTGGGCATAAAGATTATGAGAAAAGATGGGAAAATGGAGTTGAAATCAGGAGCAGATTAGCTCTGACCTTGCTGGAAGGTAGAGTAGGCTCAAAAGTCTGACTCTTGCTGTTGCTTGTTTCTCATCTTCACATCATCATGGCCAATATATATTGAAGCAAATTTTGTACAAGGAAATACAAAGTCGATCTCTTATTTCCCAATGGCGATTCTATTGCTCCTTATCCAAAACGATGGGATGTGGATTACAGACAAACATGCTGTAGCATGAGATTTAGTGATAGAACTCACGGCGAACCTCCCTCAAATCAAACACAGGACAACACATCAGTTAACCACTTTGAACATATCTTTACTATGACACTGCATGTAAGAAAGTATACATTTGACAGTTATTAAATAGATAGGCTAGCCAAAGAGAAAGTGTATGCAACAAAGAATGACATTCAAATACAGAACTAACATTTAGAGATAAGCGGCTGTGGTTCCAGAAAAGTTTTAAATTCAGGTAGTAATTCTAACATTTTGAATTACTTTCCCAGTATGAAACTTTCTCAAATTTGATAGCTGCCATTGTGTCAAGTCAGGTATATTTGGGTCTGGATTTTCTCCAACTGCGAGTGTGTTTGACATTTAACAGCCAAGTTCAGAGGCAAATTGGAAACTCAAAGTGGGGCATAGCATGAAGTTAGAAAACAGTATTGATTCAATACGCTAGATACTATGATTTGTTTAACAAAACAAAACTTAAGAATGACCATTGTAAATTTTCCCCACAGAACCAGTTGATACTCTAAAGTGCCACCACATATTTCCATATCCAGACCCCTTATTTTAAAATAGTGAGATCACAAAGCAGCCATTTAAATTTTTTTTTACAAAAATACATTGAATTTCATTTACAATGAAAACGTAAACTATGAAATTAAATTCATTTCAAATAAAAATGCACTCAGTTGTCAACATAATCCAAAGTTTAAAAAACACTTGGTTTGGTTTATACACCTGCTCGTTTTCCAGGGCCAATTGCCCATCAAGTCTTAATTCTTGTTTGCAATTTAATCTATGCATTTTTTTTGCAAAATGTTCCCTGAATAACTTTCTACTACAACAATTGTTGCACTGTAGCTTTCATTTTCACAGCTTGCCTATATTCCAATTTTAGCAGTGATTATTTGCATTATTTAACTGTCAAGTCCATCAATAGCTTCAGCACAAATGCAGTAGGCTTCCATTTGATCAATCTGTACACACTTAATATCAATTTAAATGACCACATGCACAAGTTCCCAAATACATGGAAGTATACTTTTCTCACACTGACAAAAATGCAGCTGAGAAAAACACTAAATTGACCAATTCCAGATATCAGACACTGTACAAACAGACCTCCCTCTGCATCTATTGCTAGACCCAATGCTGTGGAGAAATAATAGTTAGAAGTGTAATTACCTTTAAAACAACAAGATGAAGTGGTTTTGTCAAACAGCTGTAAACATGGTCTCACACCAAGACAATGAACTTTAGTTTTAGTGTTGAACAGCCAGTAGTGACTCTAGAGTCTCCTTAACATTATTGTTTTCTTTTTAAAGGCAGTGGCTACAAACAAAAGTGCTATTTCAGTGCCTTGAATCAAGAAATGGCAGCATTTGCGACTTTGGTCTGTGCAGGTTCCAGCTGCATGCAGGGAGCTATGGAAAAGCACATTTTCCATTGATACATGAAGCATGCGTCAATCTGGAAACCAAATCATTGCCCAAACAGCCCCAACGCCAAACACAACACCCATATATTAACATAACAAACTAGATGCACAATGAAAGTTTATTTGTTCAGTGTATTGGGCATTTTGGCCAATACTTAAGTAAACTTGATATGACTAGGCATTTAAGGAAATGTGCACATTGTACCAAATTGTACAATACTAAATTGTTTCACACTCAAGTCTTATGTTGGAAGTCTAAAGCTAGAAGAAACCATTGGAAAGATTGGTATAAATGTGTTTAAATGTAATGTTCCCAATGTTATAGGAATGTAAACAAAAACTTCAGCACCATTGCCAAAGAGTCATCGATAGGCCAGATCATGTCAGCTCCCACCACTGTGGCAAGTTGCCATTGTAAAACATTTAGGACAATTTAGTACAATGCATTTCCTCTTAATTTAGATTTTTTCAAACCTCAGAACATTGTGCAGAACCAATTACTTTACTCATGAAATTCATTCCAATTAAACAGCAATTCTCTTTCAGACACACAAACCCAGGTTTGAGTCTTCTTTATCATGCTCTGCACCATTCTTGCGCTTGATAGGCCTCCTGCGAGAAGGAGGTAAGCTACGGCCCCGATCTTCCTGCTCTGATTCATTCACCACGTGCAAGCTCTCCGTGCTGCGGGAGGAGCTCTCGCTGGTCACAGAGGAGTATCCGGAGCTGAGTTCCCCTTGTAACTCTTGGAAAGCCCATGCTGCTGCAGATTCACTGCGGCTACATCTCTGTGACCCCGCAAGGAACTGTTCACCCATCAAGCTGTCTTCACTCTCTTCATCTGGCCCTGCACAACTCCCACTTACCACTACTGCGGCCTCAACCCCAGCAACATCGGTACCTGTAACAAGACATCGAGTTCAACCTTGTGGACCAGCTGGTTACACACTTACAAAGAAGTTCATATGCAAAGGAGAGGAAATATTAAGTGGCAGAGGGTTCTTCACTGCAGCCAACTGAAATAATGGCATTACTTGTTACTTCAGCAACAGCTACTCTTCATAGCGAGTAGCCTGCATGACACAGACTGCATGAATAAACCTTAATTTAGACACATGCAGATCAATTAAAGAGAGACAGCTTGGATTTGTTAAGAGATCCTTTCTGAGATATGACTTAATTCTTTGTGAAGGACACAAGGGCAGTGTGTCTTAGTCTACTTGGTTTTAACAAGGCTTTTGATAAGAACTCGCATGGTAGGCTGGCCAAGGAAAATGCTGCGGCAAATGAGATCCAAAACTGGTGCAGTGGCAAGATGCACCAGACAATGGTTGAAGGGTGTATAGTGGTCTGAAGGTTTTATCTGTGGAATTCATTGCCACAGACAGCTGTGGATGCCAAGTCAATGGATAGTTTTAAGGCGGAGATTGACAGATTCTTGATTAGTATGGGTGTGAGGGGTTATGGGTGAAAGTAATGTGGCTGAGAGGGAAAGATAGATCAGCCATGATTGACTTGATGGGCAGAATGGTCTTATTCTACTCCTGGAATTTATGCATTCTGGCCCCTTTTTTTGTAATATATATTTTGCACTCTGGCTATTTTTTCTCTCTGCGCTACCTGTAGTACCTGTGTACGGCTTGATTGTAGTTATGTTTAGTAAAATGTGACTGGATACCATACAAACTAAATTGCTCACTGTATCTCGATACATGGGACAATAACAAACTAACACCAATACAGGCCCAATTCTGGAGGGCATCCTCAAGAAGTTTACATGCAAATAAAATTGTCTGTGAGGTTGTTGGTGTGGAGGAACGTTTTAATCTGATGACAGATATCAAGGAACAGTGTGAGCACAAAGGATAGGCCTGTAGATGTGTATAGGGTAGCAGGACAAATAAATAAGGGAATGGGTGACGTGTCCATACAGAAGGCAATCCCCATGGAGGCACTAATGAGGGCCGGGAGATTATGCTAGCACCACATCAACTAGACCATGGTTCTGGCCACCTCATTACAGGAAGGCTGAATCTAGATTGGTGAGAGTGCAGAGCGATTATGAATATTGCCAGACCTAGGAAAATTATTGGGAATCCTGGGAAAATAGGGATGTAATGCAGAGGCTCTAATAGGCGCTGGTCAGGCTGCATTTGTAGTATTGTGAACAATTTTGGGCACTATATCTGGGGAAGGATGTGCTGGCTCTGGAGAGGGTCCAGAGGCGGTTTATAAGAATGATCCCAATAATTAGTGGGTTAATATATGATGAGCGTTTAAACGCACTGGGCCTGTACTCGCTGGAGTTTAGAAGGATGAGGGGTGGAGTTGGGGGGGGACCTCATTGAATAATGCTCATACTTAGTGAATAGTGAAAGGCTTGGATAGAGTGGATGTGGAGAGAAAGTTTTCACTAGAGGGAGAGTCTAGGACTAGAGATCATAGCCTCAGAATTAAAGGACGTTCTTTTAGGAAGGAGATGAGGAGGAATTTCTTTAGTCAGAGGGTGGTGAATCTGTGAAATTCTTTGCCTCGGAAGGCTGTGGAGGCCGTCAATTGATATTTTTAAGGCAGAGATATATAGATTCTTGATTAGTACAGATGTCAGGGGTTATGGGGAGATGGCAGGAGAATGGGGTTAGGAGGGAGAGATAGATCAGCCATGATTGAATGGCGGTGCAGACTTGATGGGCCAAATGGCCTATTTCTTCTATTACTTATGACTTATGACCTTATGAAAATAGCTAGGAGGAAAGAATGGATTTTTCTTTGGAACAAGTGTCAGAGGGGAGAATTAAATCAAACCATTCTGAATCACGAGGGGACTAGATGAAGGAAATAGTTAAGATCTCCCATTCTGAGGGATTAAAATTCAGGGGAGACTGATTCAAGTAATTAGGATGTCATATCTTAATTTTTTTTGAGGTGATGTAGGTGATTGATGAGAGTGGGGCATGGATGTTGCCTGCACTTTAGTAAAGCTAATGGCAAAGGCCATATTATTAGCTGATCCAATAGATTAAGGCACAAGGTGTTTATAGTGACTCGGCAGTACATTACATTCAAAATTAGTTAGCCGTAGAAGACGGTAGTAGTGGAGGGGTGTTATTCTGGCTCGTCTAGACCATTGGTGTTCTGAGGGATCAGTAGTGGGGCTGATTACTTAATTTGCAGATGTCACAAAAACGGGACAAGTTGAGCAATTGTTTGGGATTCAGGAAGCCATTCACAAGATACATTTACATTTCTGTTGTGAAGTGTATAAATTAGAAATGTACATACCATCAACATGTTTCTCCTCTTCACTTTCCTGGTCTCCGTCATACCCTGTGCAGGACAAGTCTAAACTCAAATCGAGGAAATCCCCCAGGAACGTGTCCTCATGATTAGACAATTCAACAATAGGAGTTGCCACAAAGTTGCCTCTGTCTTCTCGAAAACTATCTTCTCTTCGTCTAAACAAAGGGAATAAAAATTCTCATGAAAACTAGCAACTGATCAATTGAACTTAAGCCCAAAAAATATATTGTTTGCAAACATGCAAATTGCCCCTGAAGATCAAGTGCGCGGGCCACTGAAGTGTGTGGGCCAGGTGAGTTTAAGCATTTCTGCAGACCTAAGGGTTCAGAGCTGTAGTCCAAAAGCAGGTAAATGAGATTAGCCCAATATGCTAACTTGGCCAGTACAGACAAGGTGGGCCAAAGGGCTGATTTTGTGCTGTTACAGCTCTATGACTGATAAATACTAAATGTTAACATAACATTTAATTATTGTGGGAACATTGTTTGATCTCTTTCCACTGTTGCTCTCTGTAATGTATTCATGCATATTCATGTATATGTTAATGAGTTGGTGTTGTATATAAGCAGGGAATGTTGGGTAATAAATCTCTCTCTCTCATGTTCCAGCCAACCTGTGTGTAAGTTGTTATTCATTCTGCCGTCCTGAATATAACACTCTCAAAGTGCAAGTCAGCATGAGAAACTGACGTGCCAAGTATCCCAATTTACGAGTAACCGAAAGGCGATATTGTACCAAATGTTGTGGTAAATTTAAAGGCTAATGCTGAGCAAGCTCTCTTCCTCAGGCTGAGACACTGGGGCAGTGTCTTGCAGGCAATGGACCTCCACTCAGCCAACATCATTTCCCACAAACCACAGTGGAGAATAGGTACAGATAGTATGACTAGCATTGAGTTCAAAATGGTGCAAAAATAGAAAAGCTGATCTTAGTTAAAGCCCTCCAGGTAATATAAATTTGCGGGAACTGGATGAGGAATAGGAAGAATGTGGAGACTGAGGGTACTGCACAGGTGACAAGAGATGTCTCTGCTGCAGACACAAGACTTTACCAATCAGACAGCATCTCAGCCTTATATTACTTTTTTTTTTTAAACTATTTTTTCTTATGACATAGGAGGCCATTCAGACCATCAAGTCCTAGCCAACCCAGAGCAATTGCATTTTCCCTCTTATTTTTCTACTACCTACTCTCCCTCACATAGCCACCAGCTCCCCTCTGACTCTCCCACCGTTCATGTCTTTGAGAAGTGGGAACAAACCAGGTCACAAAACATGACAATTACTTGGTCAGAGCAACTGCTTGACGTGAATCTTTGTTATATCTTTAATTAAGCTTTACGACAATTCATACCGTTTTGTTTTGTTGCCTGAAGGTGACGTCAAAAATGTGTGGATCTCAGGATTGGTGTGATCAGAAAGCGATGAAGGTTCATTTTCCTCTTTTATTCCTAGCAGACTACACAGCTCAACATAATCCATTACCTAACAGTGACACAAATGTAGAGTTAACAGAAAGCACTGCAATAACTTATCTTCAAAAGTTACTGTGATAAGAACCTTTACTCTGGCCGTACCAACTTTTGATGTTTGTATTGCGACAAGCATCCAGGGAACTTTCCCATTCAAAGGAGGAAGTAGTTTTGGGTTAAAGTCAAACAAAATAATCAGCGTGGATGCTTGTCAGGACACGTGACAATTATTTCATAAAGTTTATATCAATAATGCATAAAGGGCAGATCAGGAGGAGGCATCAACAGGAGGGGGACTGCAGTAAATCATCCTGGGTTTGGGAGGCAGATGTGATATGAAGCATCTCAAGATCGTTACAAGGGAGATTGTCTGGGCAGTTCTGCATGTGGTGTCCGCCCCCACCCCTGTTTGATGGCAAGGAAAATTAGACTAAATATAAAAGCCAAGATAAATGATGAAGTACAATTGGCAAAAAATTTCAAGAGAAATAGATTGGCAAATCTTTTATCTATAAATTAGGGAATCCCAAGGACGCACATAGCCATAAATTTTGCCTGGGGAGCAGAGAGGAAAGATAGTTGGAAACTGAGGACATGTGCACATGCTGGAACACCCTGACTGCAGTGAAATTTAAATTTGGAATAAAAAAAAAAAACTAGTCAGCGAAAACGATGACCACAAAATAACAACAGACATTCAAGGAGCTATTGGAAGGAAATTTAAAACAATTATGAAACTAAGCAAATAAATCCAACATAATTTTCAATTTTATCAGAGATGTCCTCATTCTTTAGGGAACGAGAGTTCCCCCCTTCCATTATAGAAGAGGCTCTCACTAAGGTCTCCTCGATATCCCGCAGCTCCGCTCTTGCTCCACCTTCCCCCCATTTCCCCTGCAACTGCAAGAGATGCAACACCTGTCCCTTTACCTACCCCCTAGACTCCATCCAAGGACCCCGACAGTCTTTTCAGGTGAGGCAGAGGTTCACTTGCACCTCCTCCAACCTCATCTACTATATCGGCTGTTCCAGGTGTCTACTCCTGTACATCGGCGAGACCAAGAGCAGGCTCGGCGATCGTTTCGCTGAACACCTCCGCTCAGTCCGCCTTAACCTACCTGATCTCCCGGTTGCTCAGCACTTTAACTCCCCCTCTCATTCCCAATCAGAGGGGGAGTTAAAGTGCTGAGAGAGTCAGAGTGAGGCCCAACGCAAATTGGAGGAACAGCACCTCATATTTCGCTTGGATAGCTTACACCCCAGCAGTATGAACATTGACTTCTCTAACTTCAAATAGCCCTTGCATTCTCTCTCCATCCCCTCCCCCTTCCTCCCACCAGTCTTACTGTCTCCGACTACATTCTATCTCTGTCCCACCAACTTCCCTGATATCAGTCTAAAGAAGGGTCTCGTCCCGAAATGTCACCCATTCCTTCTCTCCAGAGATGCTGCCTGTCCCATTGAGTTACTCCAGCATTTTGTGACTACCTTCGATTTAACCCAGCATCTGCAGTTCTTTCCTACACATAATTTGCCATTTGACTGATAGTTTTGATTGCTCTTGGTGCTTTACCAATACATCACATTAGCTTCCCTACCTAGAATAACCTACCTTTTCTTTGCTAATTTGCTGATGGCGTTCATCCTCAAATCGTTGCTTCACAGCAGTAAGAGAGACTTTCCTGTAATCCTTGGGCACCTCATTATGGAAGCTAGCAGAGATTTTTTAGAATAAATCATGCAGAATAATTAATTTCTCATCTCTTAACATTGTTACCTTGTCCCCTCTAATAAATGCACATGATTAAATTAAATCTGAAGGGTCTCGACCCAAAACGTCGCCTACTCCTTTTCTCCATAGAGGTTGCCTCACCCGCTGAGTTTCTCCAGTATTTTTTGTCTACATGATTAAATTAAGGTAATTTAAAAAAAGATAAAATTACTGTATACTACCATTTACGAGCAAGTATGAAAAGTTACATTAAACAATTATGTTATATCCAGCCATTATCCTCAGTGAAATGGAAATAACCTACGGAGCAAAGCCCCTTTATCAATTACTATGCAATTTCTTTGAACTCTGCTTTCTGCAGTTCATGGAGGAGTATTATAGATTGCCTTTGAAATGGCATAAAATATAGTTGTTTAATGGTAGCACTGCCCAAGAAACTGCTGCATGAAATATTGATGGTACTGATGACCCTGAACATGGAGACCTGTAAACATTTAACCGGCGATCGGTAAAAGCTGCATTAATGCAGACGGACTGCTCAAAGTGTGTTGGGCAATTTTACAACTTGGGAAAAACTATTTGAAAATTTAAGATTGGACATGCACATCATACACAACACGACACAGATGCCATTTGGTTGCACTCACCATTTTCTATGCAAGGTTATAACACATGGAATTAGATTCTCTAATGTAAATCCAGTAGATTCTGTAAGCTGGCTTGACCATGGGAGGGCTAGAAGAGGAGCAGAGGAAAAGACAAAGACAGTGTCACAGCCACAGGGACTTATGTGCTTTCAACCAGAATTGTCACTGAACACGCGAGCGCTTCTTCCTTGTAATGAACTGAGAACAAATGGTGGCAAGAGTAATGAAAATGGCTCCACTCTCTGCCCTCTTCCCTATCCCCAAAAGCTTATTTTCCACATCTCTGCCGAATGCCAGAATTCTACAGCACTGTCTAAACTTTACCCTCAGCTTACCTCCGGTGCTTTAGCTAACAAACATAAGTCTCCGAGTCACAGTCCTTCCACCAGTGGGAACATATTCATCATTCACCATTTCAATCACATCCCCCTACTCTATAGAAGCAGCATCTCCAGCCTTCTCCCTGTAAACTATTCTTCATCCTGCAATCTTTCTCCAGTTTCAATAGCAATAGCTCGCCATAGTTGGCTTAGGAAATGAAAATATATATATCCATGGCGTTCCTCAGAGTTCAATTCTGCTGTTTAGCTGTCACGTTAAGCTCTCTCAACTTTTTTTTAAATTAGTTCCAACCCTTGTAAACTCAAAAAGTGTAGTTTAGTTTTAACAGTTTTGTTGATTGATGTTAACTAATCCATATTCAGATCTTGTTGCAGGCTGCTCCTATACCTGCTTACTCATTGCCAGGATTACACCAGATTTGTTTATGTTGCTGGGTTTAATGTTATTCCTTCTTTGAAAGTACATAGACCAGTACAGCACATGAACAGGCCTTTCAGCCTACCATGTCTACGCTAACCACGACAACACATTAAACTAACACCATCCTTCTGCACATAATCCATACCCCTATTCTCTGCCTTCATGCTCGTCTCAATGGCTCTTGAAAGTTGCTATCGTATCTGCTTTCAGCATCTCCCTGGCATCTCATTCCAGTCACCGACCACATTGTGTAAAAAAAATCCTCCCTTCACCTTAAAGCTATGACCTCTAGTATTTCCTCCTGGGATAAATAAAGTTCTAACGTATTCATCATATACACCCTGGAAAAAGGATTCTGACAATATAACTATTTTCCTCTATAAATTTCTGTCATGTCTCCCCTTAGCCTCCAAAACTCCAGGGAAAACAATCCCAGTTTATAATCAAACCTCTCCTTATAGCTGATACTCTCTAATCCGGTAACATTCTGATAAACCTCTTTAGCATCCTCTCTAAACACTCCACATCCATCTGCCACATATCCCACCCTCCCACCCTATTCTAGGGATTGTCTTGGTAAATCTTTGTTGCATCCCACCTATCACAAGAGTGTCTTTACTGCGGCAGGGAGACCAGTCCTGTACACGGTATTTCAGGAACAGTCTCACTAGCATCCTGTACAATTTCAGAGACCCTCCACTTGTGCTCAATTCCTCCTGCAATAAATGCCCAATGATTACCAACTAGTTAAATCTACACATTGATCTGTACATGCATCTTATTGAACAATCCGTTAGTCCTATCATTTTTTAGCCAATCCAGTAGTTGAACTACTGCCGTGACAGCATGATCTACCTAGGCAAAGACCAGATGGCTCTCACCTCTATACAATCAGTCTTGGTTTGAAGACTCCCCATTTTTCAATTGCTGTTTTATAAAAAATAAATTAATTTTTATTCTGCATAAGAACACAAAAATGGTGTGGCAATGGGATTCGGCCCTTTGGGACTGCTTCGCCGTTCTTTAAGATGACAGCTGATCTACTTTCAGTGCCAGCTTCTAGCACAATCCACATATACTTCAGTTCCCTCAATGACTGGAAATTGATCCATTTTCAATTAAAACAATGACCAGGTCTACAATGGAAAAGTCCTGTTTCACCAATTTCAGAGACACGTTAAAATGTAGCAGAATTCTTTTCCACAGCTGCATAGAATTCTGCATTTGCCAACACAGCATCTTAAAACGTTACCTATTTGAACAAAAGGAAACAGTGTATAGTGCATACCATAATGCAGTTTACTAACCTTGCTTGTGGAGTACTCGAGCCAACAGCAAGGCAGCAGCAGTGGTCATGGCTGGGGAATACTCAGAGATGTCTGTGTATAGCAGTGAAAGCTCACAGATGTAGTTAAATAGATGCATTGTGTGCCTTTCTAACGGAGATATTGCCAGTAGCACTTCTGCATAATCTAAAATAGTAGGTGTCTGCAAAAAAAATGTCTGCATTAACTACGCACTGCATGTTGAGAGCTGGCTTTAAAGTTCTCATAAACACTGTCATGAACAAAACACAGAAAAGTTAACATTTCATTAATTGAGAACACACAATTTATAACATACATAAACACAAACCAGGGTATGAATTGCAGTCAACCATGAGATGAGTTAACAAAATAATTTCAATGTCATGTGGTCATTCAAAACTCAGTCTTGAAGCAGGAAACCTTGTTCCATACCTCCTATATTGTAAGGGTCAAACAGACCATGTTAGCTAAAATGGAGTTGCCAGCTAAATTAGCAGCACAGCATGCCAAACCCTTCGAAACCAAGTAGATGTTCGAAGATATCCCCAAACAAGTCTAGTTATGGCTGGGTTTGCTGAGCAAAACACCGCAATAGTTGGGCGGACCACCTGCACCCACTTCCGCAAGTAGTGAAGAAACAGAGTGCACAACAGGCTAAGTGTGGCACGGCCTGATTGGTCGGGATAATGATTGGCTCATGGGAGGGGGGTATAGCGCCGTCTGAATGGACGGGAAACGCCATAAAGAACCGCGCCAGGTGCCCTTCCAGAGCATGAGAAAACCCCAACCTTGGACCGTGTCGCGAACGGTGCCAGGAGGTTGACACCAGCTCACTACCCAGCGATGCGCTTTGCTGTGTAGGCGGATACGTGAGTCTATGAGCCTTATTAGGTAGTGTAATAAAATACTTTGTGGTACAAACTCTGTTGTCTGAATCGGGTGATTTATCGAACACAACATCGCCTTACATCACAACTTTAACCACCTCCCTCATTCTACAACAATTAAACTTGGAAAAATATTCAGATGTAGTGATCTAAATGTCACCAAATTCTGATTTCTTCAGAGCCAAAATTAATTTTTGGTAACTCATTAACACATTGTGGTCTGGACAAGACAATTCACTGATATCACCACCCGCCCACTAACTGGAGAAGGGTAGCAAATGACAGATCATGTAAATGGCAAAAATAGTAATGGGACAAAAACAGGGGTTTGGTGCGAGGGGATCTCAATTGCCGCAAACTTTAGATGCCAGTGTAAACGGCTCAGAGGGGGTACAATGTATAGGAAGGAACTGCAGATGCTGGTTTACACCAAAGATAGACACAAAATGCTGGAGTAACTCAGCGGGACTGTCAGCATCTCTGGACAGAAGGAATGGGCGACGTTTCGGGTTGAGACACTTCTTTAGTTTATAGAGGGAGCACAGTTTGAGTAGTCATTTTAGGAAGTAGATGAGGAGAAATTTCTTTAGTCACAGAGTGCAGAATCTGTGGAATTCTTTGCCACAGAAGGCTGTGGAGGCCAAGTCAGTGGATATTTTTAAGGCATAGATAAGATTCTTGATTAGTACAAGTGTCAGAGGCTATGGGGAGAAGGCAGGAGAATGGGGTTAGTAGGAAGAGATAGATCGGCCATGATTGAATGGAAGAGTAGACTTGATGCGACGAATGGCCTAGTTCTACTCTTATTCCTTATGACCTAAGGAACACCGCGGACCCTATCTTAGAGAATATTAACGTCAGAGGCCCAGGTTAGATCCTGACTATGGGTACTGTCTGTACGGAGTTTGTATGTTCACCGTGACCGCGTGGGGTTTCACAGGGTGCTATGGTTTTCTCCTGCATGGTTTGTAGGTTAATTGGCTTCTGTAAATTGTCCCTAGTGTGTAGGATAGAACTAGTGTATGGGTGATCGGCGTGGACTCAAAAGCACACTGGACAGCCACCATGTGGTCACAGAAGTGGAAGGCAACCTCATCTCCATTACACCGCTACATCTCTTCACCAGATAAAAGCTGTCTAGGGTCTGCCCTCCCCAGAGGAGCATGGGTGAAGCTCAGCAGACTTTGTACTGGAGATGGGAGTTTCAATGCCAGCATGTGGAGATTGGGGCTCCGCCAGAGCCCAGCCTGTGAATGCGGAGCAGAACAACAGACAGCCAACCATGTAATCTCGGGGTGCCCACTCTACCACCACCCACCAAATGGAGCTCAGGGCCTGGCAGACATTGACACAGAGACAACAACCTGGCTGCTCAACACCTGGCTTGAGATCTAACTATTCCTTTGGTTTATGTTTCATTCGCAAGAAGAAGAAGAAGGCGTGGACTCAACTGAAGGGCCTGTTTCCACGCTGTATTTCTAAACTAAACTAAGTGGAGGGACTGGTGGAGGAGGATAAAGTCATACAGCAGAAAGCAGGCCCTTCGGCCCAAATCGTCCCTGCCAACCAAGATGTCTATTCAAACCTACATTGCCTACATATGGCCCATATCTCTCTATTCTATTCATGTAATAAGCATTTTGGAGCTAGTGGCGTAACTCAATATATTTTTCAAAGTATTAATAGGAAAAGATTGACATGGCCCAAAAATAAATATCTTAAATTGGGGAAAAGGCTAATTTCATCAAAATAAGACAAGACCTGGCAAGATAGACTGGGACATCCATTTAGGTCATAAGTGATAAGAGCAGAATTAGGCCTTACAGCCCATCAAGTCTACTCTGCCATTCAATCAGGGCAGATCTATCTCTCCCTCTTAACCCCATTCTCCCGCCTTCTCCTCATAACCTCTGACACCCGTACTAATTAAGAATTTGCAGGTGAATCTATAACCGCACAAAGAAGGAAAAAAGTGTTTGGACCAACAGGTTTCCTGTGAGAGTGAAAACCTAGCGTAACAAGTACAGGAAATGTCAGATGTCGAAGGTTGGATAAAGAGAGAAAAAGGAAGCATATGACAGATAAACTGAAGATGGGGAGTCCCGTCAAGAGTGTAAACAAGTTAATTTATTGCCCAAGCTTATTTTGCTACAATTATCATTAAAGGTTTCACTATGAACAAATACCACTTGGCTCAGTTCTGCATAGCACTTGTAGTCACTCACTTTAATTTTTCCTCGAAGCGCAGAAATTATCTCTCCCATCATTCGTACCAGATCTTCATACTTGTAAGTGTTGTCCGTTAGCCAGACTGCTTCGCGAATAGTTAGGATTTCTTTACTAATAAAACTATGGAGCAAGAAATTTGAATAAGAAATCTCTGAAGACTTCAAATTGGAAGAAACATTTCTGAGCACCAGTTTTATGAAGGTAAAATCGCAGCTTATCAACTTTACCGTGTGCAGATAACCATACAAGCTATCCCTAGCAACTGGAGTCTGCCCCTGGGAACAGAGCGCAGCATTAGGTATCGATCCACATTGGCCACAGTGACATGCAGACACAAGCTGGAGAAGTCCTTCATGCTGGTCACCTCCACCAGCCAATCGATTAAAATATACCTGCAGAGACAGAAAACTGCTGGTTACAAAACTGCCATTTCTGTACAGGATTGATTTCTGCAGATTTTGAAGCAGCACAAAATAGCAGAAGATATGGCGAATGTGCAGGTCGGACAGTACCCTGCTATATTAAACAAACATAAGGGGAGAAGCAATCGCTTCAAGAAAATGGAATTACACAAGCAGATCTCCAACCAGCAAAACAATCCATCTAGAGGCTAAACCTCTTCTTTCAATGGGTCAGATTTTATTCGGTCATCCACAAAGTGCGTAAAAAATGTCTCTCAACATCAAGGTAAAGCCTGCAAGGTAACTATAAGTTCTATTCTAAACCACAGGAACTATATCCATTATGGCGCTAAACGTAGAACACAGACAGTACAGCAGAGGATTTAGGCCATTCAGCCCACAATGTCTGTACTAAAACTTGGTGCCAAATTAAAGTAATTTCTGTTGCCTGCCTACACGTTCCAAATACCCACCACTCACTTTGCAAAACATTTATCCTGTACACCACTTTAAACTTTTCCCCCTCCAACCTTAAAGCATTACCTGCTCATCTTTGACATTTCTACCCTGGGGAAAATGTTGTGACAGTCTATCCTACTAGATCTCCCCTCATCTTCCGACACTCCAGAGAAACCAATCCAAGTTTGCCCAACTTTTCCTTATACCCTATAATTCAGGCAGTCTTCTGGTAAACCTCTTCTATACCTTCTCCGATAGGGCTGTAATGGGGCGGTCAAAAATTCCCACAATATTCCAAATGTGGAAACCATACAGCTGAAATATGACGTCATACCTCTTAAAGCAATGCCCCGACTAATGAAGGCAAGCATACCATACGAGTTCTTTACCACCCCATCTACTTATCTTGCATATTTCAGGGAGCTATGCATTTCGATCCCTCTGTATTTCAATGCTCTTAAGGGGCTTGCCATGAACTATATACTTTCCACTTGCATTCAACATCTCAAAGAGCAACATCCCACCCGTGCTCAAATTAAACTCCATCTGACATTTCTCCGCACATATCTGTAACTAGAATCATATAGGATGGAAACAGGCCTATCAGCCAAACTCAGTCATGCTAAACAAGTTGCCCTATCTATTTGCCCATATCCCTCCAAATTTTCCGATCCATGTCTTTTAAATGTTATTGTACCTGCCCCAACTACTTCACGTGGGACTTTACCAAATTCCTTACCATGTAGATAACATCCACTGCTCTACCCTCTAATCACCTCATCACAAATCTCAATCGAGTTTGTAAGACATGTCCTGCCATAGACAAAGCCATGCTGACTGTCCCAAATAATCCCATTCTCTTCCAAATGCAAGTAAGTCCTACCCCAAAGAATCTCCAATAGCTTCCATACCACTGACGCGAGGCTCACCGGCCTATAATTTCCTGGATTCGCTCTACTTCCCTGCTTAAATACAGGAACATTCAAAATGGAACCTATCCCCAAAAGATTAAACATTTGCTTTATTGAATATAAAAACATCAGTAATGCCTACAAATTACTCATTGCATAAAGGTGGCTTATTTAGCAAGTTAGTTCACGGCGTAATTGGACTCTCTGCCACTATATGGGAATGATACAATGTTCAATAACAGTTCTCATTTTCTACAGCTCTCACCAGCTGCCTGCCCTGCCAATCATTTCCAGTATCTTCTGATTTTAATCGAGTGACATGATTTGACATCAAGTTGCTTTATTGAGGCAAATTAAAACAGCAAGAGAGCAGTGACCATGAGAACATGAGCAAGCTGAGCAGAATAGAATGACTCCATGTACCCACAATTGATTTATATTATTGACTTATTTTAAAGAGAAGCTATTGATTTCACTCTAATTATCCCTGTAGGATCAAAACCACTGCAGGGAGGAGTGCTCAAGATTCCCACTGCTCTTTTGTGAGTGTGATGATTGCATGCCATCAGTGATCTAGCTCTAGCAGTGATCTAGACTTTAGGAATGCGACTTTATTCACTGTTTGATCTCTGTAATGTGCAGATTTTGAAGTGTAACAACATTGGAAAAAATTAACCGCGAGCAACATCCTCTGTATACAAGCCATCAAGCATACAGTCAAAAGTGCTTTTAATTTACGCAACTCACTCCTACACATTTACCCTTTTAGCCCACTGTAATTTCAGTAAATCTGCGTTAAATTCCCTTCAAGGCCAATATAACCTTTCTGACATGCAGTGTGGAAAACTGACAGCATTTAGATGAGTTATTAGGATTGAATACTTTTAAAAAAAAAATCAATTTTAAACAAAACAACAGACTGACGATATCTGCATTTACCTCATTGTGTCATTCATGCCCTTTTGTACTTTGAACATTTTCTGTTTGAAGGATGGATAGGAAGACTGAAAAATCTGGGCCAGATGGTCTTTAGGTTTAGATTTCAGTCCACACAGGCTGGCACTTCCACAGGTTTTGGCTAACGTCAACTGAAACAGAATTATAAAGATGTAGCATGCAATTCCAAAATTAAAGGCAAGATTACTACAAGACCATGTCATCACAGAAGCCAGAGGCATACTTAAATAGATGCCACTACCGGTTGCTGTGTGATGACTGGCGAGGAGGAAAGCTTTAGACTGCGGGAAGTTCGGTAACAGAAGGAATTGCAATTGATAAGAACATTTATCTCAGCAAGCCCATATTTATTCGATTCCCTCAGGATATAAAGACCGATTGAGCATGATCTTGAATACATTAGTTGATTGGGCTTCATAACCCTCACGAGGAAAGATGGTCATCTCCATTCTGATCAACCACTTACTGTGTGATTTTAGCAAATGTAACACTTCATTCAAACAAAATGCAGGCGACAACAGGTCAGTTTGTATGATATCTGTCACAGGGGAAATGTTAGAGACCATTATTAAAGATGCTACAGCAGAGCATTTAGATAACCAGGAAAAGTCAACATTATTTTCTTCAAGGTGAATCATGTTTGACAAATTACAGGGGAATGCGTAAATATTCTTAGATTTTCAGAAACCATTTCATAATATGCCACTTCAAAAGGTTATTGTGTGGAAGATAAAAGCTCATTCTGCAGGGGCTAGCACAAAGACCAGGTCCTTTGGCCTGCACATAAATCGATATCCTTCCATTCCCTGCATATCCATATTAATGTGGATAGCAAATTGGCTGGCTAACAGAAAGAACTGGCATAAATGAGCCGTTTTCCGGTTGGCAAGATGTAACAGGGCTCAGTTGAACATGTGGGCAGATACCCAAGCCAGGAAAATCATCTTTGCATCTATGTAGTGAAATCCTGTATGAAATGTGTATGCTTCAATTGAGATCTGAGGCAAGTTGTCAATTTGGATCAAAGTTGTTGTGGTAATAGAAGACAGGTGGTGATGATGGAGAATGTTTACTATTTAGAAGTCTGGGATTTTGCAATCCTTAAGAAAGAAGGTTGTGTGACACCCATCAACAAATGAATTGTATTTGATCTGCTCAAGTCCACAACAAGATTACCTTCTGGATAAGATTACCTTCAGTATGAATATATGTTTTCAATGTGCATTCCGTCTCAATGTGTTTCGTAGAACTACAGGCACAGAGCTAGCAGATTTCAACCCAGCCCACAATGAAAATTGCTCAAGTAATAAACACTGTTTTATAATCACTGACTGAACAGAACTTAGATGTCCCACTATAATATTAATTTTAAATTCTCCCACTGTCCATCTGCATAACCAGTTAGAAGAACGGTAGTAAAGAACACTACCGTTTCACCTGCCACACACACCTGTGCTTCCCAGCACCCTTTGGTTGCATAATCACGCAATGTCCTCAGGCTCTGGAGATACCTCCCAGGATCAGCTACCTAGCAAAACAAAGACCATCTGTAAAAATCCAGCAGGAAGAAAAGTGGCAGGCTGATGCAGGGAAATAGGAAAGATCAGCAAGCCCTCTTTTATTTTTTTGGAAACAATTTATAGGGTTGAATTCAAAATTCAGGATACAGGTAGTCCTGCTCTAACACAAGAGGAGAGCTGCTGGAGGAGGCTTAGTGGATTGGGCAACATCTGTGGAAATGAACAGGTGACGTCTTGGGTCGAGACCCTTCACCTAGAGATGCAAACATAGCGACTCTCGTGTACTGCCTCAGTGTAATCTACTCGTCTTACACTCTTGACTTGGGTATGATTGTACTTACGTATAGTAAGATTTTACTGAATTGCATGCAAAAAGAGAATTTCACTTTCATTCCTAGGTACATGTGACAATCATGCACTATTGTTCATTGATTGAATAAGTGGAGGGAAAGTAATCACTATAAAGAGCTAGGAAAAAGGATGGGGCACAAGATGGCAAGGAATGGGTGGATAGTGCTGTGGAGGGTTTGATTGGCAGTAACAATCAAATGGAGTAGGGAAGGGCAGAGAGACCAATAGAGGTGATGTGAACTGAAGGCTGCACATTCTGGAACGCAATGGAAGAGAAGGTGAAGAACGGAACAACAGAGGGAGGGCACGAACTAGCAGAAATGATCAGTCTAAAGTTCAGCCAGCCGTAATAGATAGACGGCCATTGCAAAAATACTGAACCTCTCATTGAAAGCTGCAGCCAGAGCTCAATAGGACAGACCTCTTGAAAGATTGAGCCATACATTAGCAATTTATGGAAACCCACCCGGAGCAGGCGCCATTGTTGGAGTATTCCATTTCAGAAATTCAACGCTAAATCTAAACTTACTGTTTCTTTATGGTTTCCCTCCCAGAGGTAGAAAGAACTTGGCAAGCAGCCATGATTAGAAGATGCTTCAAACATTGATATAGCCTGTTTCTGCCTTTCTTCATCCTAAATTAAAGGAAACGTTTATTTAATAGAATACTACTCAGGCATTAATTTAAAAAAAAACTAATATTGTAAGGTGTACTGCAAAATTTCACAACAGTATTAAAGTAAATGAAACATAACAGAGCTATCAGGGCAGATAACTACCACGATCAGAACAGGGAGTGAAGGAGGGAATTGCAAGTCTCAGCAGTGAAAGATAGACAACTGTCAATGTTTAGATTAATCAGCATCGTGACCACAGTAAAACAACACAAACATAGACGGTTACAGGCTTTAGAATAGCATTCAAAAAGTCAAATCCAGAAGTGACAGAAGGCATGCATGAGGGTTTCAGAAGATGATGCCGGGCCAGTGGACTCAGAAAGATTAAGTTTAATAACCAAGGTACCAACCTCAAAGAGACTCAGAACTTTGGCCAAACAGTAAGTTAGCGATGCAACATTAGCCTAAAAAAGACAATACAGGATCTAAGAACTTGCCTGAATCTGTTATAACATTCAGCACCTCTGCCCAATTAAAACATAATATGCACCAACTAAGAAAATATCTTAATCCATCGCTTCTTTTACAAAATAGTATTCAGCAAGGTATTTCAATTCTACCATGTGTTGTACGCAATTATGAAAGTTAATCTATAAGTGAATGTCTTAATATATTTTACATTCACAAGGTTCCTTGAAAATAAATATTAGCAAAAAACAAAGGAAATTAGAAAGTTTCCTGGAGAACTGGAAGGCGATCTTTATTTCTCCATAGCTGTGACACTACATTCTGAACTCTGCTCATTTTCTTTATTGTACTGCTTGTTGTACTCATGTATAATTTGATTTGACTGGATAGGACAGTTTTTCCATTGTATCTCAGTACACGTGACAATACACCAGTACCAATACCAATCCATTTAATGTAAATGGTCAGAGCAATTAACAGCAGTTTTCCCAGAAGTATCAAATTACTGCCATGTTTACTATAATGAGCCAAAACATAAAATTAGCAGATGTAACACAATATTAAATTAATTCAATGGACAGATGTATCAGGGCTTACTGATTTATCAAAAACTTACTGATTGTAACAGACACTCGTTCTTTAAACTGTCATAGACTACGGCCTTACAGCAACTCCCAGTCAGAGACCACGGTGGTCTAATGAACAGCCACACAAAGGGACTTGCATCAACATTCAAACCTTCGGCAAGGCTGAAGAAGTGGGAGGCCTTCAGTCCATTCACTTCAGCACGGCCTTCATCAGCAACTGAAACTGGGAATAAGTGCATTTCATTACTTAATGGAAAGCAACACAAGTATAGACCCATTAAGTCACGTTTTAACCACAGGCCTGCCATGTTTAAAAATTGCTCAGAATATTGGCCCATTTCATTCCACCACTTCTTTCATGAATACAGTGGACAAGCATCGACAATCTCTACATTTAAATAAGACCCATTTAGAGAAGATGCTTATTCTGGATTCCAAATTGGAGAAATGTAAAACTAAATCGGATTTTGTGGGATTCTGTGGGAGAAAATTACGTTCAATTCATCATCCAACAGTTCTTGTAAATCGTCAATTGAATTTTTTTAAAGCAGAATCAATACTTACGTCCTTCATTGTAAAGGTATGCTATCCCTAGCTTTATTGCCGCCTCAAAGTTTCCACTTTCTGCAGCCCTAGAACAGAGTGTCATGAGGATTATAGCAAAGATTTACTCTTGACCCCAATCCGCAAATAAATTAACATTTTGGCTTTAATAGTTTAACACCAACAGTTTTATTCTACGTTCTAACAATTAGTAATCTGCATTTCATGCATTTAGGGACAATGTTCCTTGTTCATTGACTATTCAAGGGCTCTTTAATGACTATCACTCGTCATAAGTAATGATTATCCAATGCTTAAATGAACATTTGCTAGTTTAGCACAAGGTCCATTTAGCCAACTATAAGTGATGACGCAACAAGCTAATGCAAAACTGAATAACTTGCACCCAAACAAGACAAGCTAATGAGCAACGAATGAGGCTAGCCCCATATCAAAAGAAGGAAGATATTGGAATCTAGAAGTGGTAATAGGGTATACACAAGAAATTGCAGATACTCATGCGAGGAGAGTTCAAGATGACTTATTTTTCATACTTGAGTCCAGAGGAATGTCTCAAAGCATAAAGTCATCCATTCAGGACACAATAAAGAAACGGTTGGGGGAGAAGCAGTAGGAAATTAGTTACTGAGTGTATTCAAGACAAAGATTCATAAAAATGTTAGACAACAAAGCAATCAAAAGATAGAGGCCTTGTGCAGGAAAGCAGTCCTAAAGTAACAGATCATTCTTGGCTAGATTGTTTAGTGAGGAGACACCAGGAGCAGAATGCCCATAGCTGCTTCTATTTGTGTTCTTTGTAAATCACACATCTAGACACATCTGATAACCATACCTTTCAAAGAGCCACCGATTTACTGGAGAAGGCCATATCTCCTGAAAGTTTGCATGGGCCCATACACTGGAGTGATTGTCAACAATGGATTTAAAGAGAGGGTGTACCTGAAAGACAGGAGTTGAAGCATTTCAGTTGTACGCATTTTACACAATTTATATTAAGAACAAAGCATTCTTTAATTTCTGGAAAGATTGTAATTCCAGGTCACTTTAGTTCAGGTAAGAGATCCTTTCCTCTGTGAGAGAACTTTTGGTTAGCTACACTTGTGACTGAATTGTCCGTGGCACTGCGTTCCAAGGCTATTGCAGCTGGAGAGATCCGCTCAGCTGTACAGTTAAAAACCCAACCACAGCCAATTCAGACCCTACACCATAGTTTAACCTTTCAATACCCAACCAATGTCATTCAGAGCTCCATCATCTCACAGGTTTGCCAGCCTTTTGAAAAGAACACAAGATCTACAGCCACGTATCTGCCTGCTCATATAAAGGGAGCACTCGACACTGGTGGTTACTGCAGAAACTTCAAATCCTCTGGTTGTGGACTCAATAGTATAATATGCCACATTTGAAGTAAGTTTTGTTGCATCTCTTTTGACATGAGAGTTCGACCACAATTGTATTAATTTTTGCATTCTCATCTCACCAGTTAAGTAAATGAACTCACCGCTCTG
The DNA here is from genome assembly GCF_010909765.2 of Amblyraja radiata. Taxonomy (NCBI): domain Eukaryota; kingdom Metazoa; phylum Chordata; class Chondrichthyes; order Rajiformes; family Rajidae; genus Amblyraja; species Amblyraja radiata. Next base: position 23,839,303 of record NC_045977.1, read on the forward strand.
AAATGCAGAATATCCTGAGCAGGAAGACATTGCAAAACATAAAGCAACACATCAGTTGGAAGACTGAGTAGTGTCATGGCTGGTGCACTTTTCTTCAATCTTTGTTTTGCAAGTAGCAAAAAACATTTTGCACATCTACAGCGAAACACTGGGAAAAAAAAAGTACGGAAAATAAATTTGCTGTTACATTTTGCTGAGTATCCTAAACTCATCACCCCGGTTTCATACAAGAACTACATAGAGAATGCACCAGGAAGAGCCAGGGTAGATCAGGATTCTCGCTTCCTCAAATGGCAGGCAAGACCAGTAAGGGCCAACAGGAGGTGGGGGGAAATCAAATGGTGAACAAGTGAAAACTATCACACTACACAATTTAAAATTCACACAATTTGTTATTTATTCATCAAGACGTGCTCAAATATCCACTGTGATATCTCGACCCAAAACGTCACCCATTCCTTCTCTCCAGAGATGCTGCCTGGTGACAGGTGAACATACCCCCACCCTAGACGCCTGCTCTGTGCACCCTAATGTCCATCCTATCCTGCACTCCCCCACTCCTATCCTCACCCCTGGTGGGGGAAGAGGAAGACCCAATACAGAGTGTTTAAGAAGGAACTGCAGATGCTGGAAAATCGAAGGTACACAAAAATGCTGGAGAAACTCAGCGGGTGCAGCAGCATCTATGGAGCGAAGGAAATAGGCAACGTTTCGGGCCGAAACCCTCAGAGTGACAGGAGGTGGATGGACACCCATTGCCCACACCCGCTTCCCTTTCTCACTCCCATCAAAACCACCCCTCACCAAAACCCATCCCTACAAAACCACCCTTCACCAAAATCCCCGCACAGAATCTTATCCCCTTCCCCCCCAAACTAGCCCTCATCCAATCCCCCCAACAATACCATCCTTCCATCAACAACCTCCCCACCCACCCACCCCCAAAGATTATAGAGGAGCAATTCTTTGCCCACAACCCTTCGGCTTCCCTCAGCCGGGGGAAAGAACCCAACGGGAAGGGATCTACCGCCCCGGCCTCTCCCCCACCCAGCGCCCACATGCCCGGTGATCGCCTCACCCTCCGACCGCATCTTCAACCGACGCCGCCGTCTAGTCGATGCAGAGGCGGAGACCGAATCTCGGTGCTCGTGCCCGCTGGATCCCGGTGTCCCGCTGCCGGTGCCGCTCGTGCCCACTCTCCCGCCCCGCGCGCTGACCGTTTCGAAGCCGCCGCTCGCGGACCTATTCAAAATAGCCAGTAGTGATTGGCCGACCGCTGCGGCGACACGCCACGCCCATTGGCCTCCCCGTCGGTCAATCAGAGGCTCTCGTTCACTATCCTCCATCTTCATTGGTCGGTTCAGCATCACTTCCGGGTCGCTGGGGCTTCCCATTGGCTACGGACGATGCATTTTCGAATCGGCACCGCAGAGACGTCAGAGCCGTGCAGACCCTTCGGCCCCTCGCGTCCCTGCCGTGCAGGCACTTCGTCCCAGCCAAAGATCCTACAGCGGAACCGCTATAGGATCTTTGATCCCACCCAGTCCATGCTGATCACGGCGGCATACTGAACTCGTCCCATTTGCCTGCATTTAGCCAATATCCCTCTAAACCCTTGCTATCCAAATATATCTGTCCAAATATATTTAAAAAGTCATAATTGTATCTACTGCTATAGATTCATCGGGCACCTCATTCCAGATACGGACTAATCAGAATGGAAAAAGTTGCCCTCTAGGTCGTTTAAATCTCTTTTCTCTCACCCTTAAGCCTATCCCCTCGCACAAAGACTGTGAGCACACTTTATCCATGCCCTCTCGTGATCATGTAGATCTCAATAAGGCGCCCCTCAACCCCCAACACTTAAAAGGAAAAAATCCCAGCCTATCCAACCCCTCCCCAAATCCAGGTAACATCCTGTAAATCACTTCCTCACTCTTTCAAACTTAACATCCTTACTGTAGCTGGGCGACAAGAACACAGTACTCCAAGTGTTGTCTCATCAACGACTTGCATAGCTGCATTATGTCCCAACTTTTGTACTCAATACTCTTTCCAATGATGGCAAATATGCTAACGCATCTTCGCATGCACTGCACACCTGACTCACCATGATCCTGTGCACCCAGATCTCTCAGTTCTCCAGGGCTCTACCATTTACCGTGCAAGTCCTGCCCCAGTTTGACTTGCCAAAGAGCAACATCTCGCACTTGTTGTTAAATCCCAATGCCTTCTTTGGCTCATCTTACCAACTTCTAGATACAATACAATTTGGCCCACTGAGTCCACGCCGACCAGCAATTCCTGCACATTAACACTATCCTACACATTAGGCACAATTTACAATGTTACCGAAGCGAATTAACCTACAAACCTGTATGTCATTGGACTGCGGAAACCGGAGCACCCGGAGAAAACCGATACACGTCACGGGGAGAATGTACAAAGTGCGTACAGACAGCACCTGTAGTCAGGATTGAACCCGGATCCCCGACGCTGTAAAATAGTAACTCTAACGCGGCACCATCGTGCCGCCCCTTAATTACATCTTTGAAAGCAAGGTGACCAAAATTAAACACAATTCTCCAAGAGCATCCACTCTTAACGACTTGTATACTGTAACATAATGTCCCAACCTCTATACTCATGACCGTAACTGAAGGTTAGCGTGCCAAAAGTTTTCTTCACCACCATGTCCATCTGTGATGCCACTTTCAGGGAACTATGTACTTGTACTCCAGGACCTTTCTGCACTATACCACCCTTATGACTATTACTTGTGCTGCTATTATTTTGAACTTTAATGGGTCTCCTAACCATTCTCGTTGCAAGGCCAACCTCAGCCCCCCATACAACCATCTTCCCTAAGACCATGGTGGTAAATCTGCCCAAAATGTGGTGCCTAGAAATGGGCATTTAAACATGCAGTCTATGCGCACACACACACATCAAGGAAACATGTTTGATTTACGAAAAACAGTTAGCTGTACAAAACTAGATTCTGTATTTTCATGTACAGACAGTGAGTAGTCACGATACAATGGATATTGTTGAGGACATTTTTGCAAATCATTTTAATTTATGCTAGTGCAGTCCTGGGGATCACCGTGCCAATTTTAAACCTGGAGCCAGGAATAGAAGGGGTGAGGGGCAGGAGGGCAAACTGTACAACGAATGCACTGACATTGCCTACACTCCCATCATGCATGGGCAATGCGGTGGGTGGTGAGTGACTGTGTGGGGAAGCTGGTCCTTCTCCACGCCAGGGTTTGGCACAAGCTACAGGCATAACCTTGTCTGGATCGGGATGGTCGGGATCGCCATGGCAGGAAAGACATCAACTGAACCGTAAACAGCTCCCCTTCCCGCAGACGCTGCTTGCACTGTTGCATGCTTCCAGCATTCTCCTTTTCAGTTGCACATGTCCAGCATCTGCGTTTCTTTGCTTTTACGTTCTTACTCCAGCTGCTGCTGGTTGCACCTAGGTGCTGGATCCACGGGTCAGGGTCCGCCAGCTGGGGTCTGGGTCCGGGGTCTGTGTCTGGGTCCAAGAGCCGTCAGTCAGGTATATTGTCCAAGACTAATGCGGGGAATCGCTCCCCTCCCTCACACAGCAGGGAATACACCGCTCTGTAAAGGTGGAGCAGGGACTGGTCTGCAGACTGGGGGGAGAGCAGCAGGGGAAGCAGTTCCTCGGCCATAGCCTGTGATGGAAGAGAAAGCAGAGTCAGGGAGATTCAGGCCTGCACACACACTGTAGGATCTGCAGTGATAGTCTGTGACTGACATGTGTACATGAGAATAATCTCTTGAGAAGCATGAAATCCGCCCGATTCCGACAGAATTCTTGCTCGAGAGCCCTCTGTTTCCTATATCTTACCTGTGCTTCCTTTTTGTTTTTGACTGTTACAAAATCTCCTGAGAGTGGGAATAGTTGGAGTGGTGCACACGGAGCCAGAATAGACAGCAAGGCTATTGTAGAATGATGCTGTGATACCAGCCCTGACTAATCACCCCATCCAGCTGCAGATAGTTTTTTATTGTTTAAAAGATATAGGACACTTCGGCCCACCAAGCCCATCTATCGATCACACATTCATATTAGTTCTATGTTATCCCATTGTCTCATCCACTCCCCACACACTAGGGGCAAACCCGCATTTCTTTGGAACATGGGATAACTTGGAGCACCTGGAGAAAAGCCACATGGTCACAGGGAGATCGTACAAATTCCACACAGACAGCACCTAAGGTCAGGATCGAACCAAGGTCTCTGTCGCTGTGAGGCAGAAGCTCTACCAGTTGTACCACTGTGCCACCCCACATTTTTACTGACATATCCCAGCAGGTACTGAAATAGGATTTCATTTTCCAACGATGTTCATCTGTTTAAGTTTCACCTAAACTGTGAAAATAAATGGAGAAAAAAAGCGCAATGACTAGTTCCAGGACCCGACAGTGATCAGTAGCACCAACACTGCAGGGCAGCAAGGCCACCCAGAGATGGAGCGTGGCTCGGCTGGTCACCATCAATCTCAAAAAGAATACTCTGAACTCACACTGCTGGCAGAGGCACCAGCCCTCAGGCTCAGAACTCGGGTAAAGCTTTCCCTACGTTAAGGTAGACATGGGAGAGCTTAGGTCATTAATTTAAGTTAGGGTATTAAGAGCAGAAACATATTAACTGATCGTGTCCTTGTTACTTGTGGAACCTTGCTGTGTTTGTCAACTCCATTTCAAAAGTCGTTTTTATATCAGAAGTATATTTCTGAGGTGCTTATTTGTAAGATCAATTAAAGTCTGTCCCCTTTCAACACCTGCCCAATGATCCAAAGACTTCACTACTGGGAGTGCGTACCCTCAAAGTGGTACGTGGGCACAGCCATAGGTGGAAACAAGACTACCGCCCCCAGCCCCCTAGCTTCCCCCCTCTGTTCCCTGTGCTCCCCTGGAATTGCACCCATTTCTTGAAACACGTTACTACTGCTTGACTGCTAATGACGGACATGGGACTGGGCCTCACCCTTTGGATGTGGATCTGCTGCTGGAGAGTCTGTACTTGAAACCGAAGGGTCTCCATCTGCTTCAGCTCCTGCAGGCTGGAATAGAGTAGGAGGGGTGCACCCTCACTCCCAACACATCTGCACGTGGTTAGGGCCGGTCTCCAACCGCCGCCAAGGCTCCTCCAACGTGTAGCAGCTGTGTGCCAGGAAAATACAAGATGGCAGTGTCCCAGACAACAACAAACACAATGTGGGAAGTCATCACTCAAATCATCATGTTTCATACAGAAATAAAAGCAGAACAGACCTCAGCGGGTCAGGCAGCCGGGGCGGAAAGAGAAAGAGTCTCAGCTTCAGATCCAAGACCCTTTGTTGGAACTGTCAGCAAAATTAGGCAATTCAGTTTTCAGTAGAGAAATGGCGGGGAAGGGATGGAAGAGTGAGAAGGGGATGTCTCGGTTAGGACCTATCTAGATAGGTTAATGGGGACAGGCACAAGCATATTACACCCCTTTGACAGTAGGATGTATTGTAAATAGCAAAGGTGTGGGACAAGAACAGAAAATGTCAACAGGCCGGTTCTGATACAGAGAGGTATTGAGGAAGATTGCCACATGCCTCGACAGAAGATGAGGTGTTGCTCAGAGTTTGCACTTGGATCACTGTCCATGTGTGGGCAGCTCGTTCCATCCTTGAGTAGTGTTCAGTTAGTGCGTCACCTCACATCTTATATTTACTTAGGAGGATGCTCTTCAGCTCATTGAGTCAATGCTTGCTCTCACAGCAATCCCTTCAGTCACTTACATCGCTGCAATCTCTCACTCACATACTGATACTCCCGCTATCTACCTGCAGGAGGAACAATTTGGTGCAGCTAATTAACCCACCTACATATCTTTGGGATGTGGAAGGAAACCGGAGCAAACTCGGGAAACCAAAGATCCACCAGGGGCGCCGGCCGGTGGCTGCTCCACCGGTTCGTTTTTTCATTCTTTTTGTTATTTTTAGTGTTGTTAAAAGTTTGTTTTAATGTTCTTCGGTTTGTTTTATGTGGGGGAGGGGATCGGGGGAAACTTTCTTTCAAGTTCTTACCTTGCCGGAGATGTGATTAATTTTCAGATCACATTCTCCGGCGCGCTCTGCGGATTTCCATCGATGGAGCTGGAAGCCTCCTCGGACTGACTTTGAGCTGATCGCCTCGATGCGGAGGGCCCGAATGCCGCCGGCTACGGGAGTCAAGATCGTCCCGTCAACGGGGGCTCGAGGCCCACAACCGAGGAAGAACTAAGGGAAGGGACTTGAACTTTATTTCGCCTTCCATCACAGTGAGGAATGTGTAGGAGTCACTGTGGTGGATGTTCATGCTAAATGTGTTTTTGAGTGATCTGTTGCTTTTAATTGACCTGGCAAATTAAATTCCTCGTATGTTGCAAAACATACTTGCCAAATTAAGTGCGATTCTGATTCTGATCATAGGGAGAAAGTACAAACTCCCCCAAACAGCCCTTGAGCTCAGGATCAAAGCTGGCTCTGGAGATATGAGACAACTGCACTCACCTCAGGGCCACTGTGCCCCAATATGAGCAGCTCCATCGGGAAATAAACTTGTGTTTACTGTTTCTGATCAAACTTGCAACAAATGAAAGATGAACAGAGTTCATGGGCATGACTGAATTCCCACCAGGCAGAAGATGCCTGCAGCCCGCAGCAGCTGGAATCCCGAACGCTCACTGTATGTACAGTCTGGGGATGTCCATTATGTACATGAGCTGCAGCAAGGTTGTGCTCATTCCCAATGCCATCACTGGCTCATGCTGAGGTGGTGAAATTTCACTTGACGGATATACTGAATGTTCCTATACTTCTCTCTTGGAGAGAATTTGTGCAGGCAATGTGCAGGCGTGATTCAGCTTGCTAATTTAACCAGATCATCCATGAACCGTCAGCGCCCTGGCAGATGTGCAGTAGACATCACTGGTGCACTCACCATCCTTCAGCTGCAGAAGTTGGTGGTGGAGAATGGGCAAAGCTTCCTGGCATCTCTCCACAGTCTGCACTCTCTCACACTCCTGCTTCCAACCGACAGCATCTGCAAAACATACAAACCAATTCATATTTTCTTCGCACACTGTGCCCGGAGGCAGCAGCCATGGTTTATACGGTGGTTTTAGAACACAGTCCTCTGTGTAGCCCTCTGCAGTTCCAATGGGAATGATCTTTTGATGAAGTTGCAGAGACCAGGATTCATGCTCTGTTTCCCCAGTTAAAGAGGCAGCAGCAGATGAAAAGGATTGATTTATTTCCCCAAGCTGGAGTATGATGAACAATAAACATACAATACCTGTAGCAGTGGACTAGTGAGGAAGAATTAGTTAAGCCGCGTTTCGCAGTTCAGACATTTGTCCACGGGTGACACGTGCCTTCCATCAGCTGCCCTGCAGTTCGAAGCTTAGACTAGCTGACAATCTCTCATCATCTCCAACCAAACCAGAGAAACCAAAGAAATCCATCAAAGGCTTTGAGTAACCATTATACTTGCTCTTTCAAAGACAATTGGAATAAAATAGTGTATAAATCAAATTAATAAGCTTCTAAATGCTACACTTACTTTACATGATAATAAATGCAAATGCTACGTATCTCATATCAAGTGACCAAAAAAACCCCAATTCATAATTCTTCTAATACATCAGTCTTTCCTCCGGACCTCTAACTACTTTTGACACACTTTCTCTGTGCTTTGCTGAAGTCCTGCCCTCTAGAATTCAACAGGCCTTTGTCCAGATGACATCCCAAGCCATGGGCAACATTATACACAGACAATCAAAATAAAAAGATTGCAACTGTTGGAAATCTGAAATATAGTAGCAAACACAGCAGGATCTGTGGTCTGAGGAACAGTTAACGTTTCAGGTCCGCAACCTTTTGTGAAAGAGAGGTCAGCTAGTTTTAAGGTGACTTGGATAGGTTGGGTGAGTGGGCAAATGCATGGCAGATGCAGTATAATGTGGATAAATGTGAGGTTATCCACTTTGGTGGCAAAAACAGGAAAGTAGACTATTATCTGAATGGTGGCCGATTAGGAAAAGGGGAGATGCAACGAGACCTGGGTGTCATGGTACACCAGTCATTGAAAGTAGGAATGCAGGTGCAGCAGGCAGTGAAGAAAGCAAATGGTATGTTAGCATTCATAGCAAAAGGATTTGAGTATAAGAGCAGGGAGGTTCTACTGCAGTTGTACAGGGTCTTGGTGAGACCACACCTGGAGTATTGCGTACAGTTTTGGTCTCCCAATCTGAGGAAAGACATTCTTGCCATAGAGGGAGTACAGAGAAGGTTCATCAGACTGATTCCTGGGATGGCAGGACTTTCATATGAAGGAAGACTGGATAGACTCGGCTTGTACACGCTAAAATTCAGAAGATTGAGGGGGGATCTGATAGAAACTTACAAAATTCTTAAGGGGTTGGGCAGGCTAGATGCAGGAAGATTATTCCCGATGTTGGGGAAGTCCAGAACTAGGGGTCACAGTTTAAGGATAAGAGGGAAGTCTTTTAGGACCGAGATGAGAAAATCATTTTTTACACAGAGTGGTGAATCTGTGGAATTCTCTGCCACAGAAGGTAGTTGAGGCCAGTTAATTGGCTATATTTAAGGGGGAGTTAGATGTGGCCCTTGTGGCTAAAGGGATCAGGGGGTATGGAGAAAAGGCAGGGATGGGATACTGAGTTGGATGATCAGCCATGATCATATCGAATGGCGGTGCAGGCTCGAAGGGCCGAATGGCCTACTCCTGCACCTACGTACGCAGTTACCCCGAGGCACCGATGCAAACCTGATGAACAACCCTCGTTATTCACTGGGGCACGATGCAGTTTCCCGGTCTCAATATCGAACTCTCCCACTTTGAGACCCCTCTGTCTTTCTGTAGGAGTAGCTGTTTCTGCCATTTTCGTGTTCAATTAGTTTAGTCAAGCCTGCTGGTCATATTTGATAGTCTTACTATTAGTGATACCTCACACAGGCAAACCAACATAACGTGTCCCTAGCCATTACTCGAATTCCACATTAAGGCACTTTGTCTCACCCCAGAGATATTCCCTTTGCTCAACCCATCTTTTACGCAACTTCTCAGTTTTTCCTATTTTTATGTGATACAGAATGGAAACAGGCCCTTTGGCCACGCCGACCATCGATCACCCGTTTACACTACTTCGATATTATCTCACTTTCACTCCTTACACACTAGGACCAATTTACAGAAGTCCATTACCTAAAAATTTGCATGTCTTGAAATGCAAGGAAAAACCGGAGCACCGGAGCAAACCCACTTAGTCACAGGGAGAACGGGCAAACTCTACAGACAGCACCCAGGGTCAGGATGGAACACAGGTCTCTGGCGCTGTGAGGCAGCGGCTCTACATGCTGCACCACCGTGCTGCCCACTCTAATTGCCATGTTCAGGACCCATATCGCCCAACTAGGCGAAGCAGGATCACCACGGGAGCGTGTGCAGCTGGGAAGCGGCGCACCGCTGAAGCTCAGAGGAAACGCGGCGCGTGCGGGGCTGGGGCCACTTCGACTTCTACTGAGGCGCCCACCCAGCACCAGTCATCACCGGACCCACAAACAAAAACACTGAAGTCATTATCTTCTTCGACTGCAAAGGACAAAAACAACAATTACCACGTTAAAGCATTTGGTCTCATCCTATCAGAGATATTCTCTATGTCCAACTCATCCCTTCCCCATCTCTGTTTTTCTCTCTTTCCCAGTTCCAATTAAGGATCTTGAGCCTAAAAGATTAATCCCGTTTCTCCTTTCTCTGCTGCCTAAATTGCTGAACGTTTCCAGTATTTTGTTTCTATTAAAACATAGATAATCTGTAAAAGACGTACCCGGGGAATATAGCAGAGGGTCTGTGTCCAGGCACTGCTTGATACTCTTGTAGAGATCATAGATGTTGTCCAATTGTTGTTCAATCTCTGCATTGCTCACAGTTGGAAGCTGTGAATGAAACTGCACTGTAAACTTAGGAAAAATAGCTGGATGTGTTTAAACCTTTTCCCTCCTTCACTCTGGCAGAATACCAATTTAAACAATGTTAGGTTCCTAGTTCTACCGCATGGATACAGGCCCTTTGGCTTAACTTATCCATGCTAAGTCAGCTATCTATTCAAAGCAGGCATCTCTTTCAGCCAGCTCACTGCTTCAACTTTCTATTTTAAACACAAAGCAGTATCAGAAACAACAATCAACAGGTGCAACTACAGTGAGGAATGAGTGGAGTCAGTGCTCCAGGTGAAAGGATACTGCGGACTCAACCCTCTCCATGAAGCGAGCCCTTTCCTGAACGTCAGCGGCTTTGCTCTTTGAAACTTTTTCCCATAAGCTGGTGAACAAAGGAAATAGCTTAATCATACTCCACTGCAAAGTCATTGCCATGAAGTCAGGTTTCTCTCTGATTCAAGGCTAAGCAAAAAAGAACATCATGGAGAATGGCAGCAGTGCCACAATGTGGATCTGGAAGTGAGGTGCAGTAGGCAGACAGTGCTCCTCTGCCCTCCTTATACTCGTCCATTCACTCCCTCGCTCACTCATACGGGAAATAATGGGTGCAAAGTGAACCCCAGCTCTCGCTACGAGAGGTAACATTGTCAGAGACTCAGAAAGGAGGAAATATTTGAGAATAACACAAACAAGAACTACTGAAGAGTCTCAGGGGTCGAGGCAGGAGGGTCGCATGTGCCGGGCTCCCTGCTGGTGAATCCTGTCGCTGAGGCCGTGCTCACCATGAGTTTCTGCTGCGCTGCTTTCTCCATGCCAGTGGAAGCTGCAGTGATGACCTGTGAAAGTTCAAGCATGAGTTACTCTTCGGATTGTTGGCATCATTGTACCAAATATGTTGGTTTCTCAAACTAGAAATAACTCGAGCTCAGCTTCCCATTTCCGATTGGCACAATATTCCTGGCACCTGCCACCTTTCCCTCAGTTAGCCCCAAAATGGGTCCACACCTCCAGTTTAGAAAAATGACGGTTGATCTCAGTGAAATGTACCAACATGGGTTAAATACCTCCAGCAACCATTTTCCGATCAGGCTCAGAGTCACTCAGCCTGGTTGCCTCAGCCTGAATCAATACACCTTCCCATTCTCATCCTCTGCTCAGGCACCCCCTAGTGCAACCCGAGGGTCTCCCGTTACACAAATGGCTCATTCTGAAACTCCATGGAAATTGCTCAAACTCTGGAAAGATGTACAATGCAGGAAAAAAAAATCAAATACTCCTGCTCCATGCTTGCCATCAAATAATGCAGGAGGTCAGAGATCGAGTTGGCAACAGGAGTGGGCCACTGGGCCCCATTTTGCCTGCTCTATCATTCTTGCACTTTTTCTAATTACCCCGTATGTTTCTGGACTCATTCTTGTTTGTTCTTTTTAGAAATTTAAAGTACAATTTATTTTTTGTTTTGACTATTATCCTGTGATAAATTAATTTCTTCTCATCTCTATCCTGTGAATGTGGCTCCTGGCAATCAACTCCACAGCCAGTGAAAACATCACCTCCATCAAGCCCCATGATAATTTTGTCTGTTTCACTTGCATTTCTTAAGTGAAGATGAATTTAAAACCTCTTACCCGCTGGCCTGAAGCATGAATGGTTTGGGCGGCCCCACATGAGAGGAGTTACTCTGCGACATGTCTCCTTCCCAAGTGCCTGCCTGCACTGACTCTTTGATACTTTCCACAAACCGCCGGCTAACAGAAGTGAACGGTGGAGTGAGATCTGTGTTGGGATCTGCAGCGGTTGGTGCTTTGTGCCCGCTGAACGCCCTATGGGTGGATGTTAAAGTGTGGAGTCTGCCACATTGCGTTCTGCTTACTGCCCCTCTGACAGAGTCAGTGTGATCAGGAAGGCATGCGATCGCACTTCCACCTGCTCTTGACCTCCTGTGGATCACTCCTCGAGACAGACGGCCTTTGGTTGGTGACGGTAATCTCTTCCTCCCCACCAGCTCGGTTTTGTAGGGAGCTTTTAAGTCAGCAGCTAGTGGCCTCCGGGAGGAGACGGGACGTGTGGCGGTCCTCTTCCTTCTAAGCTCATCTGATGAACGGTTCCTTAATGCCACCTCCTGAGCACCGACGCCTTCACTGGCCAATTTGTCTGAGCATTTCTCATCGCTCCCGGCTGCTGCCGATTGTTTGGCAGAGCCACGGCTGCTCTCAGGCACAGTGCTGCTGCCCTCAGTGGTGCCAGGTTGGACCAGCTCTGCCTCCAGCACGTTACAATGTGTTTGCCGGATTTGCAGGGCTTTGGCCAGGGCTCTGTTTAACACCTCCAGCTCCTCGCCGACACAACCCTGTTCTGCAACAGAAGGAGAAACGAGACTGAGTCGAGTGCTGTTCCCAGACTCTTGCTTTGTTTACTCTCCAGCTGTCCTGGTGATCCACGCAATATTCAACGGGACCATGGGCTTTTGTGCTGTGGAGTATTCCTCCTATGCCCTGGGTCTGGAATGAAAAGCGAGCCAATGCCGGGAGGGGACTTGTGCATGGTAAGAAGAATTTGTGCAGGGTCAGACACAACAACTGAAGAACCTCCCCTTATTCCAACATACCCATATTCAGCACGGTTATGGCGTAATTGAGACTGTAAGGAGAGCATGGATTGTTTTTTTCTGGAGCTTTGGAGGCTGAAGAGAGACTTGATAGAAATATATAACATTATGAGAGGTATAGATAAAGTAGGCACACAAAATCTTATTTCCAGTCTGGAAATGTCAAAGACCAAAGGCCTCAGCTTTAAGATGAGAGGGGTAAAGTTTAAAAGAGATGTGCAGGGCAAGTTTATTTTGACAGAGTGGTGTAATGAGCTGCCATGGGTGGCTTGGAGGCAGAAATTATAGTGGCGTTTAAGAGGCTTTCGGATAAGCACAAGGATATGCAGGGAATGGGGGGGGGGGGGGATATGGATCATGTGCAGGCAGAGATTAGTTTAACGGCATTATGTTCAGCACGGACATTATAACAACATTATGTTCAGCACTGACATTCTCTTGAATCTTATAGGCAAAGGGCCTGTTCCAGTGTTGTGCTGTTCGATGTTCAGACTTGAAGGGGAAGTGAAGGCAATCATATGCAGATGCCAATGAGCAAAGGTTAATTCACTATGAGCATTGTGTTCATGCTTCAATTTACTAAAAGATTGAGAGGATATTAGGAGGGGCAATGATGGAGTAGCTCATTATTTGGATCTTGAGTTCTAGAAAGCTAAGGAACAGGATAAGCTGTGAATAACAACTACCGTAGACATATAAGAAAGGCAGGGTGGTGGTGAAGGTTGCAACCAGAATGCCTTATGCCAGAGTTTTTAAACTTGCTGAAATATACTGCTTCCCTACCAGAGATGTGAGATGAATCTTCAGTCGTGCTGGCAGTGACTCCATCCTTTCCCAAGGTCTCTGCAGCATGTGCCCTCCTGAGAACAAACATCAATAATTCCTTAGTGACAAGATGCCAGTCTAACAAACAATCAGTTCCTTTAAAGTTGTGGAATTAAATATTATATCCATCACGTTTGAGGGGTGTGCATTGTAGCATTTCATCAGGGTGACTACCCGAATGGAAGGAATGTAACAGAACATAGATAGGGGATAATGTAATAAAAAACTGCAGATGCTAGTTAATACCAAAGATAGACACAAAATGCTGGCGTAACTCAGCGGGTCAGCAGTCTGAAGAAAATGGATAGATGACGTTTTGTGTCGGGTCCCTTTGTCAGACTCTATCTATCTATAGATAAGGTATAGGTTGGCATAGATAGGGTAGAAAGTCAGAACCTTTTTCCACAGGGTGGAAATGTCCAACTATAACTGTAAGGTGAGGAATGGAAAGTTTAATAGAGATGTGCTATGTAAGTTTTTTTACACAGAGTCATGTGTGCCTGGAATGCATTGTCAGGGGTGGTGGTGGATGCAAATATGACAACGGTGTTTCGGAGACTTTAAGAAGGAAGTGCAAGGAACAGATTTGATCTGTAACTTCATTGGCATCATGTTTGGCACAAACATTGTGGGCTGAAGAACCTATACTGTACTATTCCACATTCTATGTTAAAGGAAAGCAGGACAAGAATTGGCCATCAGCCACAGGTAGGGAGGGTAGGAGGCAGGTGAAGGGAAGAGGAGAGCAGGTAAGACTGAGTTGGCTGGAGGAAGGATGAGAGTCTGTGTGGCTCTGCTTTTGCTTGTGATGTAGGGTTAATAGCAAGAGTAGACTGAGGGGGAAGGAAGGTTCCTACAAGCTAAAGGCGGGCGTACCAGGGTTTGAGCAGCCTGCGGTGAAGCTTCAACTCCTCGTCCAACTGCCGCTCCTCCTCGCCAAACCGCTCAGCAACCTCAGCCAGGAGCCAGCGCAGCCTGTGGATCAAACAACGTTAGGAGGGCAGATGAGGGAGCGTCGGGGGAGGATAAGGAAGCATCGGGGGAGAAAGCGCACTGGCAGGGTGAAGGAGCGCCACTGGTGTGAGGAAGCGCCGCCACCTCATTACCAAAGATCCTATAGCAAGGGTCTTTGCTCATTACCTCCGAGCCCGGGCGGCGGGCATCATGGCGGCAGTCTATCTCCCGCCGTGCACGGCGGCGGTTGCTAAGCGACGGTCCCACGGTGGGGCGGCGCGGCGTCCAGGGGCTGGGACTGGCTTTGGGGGCGGGGCATACACTGGGGGGCGGGGTCTTGCTCTGGGGGCGGAACATACACGGAGGGGGGCGGGGCACACACTGGGGACTGGGTCTGGCTCTGGGGGCGGGACATACACGGGGGGAGGGGGGCGGGGCATACACTGGGGGCGGGGTCTGGCTCTGGGGGCGGGACATACACGCGGGGGGGCATACACTGGGGACTGGGTCTGGCTCTGAGGGCGGGTCGACGCGGCGGCGGTCGAGGCCGGTATCTGATGGGCGCGGCCATGGACCGGGCGCGCCACCATGCGGGCAGTTCCCGCGTAGAAGTGCTTGAACCTGACCCAAAGGCCATCCAGGATTTCCCCGGAAACCGCAGGCAGCCAATAGGTGTAGGAGCAGGCCATTCGGCCGTTCGAGCCAGCACCGCCATTCACTGTGATCATCCAAATTCGGTACCCCGTTCCTGCCATCTCACCATATCCCCTGACTCCGCTATCATTAAGAGAGCTCTATCTAACTCTCTCTTGAAAGCATCCAGTGAAATGGCCTCCACTGCCTTCTGAGGCAGAGAATTCCACAGATTCACAACTCTCTGGGTGAAAAAGTGTTTCCTCATCCCCTTCTAAATGGCCTACCCCTTATTAGAAACATAGAAAATAGGTGCAGGAGTAGGCCATTCGGTCCTTCGAGCCTGCACCTCCATTCAATATGACCATGGCTGATCATCCAACTCAGTATCCTGTACCTGTAGGTACACAAAATTGCTGGGGGAACTCAGCGGGTGCAGCAGCATCTATGGAGCGAAGGAAATAGGCGACGTTTCGGGCCGAAACCCTTCTTCAGACTGATAGGGGGTGGGGAAAGAAAGAAGGACAAAGGGAGGAGGAGGAGGAGCCCGAGGGCGGGCGGATGGGAGGAGACAGCTAGAGGGTGAAGGAAGGGGAGGGGGGGAGGGGACAGCACGGGCTAGCCAAATCCCTTTTGAACATCCTGTACCTGTACCTGCCTTCTCCCTTTAGCCACAAGGGCCACATCTAACTCCCTCTTAAATATAGCCAATGAACTGGCCTCAACTACCTTCTTTTTATTCTTATTCTTAAACTCTGGCCCCTGGTTCTGCTCCCCCAACATCGGGAACATGTTTCCTGCCTCTAGCTTGTCCAATCCCTTAATAATCTTATGTTTCAATAAGATACCCTCTCATCCTTCTAAATTCCAGAGTATACAAACCCAGCCGCTCCATTCTATCAACATATGACAGTCCCGCCATCCCGGGAATTAACTTTGTGAACCTACGCTGCGCTCCCTCAATACCAAGAATGCCCTTCTTCACATTTGGAGACCAAAACTGCGCACAATACTTCAGGTGTACTCTCACTAAGGCCTATACAACTGCAGAAGGACCTCTTTGTTCCTATACACAACTCCTCTTGTTAGGAAGGCCAACATGCCATGAGCTTTCTTCACTGCCTGCTGTACCTGCATGCTTACTTTCAGTGACTGATGAACAAGGACCCCCAGATCTCTTTGTACTTCCCCTTTTCCCAACTTGACACCATTCAGATAATAATCTGCTTTCCTGTTTTTGCCACCAAAGTGGATAACTCACATTTATCCACATTAAACTGCATCTGCCATGCATCTGCCCACTCACCCAACCTGTCCAAGTCACCCTGCATCCTCATAGCATCCTCATCACGGTTCACACTACCACCCAGCTTTGTGTCATCTGCAAATTTGCTAATGTTACTTTGAATCCCTTCATCTAAATCATCGATGTATATTGTAAATAGCTGCGATCCCAGCAACGACACTTGCGATACCCCACTTGTCATTGCCTGCCATTCTGAAAGGGACCCGTTAATCTCTACTCTTTGTTACCTGTCTGCCAACCAATTTTCTATCCATGTCAGTACCCTACCCCCAATACCATGTGCTCTAATTTTGCCCACTCATCTCCTATGTGGGACCTTATCAAATGCTTTCTGAAAGTCCAGGTACACTACATCCACTGACTCTCCCTTATCCATTTTCTTAGTTACATCCTCAAAAAACTCCAGAAGATTAGTCAAGCATGATTTCGTAAATTCATGCTGACTCAGACCGATCCTGTTACTGCTATCCAAATGAGCCGCTATTTCATCTTTTATAATTGACTCCAACATCTTCCCCATCACCAATGTCAGACTAACTGGTCTATCATTCCCTGTTTTCTCTCTCTCGCCTATCTTAAAAAGTGGGATAACATTAGCTACCCTCCAATCCACAGGAACTGATCCTGAATCTATAGAACATTGGAAAATGATCACCAATGCATCCACGATTTCTATAGCCACTTCCTTACGTACCCTGGGATGCAGACCATCAGGCCCTGGGGATTTATCAATCTTCAGTCCCATCAGTCTACCCAACACCATTTCCTGCCATTCCCGTGGAGCCACGCTACCCAGCTTGGGCCTTCTTGGCATGACCTTCAAGACCTGGGCTGTGATGTGCAGGGTGGCAGAGGGGTGATGCGACCCCAAACCTGGGCGACCAAGACCAGGTCAGTTTCAGAGTTGGCAGCCAGGACTCAGGACTGAGAACTTACTTCAGCCAGAGAACGGAGAATCCTTGGGATTCTTGTGGAGGTTCAGTCCCAGAGTTTGTTTAAGGGATTCCACATGGAAGTGGCACAGATGTAGAAGATCAGCCATGATCCTAGTGTTAGCGTGCACGCAAAGGGACTAATTCACCTTGTTTCAGTTCTTCTTGATTCTAAACTTGGTGTTCTCCTAAAAGGAACATGCTTGCCCTGTTTGAACCTATTCGCTCAGGACCTCAACAAAGGAAGATGTCAACATGGAGCTAAGGAGCTATTATGAAAAGGCTTTCTCAAGGAACTTGTTTTTTTGTCAGATAAATCAGAGCCAGAGAGGTTCAGGGGAAGAATTCCAGGGCTCAGGATCCTGGCAGCATAAAGACAGCTGGCAATGATGAATTGTTACATCCTTCCTGAAGTTCAAAAACTTGTCTATGCAGAATCCCAGTCATGAATCCACAATCTCGTTGCGCACATCTGGGAAGGAAGGATCTTCCAGGGTTCTCTTGGAGATGCTGTAATTGAAGGAGAGAAACCCAACATTGCAAGCATTCCTACTGTCTGCCATGAGGAAGGTCAGTACCTGAGTCCCCGTCATCTGCTCCTCCTGGCAGCCAAAGAGCTTCTCATTGCGCCAACTCCAGGAGAAATACAGGGAGCAGCAACAATCACTACACATGGCCATTTCCCTTCTCACCATAGTCTTTTGAGTCCTCATTGAGGAACTGCGGAACCATCACCTCAGATACACCTGCCCATAGATACTCATCTCTATCTTATGTTGGCTCCATTAAGACAGGGAAGCCCAGATACTAACCAAGGCGTCTATAGAGACAATATGAGTGAAGATTGGTGTCTAACAATGCTGTGCCGTCAATCTTTGAAAAATGGTGTAGCTCATCTCCAAAACCCGTCCTCTGGTCTGAGAGCTAATCTACAAGAATAATGGGACAGTGTTCGGCCTCAGTATTATCCAAAGTCGTTTTTGAACTGTCAGTTATCGCTTGCTCATGCTCATTGGTTGAATTACAAACCCTCATTGACAGTTACTTCGAAGCATATGTGAGTATGGGGCTAACACTCAATGTCCAAGAGATAACGGTCCTCCACCCCCCTGCCCCGCGATGCGGTGAGGCCCTGGAAATCATGGCCAATTGTCATGTCTCAATGTCTGGGTGAAGGCCGACAGCATAGATGAAATTCATCACCACCCTCACACGCCTGCGGGCCTGGAAAGCTTACACCACCCAGAATCACAAACTATAGTGTTACTAACAGGAAACGGTGGGACGAACGTCAATGTGACCACAGGGATTGAGATCTGGACCTGCTGATGCTGGAAATACTGAGGGTAAGTGTTTACATTTGCAAATTCTCTGTGCGAAGAATGTTGCAGGTGGAACCTCGGGTTTCTGCCACGATGAGAGGATGTCAAAGAGACTGGTGCTGGGGGCCGAACCTTAAATGATTTACAAGTGCAAGGTGTTGCCAGGGCATGGCTGGCATTGTAAGACGATAAGGTCCTGGAGAGTATTGTAGAACAGAGACCTAGGGGTGCACAATTTCTTAAATGTGCTGACATTTATTTTTCAACCGGATGTGTAGGAATGAGTGCATGGCAGTCGGTCTCATTGTGTCATGTATGTGCTGTCATAATGTTTAGGTTAATGTTTATTATTCCATGTGTGCCGAAATACAGTGGAAGGCTTTGTTCTGCATACTATCCAATTAAATCATTTAATACTATACATAAATGCAATCATGTCAATCTGAAGCACAATAGGTAGAGCGAAGGGGAACATGTATATAGTTAGTGCAGAATATAGTTCTCAGCATTGTAGAGCATAAGTTCCATTGACAAAGTCCAATGTCCACAATGGGGTAGAGGTGAATTCGACAGTGCCCTAGCTTATGGAAGGGCCATTCAGAAGCCTGATTACAGAGGGGAATAAGCCGTTCCTGAGTCTGGTGGTGCGAAGTGTCAAGCTTCTGTACCTTCTACCAGACAGGAGCAGACGAAGAAGGAATGATTGGGGCGGACCATTTTCTTGATAGAATCATGGAGTCGTACAGCACTGAACCAGGCCCTCTGATCACAATACGTCCATGAACATCATGGCAGCTATCTTTGCTCATCTCATTTGCTTACGTTAGGCCCATCTATCTACTCCTTTCCTATCCAAGCACTTGTCCACCTTTTAAACAATAGTAACTGCTTGCACAACCTGCTCTGGCAGCTTGTTCCAGATATTCTTCACCCCCTGTGTAAATACCTCCCCATTAGATTCCTTTACATTTCCACACACACCTAAAATCAATGCTATTTATTTCTAGGCTCTCCTTCCCTGGGAAATTGATTCTGGCTTTCTATCCTATATATATACCTCTCATAACTTTGTAAATCTTTACAAGCTCCCACTTTGGCCTCCCACGCTCCAGTGAGAATAAATCCAACCTATCAATTTTCTTGGAGGTTGGTAAGTGAATGGGGAAATGACATTCAGCCGTTAGCTCAAGTTGGGTGTGCAGACAGAGTACAGGTATCTTGTATACACCTGGTCTCGCCAATGTTGAGGAGGCCACATCAAGGGCACTGGATGCACTGGATGAGGTTGGAAGACGTACAGGTGAATGGACGTGGATGTTTCAGGTTGGGACCAGTCTGAAGAAGGCTCCCGACCCGAAACGTTGTCTGTCCATTCCCTCCATAAATGCTGCCTGACCCGTTGAGTTCCTCCAGCACTGTGTGTTTTGCTCACCATTCTGGAGCCACTGAAATGCCTGGCTGTGCCTCTGACTCTGGTCCCCTCTCACTACCATTCACTTACACTTTGACCAACCCTGTTGCATAACATCTCAAACTAATTGATTCCCATTGTCACACAAACCCCCCCTTTAGTGTCTGCTGGTTTGTGCTTGGTGTTACCAGTGTAGAGCAGGCCACATCATGACCTCATCAATGGAGGAGGTGCAGGTGAATGTGTTGGTACAGGTGGGTCTGGCTGGGTCAATGAGAGTAGGGATGAGCCCCCTGTAAAGCAGATTGTATCTCTACTGGTGAGATAAGCTCACTCATTGGAACTGGCAAAGCCTGCTGCTACGCATGGTGAACCCACGGTTTCTGTGGATAAGGCTGCCAGACAGCAGCATTTATTACACAGCAGCTTTATACAGCTCAGTGGTAATCCATCTCTGAAATAATTGCCGCCTCTCACTGGCGTGTCGCTCACAATTTAGCTGGACTTCACCACCATGGCTCATTCCAGCAGTAAAGATCATAAGTGTTTCACACCTGGATCGACCCTGCAACTGGACTGACACCTCACCTCAACACCTCCGAGCTCCGATACACCAGTACAACCCTATTACTTTTATTTTGTAAGAGATCCCTGGAATGTTAATTTGACTTAATTTGCTATTCCAGTGTGTGATAAACCTGCAGAGAACAACACAAGCAAACCACATAACACACGGAGCAAATTATTCCCAGCAATGAGCGATTGAAGGCAAATAATGACCAGTGAGCAAGCCCCTTGTGTACACTTCAATAAGATAGATTCAAGATTCAAGATTCAATGTAATTGTCACATGTACCAATTCAGGTACAGTGAAATTTGAGTTTCATATATATATGGAGACATAGGGGATTGCAGATGCTGTAATCTTGCATGGGCTTTTTCAACTATGAATGTTCCTGTCATCCAGTGCCCAGAATCCAAATTGCCTTTTCTCTCTCCTTACAAGTGCTCTTCCAGTTTATGATGCCCCAGGTTACTAGATGGGTCCACAAGGTACTGCCTGTGCTGGAATCTTGAGCAAAACACAAAGTGCTGGAGGAACTCAGCGGCTCAGGAGCTTTTGTGGAGGGAAATGGACAGGGGAGAATCAGTCTAAAGAAGGGTCTTGACCTGAAACGTTACATGTCCATTCCTTCCCCAGCTGCTGCCTGTCCCACTGAGTTCTGCCTGCACTTTTTGTTTGCTTAAAATTTAAGGAACAAATACAGAAACATCCGGAGGCTGATGAAATGCCTGAGGAGTTTGGCATTGAATGACTTCAAGAGAGCATCAAAAGTTTTATTGTCATGTGTCCCAGATAGGACAATGAAATTCTTGCTTGCTGCAGCACAACAGAATATGAAAACGTAATACAGAACAGGAGAGAAATGTTCAGTGCATCTATATACCAAAGACTATATATATATATATATATATATATATATATATATATATATATACACAATAAATAAACAGATAAAGTGCAATAGTAATAATAGACTGTTATTGTTCAGAGCTTATTTTAAAATGATGAGAGGGATAGACAGAGTTGACATGGATAAGCTTTTCCCACTGAGAGTAGGGAAGATTCAAACAAGGGGACATGACTTGAGAATTAAGGGACAGAAGTTTAGGGGTAACATGAGGGGGAACTTCTTTACTCAGAGAGTGGTGGCTGTGTGGAATGAGCTTCCAGTGAAGGTGGTGGAGGCAGGTTCGTTTTTATCATTTAAAAATAAATTGGATAGTTATATGGACGGGAAAGGAATGGAGGGTTATGGTCTGAGCGCAGGTATATGGGACTAGGGGAGAATACGTGTTCGGCACGGACTAGAAGGGTCGAGATGGCCTGTTTCCGTGCTGTAATTGTTATAGGGTTATATGGTTATTTGATGTCGTGTTTAATAGCCTGATGGCTGTGGGGAAGAAGCTGTTCCTGAACCTGGATGTTCCAGATTTCAAGCTCCTGTAGATTCTTCCCGATGGCAACGGAGAGATGAGTGTATGGCCAGGATGGTGTGGGTCTTTGATGATGTTGGCAGCCTATTTGAGGCAGCGACTGCGATAGATCCCTTCGATGGTGGGGAGGTCAGAGCCGATGATGGACTGGGCAGTGGTCACAACCTTCTGCATTTTTTTTCCGCTCCTGGACGTTCAAGTTGCCAAACCAAGCCACGATGCAACCGGTCAGCATGCTCTCTACTGTGCACCTGTAGAAGTTCGAGAGAGTCCTACTTGACATACCGACTCTCTGTAATCTTCTCAGGAAGTAGAGGCGCTGATGTGCCTTCTTTATAATCGCATCAGTGTGCTGAGACTAGGAAAAATCTTCGGAAATATGCACGCCCAGGAATTTGAAGTTTTTGACCCTTTCCACCATATAAATTGATATAAATGGGATTTTGGGTCCCTATCCTACCCCTTCCAAAGTCCACAATCAGTTCCTTGGCTTTGCTGGTGTTGAGTGCCAGGTTGTTGTGCTGGCACCATTTGCTCAATCGGTCGAGCTCACTTCTATACTCTGACTCATCACCATTAGTGATTCGTCCCACAACAGTGGTGTGGTCGGTGAGCTTGATGATGGAGTTCGCACTATGTCTGGCTGAACAGTCATGAGTATAGAGTGAGTACAGCACTGGGTTGAGCACGCAGCCTTGAGGTGCTCCCGTACTGATTGTTATCGAGGATGACACTTTTCCACCAACAAGGACAGACTGTGGTCTGTGGATGAGGAAGTCGAGGATCCAATTGCAGAGGGATGCGCAGAGACCCAGATCCGTGAGCTTCTGATGATAATTCAGACAGATGTACAAAACAGCAGCAGCACTGTGGCTGGAGAGCACCTGATGCTGATTGGGATGCTGAGGACAAGCAATGACCGCTCAAACTCTCTGGTCTGTTGGGTGGTTCAACAGTGGTCAACGGTCCATGTTCTGATTCCTCCGGTGGGGTGATCTTAGTTTAGATACAGCATGGAAACAGGCCCTTCAGTCCATGCCGAACATCGATCGTCCGCTCACACTCAGTTCTATCCTACGTACCAGGGACAATTTTACAGAAGCCAATTAACCTACAAACCCGCACGTGTTTGGGATGTGGGAAAAAACCAGAGCACCCGGATGAAACCTACAGGGTCACAGGTCAACCAACATGCAAACTCCACAGTGACAGCACCTGAGGTCAAGATTGAACTTTGGTCTCTGGTGCTTAAGGCCGAGGCTCTAACAACTGTGCCACTATGCTGCCGATATTATGGTCCTGCCTGATTGTACTGCCTGCTCCAGCAGCCTCCATATTGAGGGTGCTGGAGTCCAACAATTTCTTGTTTGCGCCGGGCTGTGTAATGTCAGAGAATGCTGGGAATATGGAACATAGAACATAGCACAGTACAAGACGAGGAGGGGGGGGGGGGGGGGGATACAAGACTGAAGAAGGGTCCAGACCCAAAACATCACCTATCCATATTCCCCAGGGATGCTGCCTGACCCGCAGATTTACTCCAACACTTTATGTCCTTTTACAGCACAGTATAGCACAGGAACAGGCCCTCTATGCTGAACATGATGCCAAGTTAAACTAATCACCTCTGCCTGTATGTGATCCATATCCCTTCATTACCTGCGTGTCACTGTGTCTACCTAAAAGCCTCTTAAATGCCACTATCGTACCTGTTCCACCACCACCCCAGCACAAAACTTGCCCCTCACATCTTCTTTAAACTTTGCCTCTCTCACCTTCAAGCTACGACCTTTAGTCTTTGACATTTCCACCCTGGGGAAAAAATATTCTGCCTACCTTGTCTAATCTCTCATATATTTATATATGTCTATCAGGTCTCCCTTCAACTTCTGACACTCCAGAGAAAGTTTGTCCAATTTCTCCTTCTAAATAATAACCCGTAATGCAGTCATCATTCCAGTAAACCTTCTTTGCACCTTTCTAAAACCGCCACATCCTTCTTGTAATGGGGCGACCAAAACTCCACGCAATACTCAAATGCAGCCTAACCAAAGACCTTTTAAGCTGCATCATGACTTCCTGACTTTTATACTCAATGCCTCGACCGTTGAAGGTCGAATACTCAGTATTTCTGGCAGGAGAACCAGAGTTTACGTATCAGAGTAACGCAGCTGGCTGCATTGTCCTAAACCTTTAATGCAACGTGGGGCTGATTTCCTGTTAATTAATGCATAATATCTTTATATTTGTTCACTTGTAAAGCATTGGAATGAAGCAGTTTTTGAATGTACCTGGGGAGGTGATTCTGCCTCTCCACCTGCTGTATTACCAGTGCTCAGTGAGGATCTATCGTCCAATTGAACACGTGTTTTATCAATGAGTGTGAGCTGGCACAGAGTGTTAATGCATTCACACATGATGTGAAGCACTGGTAATGCTCTATAACTGCAGACTGAAGTAATGGCAGAGGCATTTCCAAGCTGGATGCAGAGATCACTTTCTCACCAAGACCAGCTTACTCAACACGAACTGGGATCACTGTGGAGCTGGCCCCAAATGGTGTGGTTGGGGTGAATCTTAGTTTGCAAAGTAAATGTAGTGCCCAGAGTCGCTGGATACTCTTGATTTTCATGAAGCAACATCTTGTTCCAATACCAAATTCTGGGTGTTCAGAAACATCCTGGTGGATATTTGGATCTTTGATCAGCGATTGGTACACAGGCCAGTGCTGGCTTTCGTCCTTCTCCCCGCTTGAAGAAGATTTCTGTTGCGACTTTTGATTCAGGAGAAAATTTCTGTTGGGACCTTTGATTCAGCTAGCTGCAGGTAGGAACGCTACAACTCGGCATTTACAGAAATCGCTGATGCTAAACCCAAGTCCTTCATGGTTAATGTGGGGAGTTTAAAAATAGCGAGCAAGAAAAGCAACTGTTTGAACATTTTGAAGGAAATAAGATGTAAAATTCATTAAACTGAATTAAAAATTGCTGAAGTATAAAGATAAACATCAGACGTGTTTCTTGGGTGAAGTATTAAAGGAATTGAAGTGTTTATTTTTAGATGCATTCATACTTGATTAAGTATGTCCTATTAGCTCATTTGTAACTCATTTAATTGCAATTCGTGCTTTGAAGGGATCATTAATGTGGTTTCTTTCTTTAAACTTTCTGTTATAAAAGGTTCTCTTATAATTTCATTTATTGTAATCCCTGTCCATATTCAGCTGTACTGCTCAGAAATCCTGCTTTAACAATTATTTTCACCTTTTGAACTAGCAAATTGATTTAATTAGTCGTTTAGTCAAGCAGGTGGTAGTCAAAGCGCACAGCACCCCGCTCATTGGTCTGTGGAACAAAAGCAGCTGAGAGGCCTGGTGGTCAGATCGAGCAGGGCTTCTGGTTTTAATGAGTTGAGTGGGAAATGTGAATGTGTCAAATTGGGAGGAAAAATTTAAAAAATGTGATCTAAATGATGAGAGAGTGCAGAGCTCCAAGATGCGGACAGATTTTAATACACGGTGCACAAAATGCAGGAACAATAAGCTGTTTGGAAAACTTTATTGTTAGGGGATTCGAAGACAAATGGAGGGAAGCTATTACATGGTGAGGCCACATCCGGGGTATTGTACAGTATTGGTCTCCTTATGTAAGGTAAGATACGTTGGGAGAATTTGGAGAAGTTTTACTGGATTGATAACTTGAATGTGTATGAAGGAGCTGCAGATGCTGGTTTATACTAAAGATAGACACAAAATGCTATAGTAACTCAGCGGGTCAGGCAGCATCTCTGGAGAAAAGGAATAGGTGACGTTTCGGGTCAGAACCTTTCTTCAGACTGTTGAATTGGTATATTGTGAAGTAATGTTGGACAAGCTAGGATTGTATCTGTTGGTGTTTATAAGAGTGAAATTACACTTGATTGAAACATGTAAAGTTCTGAGGGGTGTTGCACGGATGTGGAGATGATGTTTGATCTTGTGGATGAATTTAGAATTTAAAAAAGGCGTTGTCTATTTAAAGCGGAGAGGAGGCAAATTATTTCTTGCAGTTGACCCATGTCTTTGGAATTGTCTTTCTCAAGGGAGGTGGAAGCAGAATCTTTGACTGATTTGGGGGTAGAACAGGTTAGCATGGACTGGTGTATTGATGGGAGTAGACAGGGACTTGGGATTACACTCGGGTCAGTCAGGATGGACTTGAGGGGCTGAGTGGTCTACTCAAGCTTTCACTACCATTATTGATATGGTGGGAGTGTGAGGAAGACCATAGGAGTACACTCAAGTGGTGCTTTTAATGCTCCTGGGCCATTGAGTCAAATGACAGTGGTAGAGACAGGATGAATCTACCTTAGAAAGGGGCTGTTAGCGTGGATTTGTCAGTGGAAGATCCTATCTTACTATTTTGATTGAGGCAGAAGGGATTAGTTTAATTTGGCATTATGCTGGAAGGTCTTATAAGGGTCGGTCGAGTGGGAATAATGAAAAATGGTCCATCAATCCCTAAAGATGATATCACAGTTGGATATGGTGGAGCAAATGTCAGATTCAGGCAGCTGGGGTCAATCTAGTTCATAACTTCCTGAGTATCTCTGGCAAATCTCCCCTCCAGGACACTGGTCCCCTTCCAATTCAGAGGCAACTAGTCCCTTACAGGTCACGTCGGCTCCTAAAGAGATCCCAACAGTCCAAAAATCTGAACCTTTGCCCGCTGCACCAGCTCCTCAGCCACATGTGTTCACCTGTTGTCTCCTTCTATTCCTACCTTCACCAGCACATAGCACTGGAAGTAATCCAGAGATTATTACCCTTGAGGTCTTCTTTTTAAGACCCTATGTTCATCCTGCAGGACCTCATCCCTTTCCCTACCTCTGTCGTTGGTAGCAATATCTGGTTGCTCCCCCCTGCCCCTCTCCCGAGATTGTTCTGCAACCACTCAGACACCCTTGACCCTGGCACCAGGGAAGCGACACGACATCCTGGTATCATTTTTGCAGCCATGGAATCTCTTGTCTGTCCCTCTAGCTATCGACCGTGGTGCTCTCCATCACTCTGGAACAGTCACGGCCAACAGGTGAGGTTATAAATGTTGCAGCCCTGTTGATGAAAGGAAGGGGAGAGCAGACATGGAGCTGTGGGCCTGAGGTCAGTTGGCAAATTGCATCGGTAGATCTGGATTTTCAAGGGCCTTTTGATAAGGTCCTCACCAAAGTTTGTTCCATGAAATAAGAGCTGGTATAATTTTGGGTAACATAGCAGCATATAGAGGATGGGGGGAAGGGGTATATGGAATGAACAGCCAGAGGATGTAGTTGGGACAGGTACAAAAACATCATTTAAAAGAGTTTTGGACATACATGGATCGGGAAGGTTTAGAAGGAGAGGGGCCAAATGCAGGCAAATGGGACTAGCTTAGATGAGACATCTTGGTCGACATAAACGAGTGGACCGAAGGGCCTGGTTCCATGCTCTGTGGCTCTATGACACAGTTGGAGTATGATGAAAGGATGTAAAAGAGAGTCAGAATGATTGCATCTTTCTGTTGATGGTAGACACTAGTGGCGCGATCTTCAGGGACAATCTGTCATAGAATATCACTACACATGTAAAGGAACGAGGCTGTCTTCATTGCCATACTGTGATAGGAGCTACACATTTTAATGAGGAAGCGCGCACAGTGTTCTTGAAAAGGAACACAGTGTTAGAGGATAAGTAAAGCATGAAATAACAAGGCATCAGCATTGGGCTGTCAGCTGTTCACAAGTTATGTCAATGCCTGAGATGAAAAGACAGAGTGTAAAGTATCAAAGCTCTGGAGATTCAAAGCCCAGCTGGAAAGTGATGGGTGAGGAGGATGCAGAGTGAGTGGGCCTGTTGACAGGTGGATTGTGGTTGCAGAAAATGTCCAATTATTCATTTTGATAGGTGGCATATTAAAAGTTGGCTGGAAGTCGGTGGTCTGTCAGCACGTTCTCGTTCAGCTCTGGCAGAAGATGAGATTCCTGGAGACTGGAGGAAGGTGGAGCCTGTCCCTCCACACATAGCAACTGACAGCGAGAAGTCCCCTCCTCACAGTGGCCAAGGTCACCATCAGTGGCTGGCTAGAAGAGCTGCTTCACTGCATTTGAAAAATGTTCTCTACTGCGGTGTCCAAGTTGTCGTCAGTCTGGTGGCCGTACTCTGAGGGTAATGCCCCTTCATTGGCAGCAGTGCCTCTTCCATGGCCTGCTGGAACCCTGGCACAGAGGCCGGTTGTTAGGCGGATTGGCAGTTTGGCTTGGGGACTTGCCCTCGAAATCCAGACATCCATGCAGAATCCTGGCAGACATTATGGTGGGATCCCCGCTCCGTGGAGTTGCCAGGCTTGGGGGAAGGAAACTTCTTCATGCCTCAGGCACAGGACGGGTTGAGAGGATGTTGGCACTGGTTTGGAACATCTATCTCTGCCAAATGTCCTACCTCCGGCTGTTATGTCCTACCAAAGCATTGATGCACAGAGGGAACTCAGGGTCCAAGTCTATATTCCCTGAAAGTGGCAACATTAGTAGATAAAGAAGGCATACGGTATGCTTGCCCTCATTGGTTGGGGCATTGACTATAAGATTCAGGAAATCATGATGCAGCTTTATAGAACTTTGCTTAGGCCACATTTGGAGTATTGTGTGCAATTCTGGTCGCTCCATTACAGGAAAGATGTGGAGGCTTTGGAGAAGCTGCAGGAGGTTTACCAGAATGATGCCAGGATCAGAGGGTATGAGCTTCAGGGAGAGGTTGGGCAGGCTTGGATTGTTTACTATGGAATGTCAGAGAATGAGGGGAGACCTGATAGAGGTATACAAAATGATGAGAGGTGTAGATAGGGTACATTTTCCCAGTGTGCATATGCCAAAAACTAGAGGGCACAGAGTGGTAGGTGCCTGGAACACACTGCCAGGGGTGGCGGTGCAGGCAGATATGATAGAGGCATTTGAGGTTTTTAGATGGGCACATGGATATGCAGAGGATGGAATGATTTGAATCACATGCAGGAGGAGGAGATTAGTTAATCTTTGTATCTTGTTCAGCATGGACATTGTGGCTGACAGGCCTCACTGCTCTATGATCTATATGTACTGTCTCATGCCCCAGGAAATGGGACAGTGGTCACTTTCGCAGACACTTCATAAATGGCAACAGAATGAATGTGCAAGGTTCCCGGACGGGGAGTCAGTACCCAAGGAGTCAGTCACGCTTGGAGCCTGGGTCAAGGGTATTATCTGGCTTCCTCTCCAGAACTCCTCCACCTTTTTAGAACAACTATTGGCCAAATAACCATGAAGACAGCTGTGAGGCCAACAGCTGCAGGCAGTGAGTTTGAGTTGCCATCAGAACCCTGGGTCTTCAGTCACCATACCCTGTTGAGCCCTGCCCTAGAGCAGAATCAGTCACATCCCCCTGTCAGCCCAGAGTGTGCGGAATTCCAGGCACCCGCCAATGTCCACACATCCTGTGCCTGAATGTCCTCCCCACCACATTTCTGCCATCAACACGTGACAACCACTGTGATGGAACAAACGCCATTCACAGTGGGAGAACCCAACAAGCAGTTGAGGGGTTGTGAGGCAGAGGGCTGGACCAATGCAGACCAGAGGCAGAAGTAGCCTCTAAGACAATCGTTCCCCTCCCCACCCATCCACTCCTCATCGCTCCAGGGCTGGACATAACAACACGCTCCTCGCACACCAACAGTTTACTGGACCTCCCACAGAGGAACGTCTGTGCCAGAGACATAGAACCCATCACCATCCCAAACCCATCACAATCTTATTTCCGCCCAACAGGATCAAGATCAATGGGGCAAGTGGGCAAAGGAACGGCAGATGGAATTTAGTGATGTATTTGGGGAAGTGGAATCAGGGCCGGACCTACACAATAAATGGCAGGGCCGTGGGGAGAGACCCAAGGGTACAACTACATAGTTCCCTGAAAGCGACCACACAGTTAGATATGGTGGTGAGGAAGGATTCTGGCATAACTGCCTTCATCAGATGGACCATGCAGTACAAGAGTTGGTTATGTTACAGTTGTATAAACCATTACTCAGCCACACCTGGCCACCACTCTGTGGGAAGGATGTGCAGAAAAGAGTCAAAAGGATGTTGCCTGGACTCCAGTTACCGGGAGAGATTGGGTAGACTGTGACTGTTTCCCCTGGAGTGAAGAAGACTATGGGGCATAGGGATTTATAAAGTTATGAGGGGCGTAGATAGGGTAGATAATCTGTCTTTTTTGACTGGGAAATGGAAACTAGAGGACATTGGTTTGTGGTGAGGTGAAGGATTTACAGGGGACCCAAGGGCCAGGTTTTTCACACAGAGGGTGGTGGGTTTGTGGAACGAGCTGCCAGTGGGGGTAGTTGAGGGATGTACAATGGCAATGTTTAAAACACAGGTACATGGATAGGAAAGGTTTAGAGGAATATGGGACAAACACAGGCAAATGGGACTAGCTTAGATCATTAGGTCAACACTGGGTGGGCATTGACTAGCTGGGCCAAATGGCCAGGTTTGGTCTATATTACTGGCTGTCAATGAATCCGAGTGAAAGATGAAGCTTGTGTCTGCCTGTTGTGGTAACTGACACAGGGCCCAAATTAACAACAGGTGCACGCACTTAACATTTGGTCACATGCAAAGCCGTCAGATGCAGTTTGTGTCCAAATATAATCTCATTGCTTTGCTTCCATATGAAGCTTGTGTGACAGGAGCTGTGATCCACAGCTCGCTCGGAGCTTGGGGAAGTGTTCAGGGAGTCATAATGGTACAGCACAGAAAGGGGCACTTCAGCCCACCTTGTCCTGGCCGCCTAAGTTGGCATACTTGATGATAGTCATTTGCTGCATTTGGCCACTATCCCTCGAAACGCTTCCTATCGCCATATATCTGTCCAAATGTCTTTTGAAAGTCGTAATTGTATCCGCTTGTATAGCTGCCTCCAAGCTTCCTTCAACAAGTGGCTGTTACTTCTGTTGACGGCCAAGCTTCATTCATAGTCTTCAGTCCAACTCGCCCATGCTGACCGAGATGCCCCATCAACCTAGTCCCATTTGCCTGTGTTTGACCAATATCTTTCCAGTCCATGTCAGTTCAAATGTCGTTTAAATGTTGTTATAGTATCTGCCTCAACTACCTCCTCTGGCAGCTTGTTCCATATACCCACCACTCTGTGTGTGAAAAAGTTGCCCTCAGGTTCCGATTAAATCTATCCCCTCTCATCTTACCCTACCGTAAATAATTTTGTGGGTGTATATTCAAGAAATGAAAAATTATACATTTAGGGCTTGTCCTCAGAACCGGTGATCTTCTGCACCCATGCCAGTAAGACTGGACTCACTTCCCGCTGCACCTGTGGATGGGTTTACACTTTAACAATGGCAGCACCTAAGTTGACAGCAACCATTCATGGGAGATGTTGAAGAAATCGTTGAGATCCTTGCCTCCCCTCGTTCACCTGATTGGGTGCCCAAGTTGGTGTTGGGGGCTTGGCAGCTCTCCAGGTGATGGCTGCTGCAGGTGCAGAATCGTCGTGGGGGATCTGCACATCCAAGTTAACTCCAAACCTGGGCTGCCCAGGCTGGGTGGCAGTGAGCAGGTTATCGGAGAGTGTGCTGTTACCCGGGGAACGGAGAGATCTTGGAGAACAGTATATGGATCTTTGAAGGTGGCATCACAGGTAGATAATGTGATGTGCATGTGAAAGGCATGTGGCATACTAGCTGTCATTAATCGGGACATCGCATGTGCAAGTAAGGAGCAAAACACAATCTGCTGGAGGAACTCAACAGGTCAGGAAGCATCTGTGGAGAACATGTATAGGTCACATTTCAGGTCAGGACCCTTTTTCAGATGCGAGTCTGAAGAACAGTCCTAATCTGAAACGTCACCAATTGATTCCCTCCAGAGATGCTGCCTGTGCTGCTGAGTTTCAAATGCTCTTTGTGTTTTGTTCAAGATTCCAGCATCTGCAGTTACTTGTGCCAACAAAGGCAAGGAGGTTTTGTTCCAACTTTATAAAACAATGCTCCGACCTCAGCTGGAGCTGTGATTCCCGCATTGCAGGAAGGATGTGACTGCACTGGAGAGGGTGCGGAGGAGATTCACCAGGATGTTGCCTGGGACAGAGTGTTTCTGAGGAGGGACTAGAGAGTCTGATCTGTTCTCCCTGGAGTGGTAGAAGTTTAGAGGGGACAGGTTGGAGGTATATGAAATTATGAGGAGTCTTGATAGGGCAAACTGCAGAGAACTTTTCCCCATATCAGAGACAGATAAAATGAGACGATATACGTTTAGGATAAGGGGGAAGAGGTCTAGAGGAGATTTGAGGGACTTCCTTCACCTAGGGAAGGGTGATTACCTGGAACACGCTGCCTGAGAGAGGTGAAAGTTGAGTTGCTGACAGCAGCCTCGTGGTGAGCTCTAGAATTTCCCAGACACCGAAGGCTTTGGACTCAATGGTGGGCGATGGGATAAAGACGTAACGATTCCCTTGGCTGGCGTTGACGACTTGGGCTGAATGGCTTGTTCCATGCTGTAAGTCTGAGACTCTGTGTCCCCGGCTGCCCACCCTGTAGCCAGGAGGGGGCAGCAGCGCACCATTTGTGGGGAATTCCAGTCCTAGTCCGAAGCTTCACAGGACTGAGCCTGGCTGGCACAGGTGACCCTGAGGAAGACGCATTTATCCTGCGTTACATCCTGTCTTACTGATGAATGCACAAAGAGGAGAACTTGCTGCTCACCCATCTAGTAAAAGACAAAGTACTGGAGGAACTCAGCGGATCAGGCAGCATCTGTGGAGCAAATGGACAGACGATGTTTCAGGTCAGGAGCCTTCTTTAGACTGATGTGAAGGATATCAACTCGAAATGTCATCTGTCCATTCCCTCCCCAGATGCTGCCTGACCCACTGAGTTCCTCCAGCACTTTGTGATTTGCTGAAAGTTCCAGTATCTGCATTACCTTGTCGACCCTTCAAGTAACTTCAAGATCTGTAACAGCAGAAAGAAAAGTCCTTGAGGATTCAAGGCACTAAATTACAGGGGCAGTAATAGTTTAAAAAAACCCATCTTGGTCTTGGATGCAGAAGAGGTTTTAGGGAGCAGCTCACAGTCCTGCCTTCACTCTGGGACCACACTCCAGTCTACCAACTAGTGCAGGCTTCAGAACATGCTGGCAGCTGCCCAGCATCGTGATAGTCTCTTGTCTTTTGACTCTAGACCATCACAGCCCTGGGTCCAAACACGGGCCAGAAGGCTGAGTCCCAGAGGTCAGATGAGTCCTGCTGTTCTGCTATCGAGCATTGGGCAGAGTGTGGCATTAGGGAGCCCTGGTAAACCTGGCGTCAGTCAGCATTGAGGGGGAACGCTCCAGGGTATGGAGTCAGTGGTCACACAGATGCAAACAGTTGTTGGAGGTCAGTATCCCAGTCCCAGGACATCACTGCCGGTGTTCCCGGAGCAGTGCCCTGGCATAACCATCACAGCGGCTCCATCAGTGATCTTCCTCCAATGAGGTGATCACGGGAGATCAGACCCACCCACAGCTCGTCGGCGAGTGAAGGAGCCCCTGCCAGCGGGCAGCAGACCCCGGCCACAGTCGGACATGGGCTGATCCGTGCCACAGCATCCCAGCAACCACAATCTCATGGGTCTAACCGTCTATCCTCGACATCCAGTGGCATGAGTGCAGCAGGTTTTAATTGTCAGCCTATCCACTACTTTCCACCTCTGGGGCACATGGAAATATATCACGATGGCTGGCACAGTGCTGCAGTGGGTAGAGCTGCTGCCTCAGAACGCTAGAGACCCAGGTTCAATCCTGACCTCGGGTGCTGAGTGTGGGGAGTTTGCATGTTCTCCCTGCGACCGAGTGGGTTTTCTCCAGGTGCTCCGGCTTCCTCCCACATCCCAAAGGCATGAGGGTTTATAGGTTAAATTACCCCGAGGGAGTGGATGAGAAAGTGTGATAACATAGAACTAGTATGAATGGATGATTAAAGGTCATGTGGACTCGATGGCCCAAAGAACTCGCTTCCATGCTATATCTCTAAATTAAATCATCATTGCCACTGGATCTAAATCAACCTCTCAACCAAACGCTGCAAGCACTTTCACCAGAAGGACTGCAGTGGTTGAATAGAGCATCTCATCCCACCCCCCCTCCCCCTCTTCTCAGGAGCAGTTTGGGATGGGCAATATATGCTGCTCTCCCCAGTGCTGCCCACAGCTCCACTGTGGTAAAGTGTTTGCTTGCCGGCAGTGCATCTGAGGAAGGGGGTCCTAATGCTCACAGTAGAAGGCACAGCCAGGAGGAGAGGGGAAAGTCTTTTCTCCAAGAAGTGGCAATGTGGAGCACGATGCCTGTAAGATGGGTGGACACAGAGTCTCAGGCCCTTGTGGACGCAATTGGAGAGAGGCTGGGGAGGGAATAATGGCAGGATCGTGGGGAGAGCAGGGGATGGGACTGACAGGATCACTGTGCCAGTGGTAACATTGACTGGATGAGCTGTTATTATGATTCAATGGGCTGGGAAGGTTAGCAGCCGGTGAAGCCAGCAAGGAGAAGCAAGTCAGAACCAATAATTGTCACAGCTTGCAATTGCATTGGCCCCCAATAAAAACAGCTGAAAAGCTTGTTCCAAACATAAAGTGCCAACCTTCCCACCATCACTTTATGTTCTTGATTAAAGCGAGGACTTCTCATAAACTGAATATTTGAAGCGTTATGTATGCATGAGAGGTGATGGTGTTGTGCTGGAGACGTTCTGACAGTACTTCTCTATAGCCTGTGTGAGGAGTAGGGGATTTAATTTTGTGCAGTGGCAGCCAGGCTGGGAAGCAGCATCTATATTTAGCTCTGAAAAGAGCAGTGAATAAAAATTGGAAAGAAAAATTTAAAAGGGGTGTGGGAAAGAACAGGGCAGTGGGATTATGTGCTGGGGACCTGATGTGCTGAGGCATGGAATGGAGGCAGTCAGTCCGTGCTTGCTGTTGGTTGAGGGTGATGTCTCAGAAAGTGCCCATGGTCATCAGCTGGAGTGTCAGACCCAGGGGAGGCCAGATCTCGCCCCTGGTCCAAGCCGCATTGGAACATGGTAACAAGGCTTGCTTCAATGTTGTATCACACACTCCTTAGAGGCAATGGATTGAACCGAATGCGTAACTGAACCTAGTAACTGGATGATCTGTGTAAATTATCCTTTGTTGAAATATTAGATAAAATACTGCAGACAATTCTGAGACAAACAACCCCAATCCTAGAAAAGAAGGAAGCCAGGAGCCACTCCAGATGAAAGATACAGCATAGAAACAGGCCCTTCGGCCCACTGAGACTATGGCAACTATCGGTCACCCATTCACACTAGTTGTATGTTATCCCACTTTGTCATCCACTCCCTACACACTAGGGGCAATTTACAGAGGCCAATTAACATACAAACCCACACATCTTTGGAGTATGGGAGGAAACCGGAGCACCTGGAGGAAACCCATGTGGTCACTGGAAGAATGTGTAGGTCAGGATCAAAACCGGGCCTCTGGCACTGTGAGGCAGCAGCTCTACCAGCAGCTGAGCCGCTGTGTGCCGTGATGGCCCGGCATTACCCAGCGTTGGAGGCTGGGTGGGTGGGAGGTGGAGCATGACAGTTTGGGGTCTGCACCTTCAGCACCCTGGAGGAGTTGTCGATTCACTCTAAGGTTGCAATCTCATCATGTGCGGCAGCAGCATCGAGGGTCGAGTGGCCTCTTCTACCTCATATCATGGGACTGGAGTTGTGGCTGCGAGGTTGCTGACTGGAGAGGGTGTCCTGCCTGGAGTGAGGCATCCTAGGGGTGATGTGGGAGGACTAGTTGAATGGATATCACCCCTGATGACTGCCCCTCTCCCCCCCGTCCTCTCCCACCTGGTCCGTGCTCTTGCCCACTGCCTCCAGCCACTCCTCACTGCAGTGTGGAGGGCACTGCGAGACCCAGCCACTCACCGTGGGAACAGTTAAGGGCCTCAGGCAGCCTAAGTGCCTTTGTCTGCAGCACTCTGTACACACGGCCAAGCAAAGTGGCGAGAGGGCAAGGCATGAACATGGAGCTGTGAGATGCCAGTGCTGGCACACACCAGCCATGCTTGGCACCCCTGCATGTATCAGCACTGCTGGCAGCTTCGCGCCTTGGCAGCTGGATGTGAGGGTCTGAGCCCAAGACTTGTCAGGGGCTCTCTCTCTCCCCCGACATGATCGCACGGTTCTGTACAAACTTCTTCCTCACAACTGAGAGGTCATAGGAATGGGCTGCTGGTTGGATCAGCCGCTCTAGGGTAATGCACGTCTTTGTGAGGACTATCTTCACATTCCTGTGTCAATCTACTTCATTCCAGCGATATGTCTCAAACAGCCACTGAACGGCAGTAATGAATGGGTCATGGGTGCTTTGCAAAGCACGGCAGCCTGAATAAGGTGATCAGTTCCCAACCAGACTTGCACAATTAACTCTTGTTTCCACCTCAAGGGAGCTTTTAATGACGGAGTTGGCTGCTGCAGCCGAGTCCTCAGAGAATATTCTTATAAATAGATTACAACTTGGAACCGAATCCCACTCACCCTATAGAATAAACATCCCCGAACACAACACCAGTGTGCAGCAGTGAGGTGGTTACTGTTGCAGGACAGGAGAAGCCTGGCAAAGACAGCCTCATCAAAGGCTTGTGTCCCGTTTGTTTGGAATTCCTATTTGGAGAAGCTGCGGCCAGGATCTGTCCCTGAAGGAGCACGGTGATAAACAGCGGTCCCTCTCCCTGTGGTAAACAGCGGCCCCTCACCCTGGATTAAATAGTGGTCCCTCTCTCTGTATTAAACAGCATCCCCTCTCCCTGTGTTAAACAGCGGCTCCTCTCTCTGCAGAACAAGCCCCCAGCGCTGAGATCACCGACCATGTTCAGTTCAATTAGTGCGTCGGCTCCCGAGGACCTCAGCTCCCCCGACCTCGGTCTGCCTGACAGAATGAATTCTGTGACACTCTACATCTCTCAGCCATGCCTTGGCAAGGATGGACACCACATCTGGGACTCCAGCTCATTACCCAATGCTACAGGTGATCAGCATCTCCCCCATCCTGCCACTGCTCACCCACCCCAGCGACGCCTACACTCACCCACTAAAGGTGGACCTTACCCATCCCAGAATTAACTTGGTCGAGGTTTCTCAAGGAGGTGACAAAAGGGATCGGTGAGGGGAAGACAGTAGATGTCTGCATAGGCACTTGATAAAGTCCCTCCTAGGCTGTTCCAGGAGATTAAGATGCACGGGATTTGCAGTGACTTGGTCATATTGATTCAGAACTTGCTTATCCATGGAAGGACATAGCATTGTGGTGGAATGGTGTTATTCTGGCTGATGGTCCGTGACCTGTGGTGTTTCACAGGGATCTATGCTGGGACCTCTGTTGTCTGTGCTATTTTCTAAATGACTGAGACATGAATGTAGATGGATTGGTTATTTATTTTGTTACTTATTTTACAATAGGATTTAGATCAGTTACAGATATGGGTGGAGAAATAGAAGATTGGAGTTTAATCCAAGTTAGTGTGAAATGTTGCGCTTTGGTAGGGTGATTGTAAGGGGTAGGTATACAGACTCTGAATAGCATTGATGTACAGAGGGATCGTGGGGTCCATGGTCATAGTCCCCTGAAAATGGCAGCACGAATAGATAGAGTGGTAAAGAAGGCATATGGCATGCCTTCATCAGTCGGGGCATTGAGTATTAGAATCAGGAAGACATGATGCAGCTTTATAAAACTTTTGTTAGTCCGCATTTGGAGTACTCGTGCAGTTGTGTTCAGCCTATTACAGGAAGAATCTGAAGGCTTTGGAGAGGATGCAGAAGAGATTTATCAGAGTCTCATCTGGATTAGAGGATATTAGCTATAAGGAGAAGTTGGACAAACTTCGATTGCTTTCTTTGGAGAGGAAGCTGAGGAGAGACCTTATAGAAACATAGAAACATAGAAATTAGGTGCAGGAGTAGGCCATTCGGCCCTTCGAGCCTGCACCGCCATTCAATATGATCATGGCTGATCATCCAACTCAGTATCCCGTACCTGCCTTCTCTCCATACCCTCTGATCCCCTTAGCCACAAGGGCCACATCTAACTCCCTCTTAAATATAGCCAATGAACTGGCCTCGACTACCCTCTGTGGCAGGGAGTTCCAGAGATTCACCACTCTCTGTGTGAAAAAAGTTCTTCTCATCTCGGTTTTAAAGGATTTCCCCCTTATCCTTAAGCTGTGACCCCTTGTCCTGGACTTCCCCAACATCGGGAGCAATCTTCCTGCATCTAGCCTGTCCAACCCCTTAAGAATTTTGTAAGTTTCTATAAGATCCCCTCTCAATCTCCTAAATTCTAGAGAGTATAAACCAAGTCTATCCAGTCTTTCTTCATAAGACAGTCCTGACATCCCAGGAATCAGTCTGGTGAACCTTCTCTGCACTCCCTCTATGGCAATAATGTCCTTCCTCAGATTTGGAGACCAAAACTGTACGCAATACTCCAGGTGTGGTCTCACCAAGACCCTGTACAACTGCAGTAGAACCTCCCTGCTCCTATACTCAAATCCTTTTGCTATGTATAGAAGTATATAAAATTATGAGAGGCATAGATAGTGTGGAAATGTCAAATACTAGAGGGCATTGTTTTAAGGCGAGAGAGACAAAGTTTAAAGGAGATGTGTGAGGCAAGTTTTTTTCACAGGGAATGGTGGGTGCCCAGAACACGCTGCCAGTGGTTGTGGTGGAGACAGATATAATAGTGGCGTTTCGGAAGCTTTTAGATAGGCACATGGATATGCAGGGAATGGAGAGATATGGATCACCTCCAGGCAGAGGAGATTAGTTTAACTTGGCATCATGTTCAGCACAGACATTGTGGGCCAAAGGCCTGTTCCTGGGCTGTACTGTTCCAGAATTGAGAAAAGACTGATGGGGTGGTGATTGGATTTATTCTGATGTCTTTGAACAGGACATACCCGTTCCCACATGTCGGGAAGACGTCAGTGTTATAGCTGCACTGGGACAGTTGGACGGGAGGTCAGGCAGGTCTCCAGCACCACAGCTGGGATGTCGACTGATCTCTGAGCATTTGCTGCATCCAGTGCTCTCAGCCCTTTCCTCACATCAGGAGCGTTGAATGGGATGGAATGGAGACGTGTGTGTGTGTGTGTCAGAGGAAGAGGGGATAGACTCAACCACTCAGCTGTGGGCATGACCGAAGATGGCACACAGGAGCACAGATGTGCGCACAGCTGGAGCGGTAGCGGGGCTGGAGTCAGGGCGGGGGTAAATCTGTGCTCACTGCCACTGAAGCTGTTGGCTACATGTTAGAATTAAATCACTGTGTTTATATGCCATTCAAGGGAGGGGGTGAGAGAAAGACAAATTATGCAGATAAAGAATGACACTGTAATAGTTATCCCGACAAGTAAGCTGCTTGTTTTTAGGAAAACAGCATTTCTTAATTTCCAAAGAAGCTCAGAAAACTCAGACATTTAGAAATTTGCAAACCCACAATATCAGATCCCATCTTGCCCCGCCAGTGCAGACACACATCCCAGTGCAGGGACACACATCCCAGTGCAGGGACACACATCCCAGTGCAGACTCACACATCCCAGTGCAGACACACACATCCCAGTGCAGACACACACATCCCAGTGCAGACTCACACATCCCAGTGCAGGGACACACATCCCAGTGCAGGGACACACATCCCAGTGCAGGGACACGCATCCCAGTGCAGACACACGCATCCCAGTGCAGACACACGCATCCCAGTGCAGGGACACACATCCCAGTGCAGACACACACATCCCAGTGCACTCACACATCCCAGTGCAGACACACGCATCCCAGTGCAGACACACGCATCCCAGTGCAGACACACGCATCCCAGTGCAGGGACACTCATCCCAGTGCAGGGACACACATCCCAGTGCAGACACACGCATCCCAGTGCAGACACACGCATCCCAGTGCAGACACACGCATCCCAGTGCAGACACACGCATCCCAGTGCAGACACACGCATCCCAGTGCAGACACACACATCCCAGTGCAGGGACACACGCATCCCAGTGCAGACACACGCATCCCAGTGCAGACACACACATCCCAGTGCAGACACACGCATCCCAGTGCAGACACACACATCCCAGTGCAGGGACACACATCCCAGTGCAGGGACACACATCCCAGTGCAGACTCACACATCCCAGTGCAGACTCACACATCCCAGTGCAGGGACACACATCCCAGTGCAGACTCACACATCCCAGTGCAGACTCACACATCCCAGTGCAGACTCACACATCCCAGTGCAGACTCACACATCCCAGTGCAGACACACACATCCCAGTGCAGGGACACACATCCCAGTGCAGGGACACGCATCCCAGTGCAGGGACACACATCCCAGTGCAGACTCACACATCCCAGTGCAGGGACACACATCCCAGTGCAGGGACACACATCCCAGTGCAGGGACACACATCCCAGTGCAGGGACACACATCCCAGTGCAGGGACACATCCCAGTGCAGGGACATATCCCAGTGCGGGGACATATCCCAGTGCAGGGACTTACCCCAGTGCCCTGAACCAGAGCCCAGAGTATTTCCTCACATTCCTGACACTCTGGATATCTGCTCATGAATGTTGCAATGGAAATTGGGTTAAAAAAGGCAGTAGTGACCACTAATGCACTAAGAAGAGATCTGTAATAATTAACCGTACAACAGAAGCTTTCTGAAAATGGGCAGAGCAGTGGTGTGGCTCAGAGACCAGTGCTGGGTCAAGCAGTTTGGTTGAGAGTGCAGATGACATGATAAGTACGTTTGCCGATAGCACTCAAACTGATGATGTCATGCACAGAGAAGAAGTACCTGAAATGAGCTGTCAGAGGAGGGGTGGAGACAGGAGGCAGGAACAGTAACAATATTTATGAGGCACAGAGAGACAATGGCAGATGTAATTATGCTCTATGGTAGGACCAATAATGCCAGGATACACACAACAAATGGTAGATCCCAAGGAAGTAATGAAGAACATTAGGACCTTGGTGTACGTCCAGGGCCTCTGAAAGCAGTAACGCAGCTAGATAAGGTAGTGAGGAAGAGGTACAGGATATTTGCATTAAATTAGCATTTCTTATATCTCAGAATCCTCCTCGAGTAACTTGCCTACCACAGATGTTTGGCTCACTGGTCGATAGTTCCCCAGGTTTTCTTTGCGGCCCTCCCTAAATAGAGGCACAACAATAATTATACTCCAGTCTTTTGGCACCTTAACTGTGCCTAATGATGATTCATACATCTCTGTCATCTCCTGCAATTTCCTCTCTCGCTTCTCACAGCATCTTCGGATGTGTCGGGTCTGGCCCGGGAGATTTATCTACCTTCATATGTTTACTACTGGAAGCTCTTTTCCCTGTGTTACATTTCACAGTGGTTTACTCTCAGAATCTATTTTATTCTCTTTTTTGTTATTTATTATTAATAATGTACAGTACAGTTATACCAATCAGTCATTTTTTTGCCCCTTTAACTGTCGCCTTACTCCGAAGTGCCCCAGGGTATGTCAGTGACCAGTGAAGGTCGTAGATCACACGCCCCCCCCCCCCCCTCCTCCCCACGGCTCCGGTTGCTGCAACAGTGGGCACCTGCACTGCACCACCCGTGCTGTCAGGAGCAGTGCAACTCTCAGCCGTGCAGCCCCATTTCCCAACATCACCGACCGACCCAGACACGCTTGCCAGTGCAACCCTACATCATCCATTGTGTGTATAAATCACCTGTACAGCTGCAAGCCCTAAACAATATGACCTGTTCATCGAGGTTGTGCCGATGCAGCTGGCTTTGTGTCTGCTCCCAGCCCTATCGCCCAGAAACTCGGGCAGAACTGTTACCAGGAATATTTCTCCTCCTCCCTGTTATGAGAACATGTGTTATAAAATATTTATCCCGATTCGGCCTGAATGCTGCCAGTCACCGTTTAGTGGCGGGGGGATTATATTTCAAAGAGTTCCAATCTGTGTGCTGCTGTTGTTGCCGTTGCTTAAGTTAGGTCACTGAGTAAAGTTCAGAGTGAGGTGATTGTGACCTTGAGGAGTCCGTGAGAGGAGCCTGATGGATGGGGACAGGGGCACAGATCCCTGGACAGAATGCAGCTCAGGGGACAAGTGTTGCTGTCAGTCAGCCCGGAAGCCCTGGCTGGGTTTGGGGTTGGGCTTCTGGCTCTGCTGTGGTTTGGGGTTGAGGTCCCATCCTGCCAGAGTTGTGTTTGATATCAATTTCTGGGCAGCAGAGCAATCACCCCTTTTGTGTTTATTGATCTTATCACCCAAGATCATTGGCCTGGTATTCCGCTGGGGGTGGAGTTGGGGATGGCATGCGGTTGGGATGGAGTTGTGTTGGCTTTAGGAATGTGGTTGGGGATGCAGTTGGCGTCAGGATTGGGGATGTGGTTAGAGATGGGGTCAGGGTTGGGGTAGGGATTGGTGTAGGGTTTGGGGGATGGTGTGGATTGAGTTTGGGGTTATGGCATGTGTTGAGGTTTGGCATGTAAGGGCTGGGGTAGTGATTGGAGCTGGGATTGGGGTTAGTGTCAGGGATGGGGAGGGGTTATTGTTGGGAATGAGAAAGGTTGGGGATGTGGGAATGATTGGGGATGGGGTTGGGGAGGGGATGGGGAGGGGTTAGGGTTGGGGGATGGGGAGGGGTTGGGGTAGGCTGTGTTGAGTTTGGGGCTGAGGTTTGTGTTGGGAGTGGGTAGAGTTGGGGGATTGGCTGAAGCTGAGATGGGCGAGGGTCTACGTTGGATGCTGGGTTGGACACAGCTTGTGACAGGGAGTCAACTGGCAGCAGTTTATTTAACTCCAGACAGGGTCCCTTGTGCATCACACAAACCATCTGAGAACAAATACCGTGAAGGAAGTAACAACACAACCTGGGAATTGTCTTCTGTGTTGTTCATCAAATGATCTTGCTTTTGGATTAAACTATGTGTCTCTGGAGACTTTGTGCTTCCTCCACTCCCGGCTGTGTCTGGGGAATAGCCTGAGCCCAGGACCACGGTGCAATGTGCATTGGCAAGCAGAGTCCCAGCTGCCTGCAGCCCCGAGACCTCAGGGGCCCCAGCTCAGTAGGTGTACCACAGATTGGAATCATTATATCAGAGACTGATTAACAGGTGTGCTAATGAAACTATCATTGAATGACCCCCAAAGAGTGGAGCTGTGGATGGCGTGTCATTGTACCCACAAAATGGTTATCAGTTGAGGAACTGTAGATTTTCGAAAGCTTTACAAGGTAATGGACATCAAATGATCCACTTCAGTGGCAGGGGACTTGATCTGGCTTCAGCTGGAGTGTTTGACGGTAAATGATGGAACTCTTTGAATCACAGAGCCAATGTGTGAGTCTGCAAAACTAATTCTCTTTTGATTGCAACAATATTTCATGAGCAGCCATGTGAGAACGTCACCGCATTGAATCTGTGTCTGGGAACAGAGCTGGAGCGGGTCGAGTGGACCCACCTGCCCGTGCACTGGCCGGAGACACCATCATCATCTGATCTCGACCTCTGCTCCAGCTCCCTCCCCAGAGCCACTGCTCCCCTTTAGACCAAACATCGTCCACAGCCTTCAATGCACCCTAGTGTGGGAATCTCGAATGAGTGCCAGCCCTTGACAAATGATCAGCTTCAATCCCAGGGGAATCTAGTTTACTCCTTGCTGGTGGCTTCCTCCTCACTCCAGTGAGCACCCCCCCCCCCCCCCCCCCCCCCTCCTGTTCTGATGCCATGCTCCTTTATCCTAGGTTCCTCAGGAAGAATGAGTGTCCTCTCAGCACCCCATCAGTCCATCCTCCTCAGAATCTTGGGATTCAATAAGGTCACCTCGCGAACCACCAATGAGTGCCGGCATAACCCATTGAACAAATCCTCTAGACAAACTCTTCATCCGGAAATCAATCTGGCCAACTTGCTCTGAGCCACGGCCAAAGCAATGGTTCAGCGCAAGTTGACTCGATTGCCTGGATTGGAGGTTTTTTTCTGTAAAGAGAGGTTGGACAAACTTGGATTGTTTTCTCCGGAACGTCGGAGGCTGAGGGGAGACCTGATCAGAAATATATAAAATTATGAGTCAAGGATATAAACAATCGTCAGCGTCCGTCTCTTGGGGCGGAAATGCCAAATACTACAGGGCATGGATTCAAGGTGAGATGAGGAAAGTTTAAAGGAGATGTGCGGGGCAAATTTTTTTCAAGGGTGGGTGGGTGCCTGGAACTTGCATCAGAGAGTGATGGTAGATACAGATACGATAGTGTTATTTAAAAGGCAGAGAATGGAGAGATGTGGACCACCTGCAGACAGATGGGATTAGTTAGACTGGCGTCATAGTTGCCACAGACGGTGAGCTGAAGGGCCTGTTCTTGTGCTGTTCTATGTTCTATGTGCTTCAGTGTCACATTAATGGCAGG
This sequence comes from Amblyraja radiata, assembly GCF_010909765.2. Classification (NCBI taxonomy): domain Eukaryota; kingdom Metazoa; phylum Chordata; class Chondrichthyes; order Rajiformes; family Rajidae; genus Amblyraja; species Amblyraja radiata. The sequence continues at coordinate 23,883,855 of NC_045977.1, forward strand.
AGGACAGGGACGGTTGCTGTCTTCCTTCCCCTTCCTGGGCATTGGCACAAGGACCGCCATGTACCACCCCTACCATTGTGCCCACTACTTCTATTGAAGGTGCTCCCACAGTGCAGGAGTTTCACCCAGTGATGATGAAGGATGTGTGGGACTTGAGGGGAACATGCCGTTGTTGGTGTTCTCTGCAGCTGCTACTCTAGTCCTCAGTGGGAGAGGTGGCAGGTTTGGGAGGGGCTGTCAAGGTAGACTGGGCAAGTAACAAGCTGAGTATCACGTCCATTGTCAATGCTGGAACATATTTGCAGAGCAGTGTGTGAGAAGAGGCAATCAGCGCATCAAACACTGCGGAACACGCTGTGAGCACCAGTGCAAGCGCTGCAGCTCCAAAACCTTGGAGCTCATCAAGCAGGGCTGCCTACTGCCGGCTGCTTGTGAGTTTTGATCTTGCTGAACGGTGATTATGTTGTAGAAATCAGAAAGCAATTTACAAGATAATGAATGTCTGAAAGTGAATTCGCTTTTCCAGGCTTGCGTGAGACAGCAGCAGAAATAGGCTCATCTTTTATTCTTCAAACAAAAATAATGAATTTCCCTTAAGTGGATTTCTCTCACTTATTGCCTGCTGCCTTATCTTGATAGATCTACTGTAAGTGCACGATTATACTTCGCAGCAGAAGCAGCCATTTAGACAGCAGCGGAGAGTGAGCTGATAAATCTTTGGTAAAGGAGCCTTCCTATGAGAATGTTATTACGCACCTGCTCCTGCCTCCCGTCCAGTCTCAGTAACTTAGAATCCCCCTACCCCATGGCTGGACAGGAGCGGGGACTGGAATGGAGGGTCGGGAGGAGTTGATGGGGGAGGGATGGCGGGGGGAGTTGGTGGGGAGATAAGTGAGGTGGCAGATGTGGAAGATTGGTGGGAGGAGGGAGGTTGGGGTGGTGGGGAGGGGGGGGGGGCGGGAGAGGAGGTGGGGAGGGGGAGAAGAGGAGGTGGGGAGGAAGGGAGTTGTTTGGAACAGAGGGATATAGTTACAAGGGGAGAACGTGGGAGGCTGAGGGGTGACCGTGCAGAGGTTTGTCAAAAATGCGGGACACAGATAGCATAGAGAGAATCAATTTCCCAGGGTGGGGCAGGCTACAAGTAGAGAGCACAGATTTAAGGTGAGGAGGAGGGGAGGGAGGTTCACACAGAGGGCCAAAGGAAATAATGGAAGCAGATAAAATGACAATGTTTAAAATGCGTTTGGACAGGCATATGACATGGGCCTAATATGGGTAAATGGTGTGATGGGTAAATGCATAGATCGACATCAAGGTTGGCATGGGTGAGGTGGGCCGAAGGGTCTGTTTCTGCACTGTACGACTCTGTGACTAACATGTCGTTAACTCAAAGACACCATCCTGCACAGACCCTGTGATCTGGGCCATTCTTCTGCTTCACCACTGCCTTCTCAAGGGCAGTTAGGGAGGGGCAATAAATGCTGGCCTTACTGGAGTGCCCACATCTGAGGCTTTTGTAAATTAAACGTGTGAAGAAGTAGCCTTTCCCCAGAGCAGATAAGTGACAAATGTTTTTTAGGTATTCAGTTCGCGGCCCAGCGATCAAACACTTAATGGTTGGAAATATAGTTTTACATCACAGAGTTCGTACAATGGATCCTCTGTTCATTCCGACCAGCATCATGCTTGCGAATTGAACTCGTTTTTAAAAAGAACCCATTAAATAATGATGCCATTACTTAGGATGGAATTATGCAGATGCTAAGGAAAGTCAATGGGATTGCCATGGAGACAGTTCTGCACAGCAATGCAAAGTCGGGTTTACATTGTATTTACAGTTTAACATTTGTCATGGTCTTATGCAAGAATCTGGAAAAATGTCCCAAAATATGTATTCTGCCCTGACTCCCCTTTCTTTCTCAACTGTTCAGAGAGATCTCTTGATAAAATGGTGAAAAATTAATCCTGAGAAGATCAGTTACTGTTTAAAGCAGCATTTGGTTATGTGGCCAACCCAGGGAGTGATTGTAACCCTTTCATCCAGTGCCAACCCTGAGTGCTGCCTCTAAACCATCCTCACCACGGGTCATGGGCATGCTGCCGAGTAATCAGGGAGATCCCCTCCGGACAAGCTCATGACTCTGTTCAGGATCCAGTTTTCAGCTGCAGAGAGACTCACTAAGGCAGGTCCAGGCCAGTCACCATGCATAACCCTATCCCCAACCCTATCTCTAACCTTAACAGGCTGGCTGGACTAGGGTACCTTCCTCAACTTTGGTGCCACTGTGTTGTGTTGTGGTTATGTTGTGTCGTGGAATTCTGTGTTTCTGCTTTTTTTTAATTTTTAATATGTTTTATTTATTTATTATTTATTTATTTTTATGATACTTGACTGTAAGGAAAATTCATTTCGTTGTCTCTAATATGAGATAATGACAATAAATTGAATACAATACAATACAATACAAAACCCTAACCCTCGCCCAGGGAACACTCCTCACCTTCACCTGCTGGTCTAGGTTTAATATTCTCACTTGTACCTAGGTTTTGTTTTGCATGCTATGCAATCAGATCAGATAATACTATCCATAAATGCAAACTCAAGTAGAATAGTACAATGTTTACAGAGTAATATGTTTACTTACCTGTTGTGCTGCAATGAGTAAGAATCTCATTGTTTCGGTTTGGGTCATATGACAATAAAACATTCTTGACTCTCTCTCTCTCTCTCGAGCAAAATATAAGATACACAGTCTTCTTATTGAGTCCACACACAAGACTAGAAGTTGTTCAGCCAGAGCTGAACACATTTCTCGGCATCTGCATACAATGGTGTCTGTCTTGTCGCTTCTTGTGCTTCTTGTGCATGGTGGTGGAAAGATTGGTGGAAACAGGGCCGCGACGTGAACGCTCTTTCCTTGACCCCAGGTACACAGTGTGGCATATAGTTCTCAGCATTGTAGAGCATCAATTCCATTGACAAGGTCCAGTATCCACTGTGGGGTAGAGGTGAATCGGACAGCACCCTCGGCAGTCAGCGACATTGTTGGGAGTGGGGTGATGCTCCAGGGATCTGCTGCCCAGCCTCAGTGTCCCGTTTCCCCACAAACAAGGAGCAGACTGCAGTACAGAACCCCAGGAAGGGGAGACATTTGAGGACAAGCAATTGGCTATCTTGTAAGTCACAGTTTAGTTGGAATTACGGGCATGATCAGGTTACTGCAGGGACTCCTTGTGCTGCCCCTGTGTCCGGGAGATACTGGGGAGAATGGGGGGAGTGTCTGAGGGAGAGTGGGCATTGGGATGGCCACCAGTCCTTGGTGTGGGGTGGACACTGCCAGTGTGTAGCTGGTGGGCTGGCTGGAGCCGACGGCATGGCTGTATGGGGGTGCCTCAGCCTTGGCTCCTGCACTCGCTCTATGGGTCAAGAGCCTCCGTCACCGAGTGCCGCAGCTCCCCGCGTGAAACACAAACCTGTCTTCTTTTATTACTGACTGCATCGACAATTTCTGTTCATTGTTATTGATTTCAGTCTTTATGCTTTTTATATTGTCTTTGTTCAGAGACTGCCGCTTCAAGCGGATTAATTATTTTCAAATCCTTTCATCTTTCACACATTGGAAATCACAAAGCAAACTGCTCAGGTGGTTTGAGGAGACAAGTGGCCATGTGGTCCCTGACAGGGTAATCTCTGGACATCTCCAACCCACCAATGTCCAGGGGTCCGGAGCCCAGACTCCAGGTGTCCTGGCTGGTCCGGGGCCCATTCAGAGAGGGATCGCGGTCAATCTATTTGATCCAAGGCTCCAGGCTCAGGGGCATGAGGTCTATGAGAGTGAGGGTGGGGTGAGTGAAGGATGAGAAGAGTGAAGGTGGGGGAGGGAGTGATGAGGAAAGTGAGGGTGGAGACTGATTGGGAGGTGTGCGGGGACAGGAGACAAGGGGATCCGGGGGAGGGATGTGTGGGGAGACTGGAAGGTGACAGAGGCCAACAAGCGGAGAGGGAGGGAGGGAGGTGTGTGGGACAGGATGGGATACAGAGGAGAGCCAGCGGAGGGGAAGGGAGGTGTGTAGAGACTGCCTGGCTGCCGAGACTGAACAGGACTGATGTGGAGATGGCAGGGAGTCGGTGATTCAATGGGGGTTCCTGATCCAAGGCCGAGCTGGCGGCGAGAGGTCGGGTTGTGTTGACATTGAGCTGGAGGAAGATTTCTCAGCTCCAGAGTGTGATTTCAGAGAACAAAGCTCTCCCTGTCTGTAAATATCATTCTTCAAAGGCTGCGTTACAGCCTGCAGCGCATTGCAAAGCTGTTTCCCAAACATCCCACCAATGAAAGACTCCAAAGCCAATTTCCTATGCATGCTTTCCAAATATTTGCCTATCGCAAGGAGGATTGATTAAATAGTCAGTCACCCAGCACAGAAACAGGCCCTTTGGTACAACTTGTCCATGCCGACCAGAGTATCGACCTGAGCTAATCCCATTTGCCATTGATTGGCCTATGCCCCTCGAAACCTCTCCGATCCATTAATCTGTCTGAATGATTTTTAAATGTTGTAATTGTCCCCACTTTCACCACCTCCTCTAGCAACTCACGCCACATAGCCATCGCCCTCTGTGTGAAGTGCAGCACAGGGACAGGCTCTACGGCCCACAATGTCTGTGTCAACTACCATGCTAATCACAAACCTTCCTAAGCATTCCCACCATCCCAGAGCACTTTCTACAGCATCTCCACAGTCAAGGGTCTCCCAGGTTTCCCCAGTATTCCCATCATTCTAATACACATTCCCAAGATGTTCCCAAGAATTTGCCCCAGCCTAAACCACATATTAAAATGATCCCTAAACATTCCCTAATCCTAGAGAGATTTCCCAAGCCTCTACCCAGGCATTCCCATCATCCGAAGGTGTTTTGCAAACATTCCCACCTTATGAAGTGTCACGCGTGTTTAATTGTCATATGTACTGTCACTGGAACAATTAAATTCTTATTTGCGGCGGCAGAACCGATGTAAACACAATACTCTCAGATCATATGTAATAAACAAAAAATCAATAAATGAATAACCCCAATACTAGTGCAAAATACCCGATGTCCTTACTGCAACCAGAGACAGTTTTGATTAGTAAGAGTGTCAAAGGTTACAGGGAAAAGGCAGGAGAATGGGCTTGAGAGGGAAAAATATCAGCCATGATTGAATGCCAGAGTAGACTCGGTGATATGAATGACCTAGTTCTACGTCTATGTCTTATGGTCTTATGGTCATAGTTCATAATTGAGGTTAGTGTTGTGTTGTGTTGTGTTCAAGAGCCTGATGGTTGTTGGGAAGAAGCTGTTCTTCAACCTCGTGGTCACGGTTGAAGTCTCAGAAGTAGAATCTGAATTACACCCAACTGCATTAACATCCTTCCCTGAATAAGACCGATCATGCATGCAATGCTCCAAATGTCGTCTCACTGGAGCTCTGTCTGTATATCTGAAACATCACCCTGCTTTTGCATTCCATCCTTCTAGCGGTAACTGATAAGATTTTGTTTGTTTTCTTTTGTAGCAACTTCACACTTGTCTTTTGTGAATCATGTACTTGGACGCACACATCCCCCCCCCACCTCAACACACTGCATCCTCTGTCTAAATCCGTTTTTGTTTTTTTCATACTAAAATGGACAATTTCACATTTTCCCTCATTTTATCCCGTTAACCCACTCTCACGGGTGGGAGATTGCAACATTCACGTGGTCCGCCCTGTTTTGACGAATGCAATCAACCTGGTGTGTACAATCAGATAAGATCAAATAGAACAAGTTGTCCTGCAATTTTAGGCTGTGCACGCCATACGCAAGAAGAAGAAGTAGAACCCACTCTCCAAATCTCTTTTCCTTTGTAGTCACCTACAGAACTTACTTTCCTGCCACTCTTTGTGCCATCATCAGGTTCAGCAACTGTTTCTCAGTTACGTCTATTATAAATCTACTGACTCCCACAACTATCCGGACTACACCCGACTGCCGGCTGCAAAGACTCTATCCCCTACTCCCAATTCTTCCATCTACGCCATATCTGCGCCCAAGATGAGGTGTTCCATACCAGGACATCCGAGGTGACCTAATTCTTTAGGGAATGGGGGTTCCCCTCTTCTATCATAGCTGAAGCCCTCACGCGTGTCTCCTCTGTACCCCGCAGCTCCTCTTACTGCCCCTCCCCCCAGTCACAACAGGGACAGAGTCCCTCCAGTCCTCACCTTCCACTCCATCTGCTGTCACATACAACAAATAATCCTCCGATATTTTCACCACCTCCAACGAGACACATCCCCAAACCCACGGAGGGCCTAATATTCTGATGGATGATCAGTGACTTGCGACATTGGCTCTGTCTCTCTGTACAGACACTCTGCCTGCTCAGTGTTCCAGGCATTTGCTGTTTAAATGTCATCTCTGCATCGCCTTGGCAAACTCAGTAAGAATTTTGCATCATTCAGTGAGAACACCTCGTGTACAGGACCAGGTTGCTTCACCTATCCTCAAGGGACTTCCCATTTATACCAGCAGGGCCTTCTAATCAGCACCATGGTGTCACCAATATTGATGATTTAACCAAGCTCCAGATTTCCCATGATGAAGAAGGAAGCCATTCAGCATATCACAGCTCCGCAAACAATCTCACTCCCCTTTCATGTTTCCGTGTAACCAATTCTCTCCACATCCCCATGAGCTCGCCCTGGATTTCTCTGCTCACCTGGACACTAGGGGCAGTTTACAGCGGCCAATTAAACCACTAACCCACATGTCTTTGAGAAAACCAGAACATCATTCATTGGTCTGGGCATTGGGTACAGGAGTTGGGATGCGGATGCTGGAATCTTGAGCAAAACACAAAGTGCTGGAGGAACTCAGCAGCAGGTCAGGCAGCATCTGTGGAGGGAATGGACAGGTGACATTTTGGGTTGGGACCCTTCTGATTACGTTGTAGATGTACATGATATTGGCGAGGCCGCACTGGTGCATCGTGTACAGTTTTGGTAACGTAGCTGTAGGATATACTTCATTAAGCTTGAAAGAGTGCAGAGAAGTTTTATGCGAATGTTGCCAGCACTCAAGGGTCTAATTTGTAGGAAGAGATTGGGCAGGCTAGGACTTGATTCTTTGGAGTGTCGGGGACAGAGCTGTCTGCTTGTCCCACTGTCTCAGGTAGCGAGTATCAGACCTGCCACTCTCCCGTTTCCTCATCTCCTTGTACTGATCACTGTGAGCCTCTGCCCAGATGTCTGCGTCCTCCTCAAGGGAAGTAGCTACTTCCTGTTCACACTGTACAGCCCCTCAATATGTTAGCTTGGACCAGTGGGACTTTGCCAAAGGCTTTACTGAAGTCTACGTAAACTACGCAGTTAATGTTTAGACCCAAGACTTTCATCACAGTTTCATGTGGTAAAAGGTTTTCCACCGGAAAATTTGATTGTTTCCATTTTTATTTTATTAATCCCAGCACCTACAATTCTTTTCATTTCAATTTTCCTTAATTATTTTGTAATGAGATTTTGATTTTTATCTTTATGGACTACACCAACCACATCGCTTTCAGCAGTACATTGTATCAACCCATTGAAAAATGCAATCAAATTGCTTGGACAGGATATTCCCTGAACAAAATTATTCTAATTTTGATTATTGTCTGCCTCTCCTGTCCTTCAGAATTATTTCCAATTACTGCCCCCTCACTGACACTAGACTCACTGGTTTGTAATTACCTAGCTTACTTTAGCTGGACCACACGAATAAAGGCACTACCCAATGTTGTCCTCCTGTCACCTGGCACCTCATCTACAGCCAGTCAAGATTTAAACTTTTTGTTGTCAGGTTTCTGCCCCTGACCCGCACACCCCGCCCCAGGGGCAGGTCATCCTGCTCAGGTCAGGACCCCCCTCCCCAGGGATAGACACCCCATCCCGGGAATAGACACTGCACCCCTGACTAACACACCCCTCCCCTGACCCACACGCCTTTCCCTGGCCCACAGAACTCTCTCCTCACCTCCCCTGATCCAGACAACCTTCTCCAGGAACAGACCCCCCTCTCCTGATTGCTGCCCCCCCAGTCCCCAGCTCCTCTCCAAGGCGGTTACCGGGGAGGGGGTCAGTTCCGATCCCGGGCTCAGCCTCCCCATTCATGGTCCCGGGGATTCCTCCAGATGGGGAGCGGGGTGGTTACCCGGGGGGGGGGGCAGATGTATGTCCTGTCTAAGTGGTGTGTGCCACTACACGCAGTGTGCGATGCATGTGCGCCTGAATGCCTGAATAGAGCTTTGACTGAGGTTTATTCATCGCGCTGCAGCTGCAGACAACATCAGGTGACCTGCTTTCTGAAGTCGATCGCTTTTCGTGTGTGTGGGATATACTCTGGGTGTCGGATGGGAGTGTGTCGGTGATCCGGCCAGGCGATGCATTGAACTGAGCAAAGGGACGGAGCGGACTGCCCCGCGAGTGGCGCACAGGCCATGTCCACTTTCGGCAAGCTGACCGATTACTTCCACCTCCGCAAGTCCAGAGCAGAGTTACGGGTCAGCGGCACGGACACCAGACGAGGCGACAGCCCGCAGCCCAGGTACCGAGCTGGGGGGGGGGGGATGCAGACAACTGGGCGAGGGCGGCGGTGGTCAGGGCTGGCCGCATGTACCAGCGGTGCAGCAGCACTGGGAGAGAGAGAGACCTTTCATTCCAGCTGTGGCGTGTGGCTGTGACAGTGGGCGAGGTGGAGTGTACACTCGCCCCTCCTTAAAGTGGCCCTGCCCCCTCTCCAGCAACAGGCGCCCCCCTCCCCCCTTACCTCAGTACCCTGGGCAAATCTGCCTTTGATGCACCGGGAGCTCGACAGGCAGGCAGAGGTTTTACTCAACGTTTTAAATCAAATTCTCAATGTCCCTATCCCACATAGCCTGACCACGCTGTAACTAACAGGTCAGCCCGAGGGGTCCCTTGAACTTTGGGAAGGAGGTGTGGCTGCGGGAGGCATCGCTGGAAATCGAATGGCCTCCTGTGCCATAATAAGTACGAGGATTCTGGGCGGTGGGGGTGTCCAGAGGAAGCGAATGGTCTCTGCGAATGAGAGCACATTCTTCTGAAATGCCCAAACCTTTAACAATCTCTTGTTGGTCATTCCTTGTGGGGAATCTTTCCCTTCAGGCACCAGGTGGCGATTAGTGTCATAGATGCTTTCTCTGGGATGGGGTGTCTATCTCTGGGGAGGGGGGTCCTGACCTGAGCAGGATGACTTTCTCCAGCATTTTTGTCTACCTTCGATTTTTCCAGCATCTGCAGTTCCTTTTTAAACAGTGTAATTGAGTCGTTCATTTACAGAGACATACAGCATGGAAACAGGCTATTGGGCCCAACCCGTCCATGATGTCCCATCAATGCTGGTCCCACCTGCCTGCCTATCCATGTACCTGTCCAAATGTTTTTAAATGTTATAGTACCTGCCTCAACTACCTCCTCTGGCAACTCGTTCCATATACCCACCAGCTTTGTTGACTGTGGCGGCTTGACTGTAAGCAGGTATAGTCGTTCTGCTGACTGCATAACACGTAACAAAAAAAGCTTTTCACTGTAACTCAGTACATATGACATTAAAGGAAAGTAAATCTGTTCTGTCAGCTGGGCGCAGTGATTGGGCAAGGGATGAAGACCCCCTCCGCCCCCCCGTCGCCTGGTAAAGGGACTAAGTGCCTTGTCTCTGATCTCAGTGCACATCAGCCCCTCAGCTGCCTCACTGGAGGCTCGGTGTCGGAGTCACACTCGCCCAACCTGAGTGTTCTGGTTGATGTATTGAATGCACCTGGTGACTCCATTACAGGAAGGTATGGGGAGGCTTTGGAAAGGTGCAGAGGAGGTTTACCAGAATGATGCCAAGATTAGGGGGTGCTAGCTACAGCGGGAGATCATTTTTGTCACAGAGGGTGTTGAGTGTCTGGGTCTGCGGTGTAGTTTTAAGAAATCCTCCTTTATTATTGAGCGATCTACCTTCTCCTTGCTTACCGTTGTTTTTAAATGTACATATAAAATTACTTAGGCTTTTCCTAGCAAATGTGAGGGTGAGACATTATCCAGACTGATGCTGGGTCTCAACCTGAAACATTGACCATTCCTCTGCTTCCACAGATGTTGCCTGACCCCTGAGTTCCTCCTGCAGGTTAATTATGGTTCCGCCATTCCGTACAACACCCAGTACATGGACCTCTGCAGTGCATGGATTTAACACAAACTTCACCAAACCAATGGTGAATGCTGCTTAATGTAACATGTAATCTTTAGATTATTTAGTTTAGACTAGTTTAGAGATGCAGCATGGAAAAGGGCCCTTTGGTTCACTGAATTTCTCCAGAGGTTCCTCCAGAAGTTTAATTCCAGCATCTGTAGTCCATCAGGTCTCCACTTTATGTAATGATGCCCATTTTTAAAACTAGACAGTCTTCATAAAGCAAAATACAAAGTGCTGGAGGAACTCTGTGGGTCAGGCAGCATCTATAGACCAGGCATGAAGAAGGGTCCCGACCCGAAACATTGTCTTTCCATTCCTCCACAGATGCTGTCTGACCTGCTGAGTTCCTCCAGCATCTGCAATTCCTTGTGTCTCCTAGACAGAATTCACATCTGTAAATGTTCAAGCTGTGGTGCAGTTTGTCAAGTCTAGCAGCAGGCAGGTGCCAACAGATTGGAATGTTTCTGAAGCAATGAAACGCTGGTTGTGATTGGCTCTCTGACCTCCTTTGATATTAACCGTGCTCAGAGCAGCTGAGCTGCCCTCAACACTCAGTGAAAATTTCCGCACACAATCAAAAGACCCTGAAACTAGGTGCGGATCTTATTAACGTTTGTGGATGAGATATTAAAGGCACAGGAACTCTGCACCATCGCATTTGGTGACCTGGGACACCACTTAAACCTGAGACTGCAGATGCGGGAGTGTTCTGATTACAGTCCCTCTTGCTCAGTTTTTGTACCCATAAGATGATGGCAGCAGGATTGACAGGCCTCGCCTACGCCCGTGTTCCCTGCACGTTGGCGTGTCAGGTGCATGTTACGCTGTGCTCTGTCCATGGATCAGGGTCCTTGCAGCAGTTAGGTCTCTCTGGGCTTCTCTGCTGGCTGTGTGTGGGACATGGTGAGATGATGTGAGTGAACCATGCACCAACCATTGCTGCGTCTCTGGGCAGGGGACCGGGGAAGAATATGGTTTTGGGAACAACTCTGTCCAAGACCACAACAAATTGCAGAAAGTTGTAAATGTAGCCCAGTCCACCGCACAGCCCAGACTTCCCACCATTGACTCCATCCACACTTCACACTGCCTTGGGAAAGCAGCCAATATAAACCAAAGACCAGTCATACCCAGGTCAGTCCTCCTTCTCCCCGCTCCTGTCCAGCAGAATACACAGAAGCTTGAAAGAGTACACCACCAGACTCGGGAACAGCTTCTTCTCCTCTCTTAACGGGCTTCTGAACAGTCCATCGATTCACCTCGACCACATTGCGGACATTGGATTCTGTCTCTGGAACTGATGCGCTACTATGCTGAGAGCTATATTCTGCACTCTGTATCTTCCCCTTTGCTCTACCTATTGTACTTGAGTTAAACTTGATTGTATTTATGTACAGTATATCTGATTAGATAGCATGCAAAACAAAACTTTCCACTGTACCTGGGTACACGTGGCAACAATAATGGCAGGCTCCAGTGCAACTGTCCACAGGAGCTGGTCAGGCTCTGTAGGTGGTGGGTGGGTTGCTATGGGTAGCGCGGGCGGGGTCTGTGGGTGGGGTCTGTGGGTAGTGGGCACAATCTTGTGGGATGGGTGGGGTCTGTGGGTGATGGGTGGGCTGTGGGTGGTGGTTGTGGTCTGTGGGGGATGGGGTCTGTGGGTGATGGGGTCTGTCGGTGATGGGGTCTGTGGGTGATGGGGTCTGTGGGGGATGGGTGGGTTTGTGAATGATGGGGTCTGTGGGTGGTGGGGTCTGTGGGGGATGAGGTCTGTGGTTGGTGGGTGGGTCTGCTGGGGGTTGGATAGGGTCTGACAGGCTGATAGGGTCTGTGGGGGATGGGTGGGTTTGTGAATGATGGGGTCTGTGGGTGGTGGGGTCTGTGGGTGATGGGGTCTGTGGGTGATGGGGTCTGTGGGTGATGGGGTCTGTCGGTGATAGGGTCTGTGGGTGATGGAGTCTGTGGTTGGTGGGGTCTGTGGAGGATGGGTGTGTTTGTGAATGGGCTGTGGGTGATGGGGTCTGTGGGTGATGGGGTCTGTGGGTGGTGGGGTCTGTGGGTGGTGGGGTCTGTGGGTGATGGGGTCTGTGGGTGATGGGGTCTGTGGAGGATGGGTGTGTTTGTGAATGGGCTGTGGGTGATGGGGTCTGTGGGTGGTGGGGTCTGTGGGTGGTGGGGTCTGTGGGTGATGGGGTCTGTGGGTGGTGGGGTCTGTGGAGGATGGGTGGGTTTGTGAATGGGTTGTGGGTGGTGGGCTGTGGGTGGTGAGTGTGGTTTCCTGGATCTGCTGGGTGATTGGCTGAGTGTCCCCCTCTTCCCCCTTTCCCTCAGGTCGCTGGAGCGGAGACCCCAGCGCGCTGGGCTGGTACAGTCAGGGGCACTGCCCAGCATCCCGCAGTCGCCAACCGCCCCCACCCGGACCCAGGGGCAGCCCCTCGCCGACCAATGCGGGAACCCTCTCCCCGCGAGGGTGAAGCCCCTGCCCACTGGAGACCCGGAGAGCCCCCACCCTGACAAGGGCGGGCACCCCCTCCTCGCTGGAGCCCATGAGAGGCCCCATCCTGCCAGAACCCAGGACCGCGCTCCCGACCTGCACCTCGGTGAGTTGATCGGCCGTCGAGACGTGGTCACTCACTCAGTCACCACATGCCCAACCATCCATTGTCCGAGTATTCCCCCATTGAGGCTCCGCCCCATCGACAGGTCACATTTCGGAGTCTAAAGACCACTCCTGTCCGTGTCAACCGTCCCATGCTGTTCACCCGGTTGGTTCCACATCACCGTCAACTGCCTCTGTATCACCACTCGGCACTGGTCTGCTGCTTTCCTTCATTAACGTCACCCCAACTCCTTTCCCCTTTGGCTGGTTCTTTTCAATTGCTGATGGAAGCTTAACATACTTAGCATGGAACTGTATGCAGTAGGCCAACTGTGGTCCCACCAATGACCTGGGCTGCTGTAGTTTATCGATCCAACTCTTATACTCTTTACCCTGAGCGATGAAGCCACGTACAGCAATCATATACACTACAGAAAGCATACTGTCGGGAAGCATTATAGCTCTGCCCAAGATTGTACAAAATTGCAGAGTTGTGGATATAGCCCAGTCTATCACACAAACCAGACTCCCCACCCTCTCCATCCACACTCCTGCTGCCCCAGGAGAGCAGCCGACATAATCAAGGACCACTCGCACTGCGGTCATTCCCTCTTCTCTCTCTCGCGGGGCAGAAGATACAAAAGCTTGAAGGCACCTATCAAAACATTCAGGAACAGCTTTATCCCCGATGTTATCAGACTACTGAATAGTCCTCACATAGCTGGGGTGTAGTCCCAATCTCCCAGCCTACTTCATTGCTGCCCTTGAACTTTTTTTTATCTGCACTTTCTCTGTAGACGTAACACTATATTCTGCACACTGGTTCTTTTCTCTTTGCACTACGTGTTGTACTTGTGTTTGGTTTGATAGTACTTGATAATAAGCCAATATCAATACCTGCATCGAGGGTCCCAGCACTGATCATTGTGCTTCACCAGTGGTCACAGCTTCCAAACACAAAAGCTACCCTCTATCTCCAGCCCCCGGTTTCTATCACCAAACCAACTTTGGACTCTAATCGCCAACTTGCCTTGGATCGCATTGGCTCTCGCCTTTTGTACCAATCTCTCCTGTGGGACCATGGCAAAGACTTTACTAAAGTCCATGTCAACTTCGTCAACCTAGCTGCCCTCGTCAATATATTTTCTTAAAGTAATTTACATTCGTCGGACAGGATCTCCAACCAACAGATCCCTGCTGACCATCGCTGACCAATCCTTGCTTCTCCGTCTGTACATTAATCCTAAAGTTCAGAAATGTTTCCAATAATTCCCACTAGACCCACTGGCATGCACTATCTGGCTTATCCCTGCTCCTTTTCCCTCCTCCATTTGCTCATTTCCCATCTCCTATCCCTGATTCCCCATTTATCTCTCCTCTTTCCCCTCCATTTCCCAGTCCCCTTCCACTCACATCCCTCCCTCCAGCTTTACATTTCACTCCTCTTCCCTCCTGATCTGACACCCTTTTGTCTCGTTTTCAACTCTTGCCTTTTGTCACCTACTCTGCCAACCACCCCTGATGAAGGCCAAGATGCTAAAAACCTCCTTACTGCCCTATTCACTATTGAGCCAACATTCAAGGGTCTATGTACCTGCACACCTTGATCCCCATTCCCGGGCCCTGCCACTCTCTGTGGAGGTCCTGCCCTGGCTTGACTTCCCAAAATACAACACCTCACACTTATGTGAATTAAACTCCATTTGCCGTTCCTCGGCCCATTTGCTCAGCTGATTAAGATCTAGCTGTAATTTCTGATAACCGTTTTCACTATCCACAATACCACCTATTAAAGGGTCACCTGCAAGCATAGCTCTTCAGAAACAGGCGCTTACTTGCCGGACCGTTCCTGGCCTGTCGCGAGCCCGTGGGCTGATGGCTGTGTTTGTTGGTCATCCCCAGATGAACCCTGGCAGAGTAGGGAGGATGGCGGTGACAGCATCCCGCAGGAGGGAGCGGACCCCTGCGGTCGTGGGACTGGCATCGGCGAGCCGCCCTCCTCCTTCTCCAGACCACGATTCATGCACCTGAGGAAGAGCGTCTCTGTGGATGACCACCTGAGCTGGCTGGAGAGCACGCAGGACCTTTCTGAGAGCAGGATGGAGAAGGTGAAGGTCAACCTGAGAAGAAAGTTTGTGAGTAAAATGCTTCTTCTGATTGACGCTGTGAACTGTTGGGTTAACGTGTTTTGTACTGTCCAGTTGTCGGCGAGGAGATTAACGTGGCGTTGAGGAGGAGATGAAGATGCTTGTGATCGGCAGTGGGCTGGGTTGAGGGGAGGGAGGGCCGTGTGTCTGTGAACAGGAGGAGCCCCAGGTTACGGAGTCCAGGGTCGATGGGCGGTTTGGCAGTGGGATCACCCCCTGCGCCAGCCCATGAGGGGCCTGTTGGCATTTGCTCTGGTGTAACGGTGAGTGTCCAAGCCTGCTGGAGTCGCTCTGGAGAATTTAATAATACGCTCGGCTCAGGATTGCTGAATGAGTGGCTATGGTGTTTGGGGACTGATTGCATTTTGTGCTTCGTGCTTTGAATATATCAAATTTTATTCATTCACTGAGTTGCTGCAGGGATTTTCTCTATGAGGTTTGAGTGCTGTATATGTGCGGGCGTTGTGACAGAGTTGAGTTGCTGCTGGCGCGTCCCGTGAATCACTGTTCCTCTCGGATGTGCAGGGATCACTCCGCGGACATTCCCAAGGCAAGGAGAGCTGCTTGCCCTGCTGGACTATGTTAGCAGCCCCCTTTACTGCAGGGTCAGGAGTGTCTAGTGTTTAATTGTTACATGTAGCGACAACGGAAACATTAAATTCTTACTGCACAACAGGCCTGCAAAACACAATACTGTACATGCAGGTAATATATAATAAACAATATATTAAACAATAGCTTAGTAACCCCTGTACTAGTGCAAAGCTCCCTGTCTTTAGTGCACCCAATGGACTGCCAATCTTTGTACTTCTGACTTTGGGATTTTCTGCCCTTGTATTTGGGGTGATTAATTAATTGAACATTGAGTCGTGTCTTCGATGTGCGTGTAAACTGCTTCCCAATGAAGCCGTCGTTATTGACCAAACGATGAGTGCTGGGGCCACACTGCAGCAGGGTCGGTGATTTCGCAGTGCGTGACGTTTCACTCCCAGCTGCACCGCCCATCATTTGGGGTGCAGAGGGACATCATCTTCACCAACTCCTCACCTTTAACCTTCGTTGACAACTAAAGTTTTATGCAGCTGTTACCCGGTGCGTGTGTGAGGGGGTAGATCACGCGGTGATGACCCGGTTTATGTGTGAGGGGGAGATTGTACACAGATCACCCAGACCATGTGTGAGGGGAGATCATATGGTGGTTACATGGGTGCATTTGTGAAGGAGATCATACAGTTATTAGCCGGTCCGTGTGTGTTGGAGATCATATGGTGATTACCCAGTCCGTGTGTGAGGGAGCAATCATATACACATCACCTGGTCCATATGTGAGTGGAGATCATATGGTGGTTACATGGGTGCGTATGTGTGGGAGATCGTACAGTGGTTACCCAGTCCCTGTGCATTAGAGATCATATGGTTATTACCCGGTCCATGTGCGTTGGAGAACATACATTCTAATGAGAATGATATGTCCTCGGAGATGACGTCATCTGTGAACAAAAAAAATTAAAGATGACATTAAACTTGAGGAAAGACCATTATAATTGTGCAGAGCTGGCCAGCAGATCAGAAGATTGGACATCATGTAAAGGGGCTGTCCCACTTTCACGACTTAATTCAAAACCTCTGCCGAGTTTAAAGGACCTAAAAAAAAAATCAAGATTGCGGTAATCTACGAACTCCTACGACCTTCCACGACTACGTTCACAAACTCCTACGAGTATGTCTATGAGTTCCCACGACTGTTTCGATGCCCTCCATACGAGTAAAAAGTTGCAATTTCTTTCATCCCGACCATTCTTTTACTCGTGGACATTTTTTAATTGGGCTGGAAAAAACGTCCCGACTTACCTGATGCCACGAGTACCTACAGCTAGCATAACGAGCCGCTACAATATATCTACAAACTCCTACGACCTCCTACGGACTCATTACGAACATTCTGCGAGTTTGAATCAAGGGGAAAACTCGGGAGAATTCGTGAATTACCTCGTGAACGTGGGGCAGGCCCATAAAGCAGCGGTGAATGACTGAAGGATAAGCAAGGAACGATTAGATACAAGACAATGTTATCTAGAATGTAAAAACAGAAAAGAGGAGGTTTTGAAGGCTAGGGGCCAAATGCAGGCAAATGGGATCAGCTTCAATGGGGTACCTTGGTCGTAATGATAAATTGGGCTGAGGGGCCCATTTCCGTGCTGTATGACTATTAGAGTAAATAGTTAACAATGTGCGCACCGGACCCAGAGAGAGTGAGTGTGGGCATTAATAATGGAAAACAAGGAGATTTTGCGATGGTGAGCAAACTGCAGTGGACCAAGGCTGGCTGGGAGGCTGGAGTTAATGTGCACCATCACCAGTCACTCGAAGCGCAAGGGAGGAGTGAGGCAACATGTCAGTGGCCACTGTAAACAGGAAGGAACTGGGGAACGTGCTGGTGACCAAAGATCCTATAGTGAACAAGATAGTCCACTCCTGCTAAATCCTACGGGCTGACGTGTAGTACGCAACGGAGCGGAACGTGGGCCATTTCAGTAACCCGACCCGACTTTGTATATCCCTCTCGCAGTTGCGGGGGAACAGTTTGTGTTAATAAATTATAATTCTGTTAATTTTCTTTTTTTTAATTTTAAATGGCTCATGTGCTGTGTTTTATTCAGCGACCATACAACTGATTAGATTGTGTAGGAAAAACCACACATATTCACATATATGAATGTGATATAGATGTATATAATCATATAACACACACATATATATTTCTCCAGATTTGTATACATAATGATAAACTTTATTTCGGACTCAAGACCCAGACAAGGGACAACATTACATAAAAACACATTGCAAACCTCCCCGCAACTTTACCCTGGCGTCCCAGCCGTGCTGATCCGGGCCAGACTTCCCACACGCTGTGGAAGGGACATAGGCATCTTTTTGCTTTTTTATTGTGAGGCAGAGAGGCAGAGAGAAAATGAGGAGAAGATTTTTACCAAAGATCTTTGATTTTTATGAGGATGTCTCCATAACCGGCTTCCGTCTCCGCACTAGTATCTTTGCTCCGCTATGGGATCTTTGGTGCGGAGACGGAAGCCGGTTACGGAAATGCGGCCGAAAATTACACATGAATC
Organism: Amblyraja radiata; assembly: GCF_010909765.2. NCBI lineage: Eukaryota > Metazoa > Chordata > Chondrichthyes > Rajiformes > Rajidae > Amblyraja > Amblyraja radiata. Next base: position 23,901,986 of record NC_045977.1, read on the forward strand.
TGCCCATGACCGTCCTACGTCTTTTTCGTCGAGTGGACTATCTTGCTCGCTATCGGATCTTTGCTGGTGACCAGTGCAGTGGTGCTGATCACACTGCTGAGTGGAGCGAAGCAGAGGTCCTGGGTCCCAGCCGACCATCCCAGACGCAGGGAGTGAGCGAGAGAGTTGGTGCATTGTTTCTAACATTTGAAAAACATTTACAATCAGGGATGGTTCCAGTATAAGACTACATCGGTGCTACCTCCTGCACCCATGTAGAACTCACTGACTTCATCAACTTCACGACCAATTTCCATTCTGCATTCAAATTCACTTGGACCATCTCCGACATCTCCCTGCCATTTCTATATCTCACCATCTCCATCACAGGAGACAGACTATTGACTGACATTACTATAAACCCACTGATTCCCACAGCTATCTTGACTACATTTCTTCCCACCCTGCTTCCTGTAAAGTCTCTATCCCCTACTCCCAATTCCTCCGTCTATGCCGCATCAGCGCACAGGATGAGGTTTTCCATACCAGGGCATCGGAGATGTCCTCATTCTTTAGGAAATGGCGGTTCCCCTCTTCCATTATAGACGAGGCTCTCACTAGGGTCTCCTCGATATCCCGCAGCTCCACTCTTGCTCCCCCTTCCCCCATTTGTAACAAGGACAGAGTCCCCCTTGTCTTCACCTTCCACCCCATCAGCCGTCGCATACAGCATATAATCCTCCAACATTTTTGCCACCTCCAACGGGATCCCACTTCTGACCACATCTTCCCATCTCCACCCCTTTCTGCTTTCCGCAGAGACCATTCCCTCCGCAACTCCCTGGTCAACTCGTCCCTTCCCACCCAAACCACTCCTTCCCCAGGTACTTTCCCCTGCAACCGCAGGAGATGCAACACCTGCCCCTTTACCCCCCCCCCTCGACTCTATCCATGGACACCAACAGTCTTTCCAGGTGAGGCAGAGGTTCACTTGCACCTCCTCCAACCTCATCTACTGTATTCACTGTTCCAGGTGTCTACTGTAGCGCAGGCTCGGCGATCGTTTTGCTGAACACCTCCGCTCAGTCCGCATTAACCTACCTGATCTCCCCGTTGCTCAGCACTTTAACTACCCCTCCCATTCCCAATCTGACCTTTCTGTCCTGGGCCTCGTCCATTGTCAGTGTGAGGCTCAGCGCAAATTGGAGGAACAGCACCTCATATTTCGCATGGGTAGCTTACACCCCAGCGGTATGAACATTGGCTTCTCTAACTTCAAATAACCCTTTTTTTCTCTCTTGCTCCATCCCCTCCCCCTTCCCAGTTCTCCCACCTGTCTTATTGTCTCCAACTACATTCTATCTCTGTCCCGTCCACTCCCCTGACATCAGTCTGAAGAAGGGTCTCGACCCGAAACGTCACCCATTCCTTCTACATCACCCATTCCTTCTCTCCAGAGATGCTGCCAGTCCTGCTGACTTACTCCAGCATTTTGTGTCTACATTCCATTATAAGAGATGTTTGAACAGGTGGGAGGTAGTCCAGTAAAGTTCATGGTTTCATAAATTGGAGATCACGTTTGACTTGGGCCCAAGACAGGTCAGCCGAGGTGAGTGGCTGTCTGCGTTTCTGTAACTGTCTGTGTGTGTGTGTGTGTGTGTGTGTGTGTGTGTGTGTGTGTGTGTGTGTGTGTGTGTGTGTGTGTGTGTGTGTGTGTGTGTGTGTGTGTGTGTGTGTGTGTGTGTCTGCACCTCTGTGTGCGTGTGTGTGCGTGTGCGTATGTGTGCGTGTGTGTGCGTGTGTGTGTGTGTGTGTGTGTGTGTGTGTGTGTGCGTGTGTGTGCGTGTGTGTGTCTGCACCTCTGTGTGCGTGTGTGTGCGTGTGCGTATGTGTGTGTGTGTGTGTGCGTGTGTGCGTGTGTGTGTGTGTGCGTGTGTGTGCGTGTGTGCGTGTGTGTGCGTGTGTGCGTGTGTGTGTGTGTGTGTGTGTGTGTGTGCACCTGTGTGTGCGTGTGTGTGCGTGTGCGTATGTGCGTGTGTGTGCGTGTGTGTGCGTGTGTGCGTGTGTGCGTGTGGGGGGATGTGAACTACGTATGTTTGTGTGCATTTGTATCTCGCTGTGTGTGGATGTGTGTCCATGTGTATGTGTGTGTATATGTGTGTTTGTGTGTCTGTCTGTATGTGCGCGTCTGTATGCGTGCGCGTGTGAGGTGTTGTGTGTGTGTGTGATTGTGTGTGAGATCCTGTGTTTGCGGATATCTCTGGATCTTTGTCTGCGTGTGTGCATGTGTGTGAGTGTGGGTGGGTGGGTGTGTGTGTGCATGTCTGTGAGTGTGTGTGTGTGTGTGGGGAGTGTTGTTGTCCCGGTTGGCTGGTCGTGGGTAAGCCAGTTGTTGCTGTGAATTAGTGATGAGCGGTGTGGTCAGCGTGTTACCTGATCGCAGGCAGTGGAGATAGCATCACTCATTACCAGTGTTGTTGGGGGTAATTAGCTGCGGCAGGCAAACGGAGCGTGAGTGTAGCAGGATCCGGTGTCGCACCGTCCCCTGTCGAGGAAGAGTGGCTCGAGGAGCGTTTTGCAAGGGGAGTGGAGGTGGGCGATCACTGCCTGCCTGACCCTTTCCCGCAGAGGGGACTGGGGAAGAGTGGACTGGGGAGGGACGATCTCCAGGGAGAGAGGACCCCGGGGAGAGAGGACCCAGGGGAGAGAGGACCCCGGTGAGAGAGCACCGGAAGAGAGAGGAGCCGGGGAGAGAGAGGCACCCCAGAGTGTTGGCGACAGGGAGCGGGGAGCGAACAAGTCCAGGGTCTACACAATGAAGAAGCTGTGTGTCAGGGTAAGGCGTTGCTGTGTGTCTGGTTCTGTGTGTGACCGTGTGTGACAGTAGTGAGCTGGCAGAACACCCAGTGATGCTCAGGGATGGGAGGAACTGACCCTCAGAGGGGGGTGGGGAAGAGGCGCCTCGGAGGGGACTGGGGGGAGGCTGCCCTTCGGAGTGTTCTGAGAGGGGGGGGAGCTGCTCCGTCCCTGGGCACTGGCCTTGTTATTTGCTATTTTCATCAATAACCTGAGGGAGAGGTGCGAGTGAGGTTTCCTAGTTTGCTGATGGCTCAGAAACCAATGGGAAGGCATGTTGGGAGGCACGCAGTCTTCTGCACACTTACTGTTGAAGTCTGTGACGGCAGTGGTGAACGCATTTAGGCATCAAAATGGGCCAGTCAAAGCAGGGGGTGTTAGGGAGTAGTTTAATATTATTATTATTATTATTATTATTATTATTATTATTAATGTGCATTGAAGTACAGTGAAAAGAACAGGAGGGATGAAGAGGCTGGAAGGGGTTAAAGGGAAATGGAGAGGTTATTGGTTTATTATTGTCACGTGTGCAGTGAAGAACTTAGTTTGCGTGTTATCCAGTCAAATCATACGATACATGAGTATAACCAAGCCATACGCAAGTACAACAGGTAGTGCAAGGAGAAAAATACCAGAATACAGAATATAGGGTTACAGCATTGTAGTGTTACTGTTAAAGAGGAAATGCAGGTTAAAAAAGTGCAAGGTCCACAATGGGGTAGGTTGGAAGATCGGGACTACCATCCAGCATGTGAGAGGAACGTTCAGTAGTCTGATAACAATGGGGAAGAAGCTCTTCCTGAGACTGGTGGTACGTACTATCAAGCCTTTGTAACTTTTCCCCATGGGAGAGGGGAGACAAAGAAATGACTGGGGTGGAAATGGCCAGAGGATGTTACAGAGATTGGGTAGGTGAGGAGCTGAAGGGGGGATGGGAATTATAGGGTTGTAGGATCTGGAAATGGGTTACAGAGATAGGGAGGGTGTAAGGTCTTCCTCAGTGCCTCTCCCACAGTGCGGCACTCCTTCCCCTCACCTTCCACAGTGCAACGCTCCTTTAGTATTGCCCACCTACAGTGCGGGGCTGAGGGCCCCCCCAGTGGGGGTCCCTCTACACAGGGATTCTCCCCTTCTATATCGGGGACCTGGGGTGGAAGGTACTACACTGAGGAGTCTCTTGCAATCTGTTTCTCATGGTTCACAGACTCGCCAGCTGCCTGCCACTTTTGCCGACTGGAAGAGTCCGTGTTCCACGTGAATATGGAGTGTGTGAGGTTGCAGCCCCTGTTCCACCATCTAAAGGGGCTGCCCCTTGCCTTCTGGCTGAACTTCACATCCACCATCCTCATCTTTGGACACCCTGTGCACAGGGGAGAGGGTAGGGCCGAAGATGCCCTGGTTGTGTTGCTCCTGTGCCTGGCCAAGCTGGCCATCCACGGAGTCACGGCTTCAGTTGGAAGAGGGCTCTGCCACCTGGTACTTGAGAGGGACTCCGCGCTGTTCGCGGGTGCCCTGGGGGAATTCCGGGGCCGTTGGGTTCTGCATGGGGTGGAAGTCATCCTCAATAAGGATTATAATATTGTTGTATAGTAGTTTATTTTGTATCTTTGTTTGTCTTGTATTATGGTGGTGGTTTTGTTTTGATTTATTTTGTACAGTAAATATTATTGTTATTAATTGATTAAATTATTTTTGGTTGAAAAAAAAACGGTGCGGGTCTGCCTCAGTATGGCCCCTCCCTCACCACCGCCCCTCCCTCACTGCTGCCCCTCCCTCACTGCTGCCCCTCCCTCACCACCGCCCCTCCCTCACTGCTGCCCCTCCCTCACTGCTGCCCCTCCCTCACCACCGCCCCTCCCTCACTGCTGCCCCTCCCTCACCACCGCCCCTCCCTCACCACCGGCCCTCCCTCACTGCTGCCCCTCCCTCACTTCCGCCTCTCCTTCACCGCCGCCCCTCCCTCACTGCTGACCCTCCCTCACTGCTGACCCTCCCTCACTGCTGACCCTCCCTCACCACCGCCCCTCCCACACTGCTGCCCCTCCCTCACTTCCGCCCCTCCTTCACCACCGCCCCACCCTCACTACTGCCCCTCCCTCACTGCTGACCCTCCCTCACTGCTGCCCCTCCCTCACTGCTGCCCCTCCCTCACCGCCGACCCTCCCTCACCATCACCCTCCCTCACCGCTGCCCCTCCCTCACCTCCGCCCCTCCCTCACCACCGCCCCTCCCTCACCACCGCCCCTCCCTCACCACCGCCCCTCCCTCACCACCGCCCCTCCCTCACCACCGCCCCTCCCTCACTACTGACCCTCCCTCACTGCTGCCCCTCCCTCACTGCTGACCCTCCCTCACTGCTGCCCCTCCCTCACTACTGACCCTCCCGCCCCACCCACAGTACACTCTCCCTACCAGCACGACAGCATATTTTGGGGGGAGGATGGTTAGGGGTGTGTCTTGGTCTGGGGGGTGGGTGAGGGAAGGGCCGGTCTATCTGAGGGTGGAGGCCCCCTTGAGATGCCCCTCCCTCATATGGCATCTTAGGTCTACAATCAGGCAGCAATGCCCAGGGTGCCCACCGGATGGCAGCATTGAGCCACGTGGAGACTGCAGGAATGTAACTGATGGCCACATACTGCAACAGTGCAGCCTCCCCCGCAGTGATGCAGCCCTCCCCTGCAGGGACCTGCCCCACCCTGCAGTGATGCAGCCCATCCCTGCTTGGCCTCCCCCGCAGGGTCCTTCCCCACCCCGCAGTGGTGCACCCCACCCCCAGAGGGCAATCACTACCCCCAGAGCAGCGCAGCCTTCCCTGCAGTGGGCTCTCCCTCCACCGCTGCAGCCTGTCCCCTTCCCTCCTGTGCAGCAATACAAATGCCCCCACCATGCTCTCCCCCCCCCCCTCCCCCTCGATCCCTGGTCTTGTCCTGACTCCAATGGTCTGCCACACTCTCCATCTGCTTTGAGTGTGGTGCTCCCTCTGGGTGATGTGGAAAGGGTTGGCGGGGTGGGTGGGGAGAAGGGGATGATGCAGCGGGGGACCCAGCTCAGAGCCATTTCAATCCCTTTGATTTCACCTCATACTCCACACATGGGATCATGGGACGTGCAAACTCCACACAGACAGCGACAGAGGTTTGAATCGAACCCCAGTCACGGTGACCAGGGTAAGACCTAGAAGGTTCAGACTGTATCACCGGAGCCCAGTAACTGAGCGGTGATGTCAGTGGTGATGCCAGTGGTGATCTCAGGAGCGGTGATGTCAGGAGCGGTGATGTCAGCGGTGGTGATGTCAGGGGCGGTGATGTTAGGAGCGGTGATGTCAGGAGCGGTGATGTCAGCGGTGGTGATGTCAGGAGCGGTGATGTCAGGAGCGGTGATGTCAGGAGCGGTGATGTCAGCGGTGGTGATCTCAGGAGCGGTGATGTCAGGAGCGGTGATGTCAGGAGCGGTGATGTCAGGGGTGGTGATGTCATCAGCGGTGATGCCAGCCGCTGTGATGTCAATGGTGGTGATGTCAGTGGTGACATCAGCAGCGATGATGTTAGCAGTGGTGATGTCAGTGGTGATGTCAGAATTGATGTCAGTGGTAGTGTCATTGGTGATGTCATTGGTGATGTCATTGGTGATTTCAGTGGTGACATCAGTGGTGATGTCAGCGGTGATGTCAGCGGTGATGTCAGCGGTGATGTCAGTAGTGATGTCAGCGGTGATGTCAGTGGTGGTGTCGCTGGTGACCTCACTGTGGCCGGTGTCTGCTGCCCGCAGGCAGGGGCCGCTTCACTCACCGACGAGCTGTAGGTGGGTCTGATCTCCCGTGATCACCTCACTCTGACCCTCGCTGGAGGAAGGTCACTGATGGAGCCGCTGTGATGGATGTGCCAGGGCACTGCCCCGGGAACACCAGCAGTGATGTCCTGGGACTGGGATACTGACCTCAAACAACTGTCTGCATCTGTGTGACCACTGACTCCGTATCCTGGAGTGTTCCCCCTCAATGCTGACTGAGGTTTATCATCCTGGTAAACCTCCTCTCCAAAGCCTCCACATCCTTCCTGTAATGGGGCGGTCAGAACTGCACACAATACTCCATAAGTGTCCTAACTAACATTTTATAATGCTGCATCATGACTTCCTGACACTTATAGCCAATGCCCCGATCGATGAAAGCAGTCATACCATACACCTTCCTTACCACTCGATCTACTTGTGTTGCCACTCTCTGGGAGCTGTGTACGATGCCTGTCTGGTGCTCATCCGCCGGGCTCCCTGTGTCACCCGCCGGGCTCCCTGTGCCATCTGCTGGGCACCCTGTGTCACCCGTCAGGCACCCTGCGTCACCAGTCATCACCGTCACCCACTGGGGAGGCTGGCTGTCCCATCCTCTAACCAGCACGAAACTGTTTTCAAGCCTCACAAATTTAAAAATAACTCCCTGAAACCCAAGGTGAACAGTGGCAGTACAGTGTTTTTACCAGATAGCACCAGAAATTGCCCGTGGATTTTTAATGAATAGCTAATTCTGTTAGTGCTCCAAGAAAAGGTATTTTTTAAAATAGCCCTGTGGTTTGGGGTTGAGTTGGCCAAGATGTAGGTTTCACTGTTTGGGAGGAATCATAGTCATATGCACGGAAACAGGCCCTTCAGCCCAACTTGCACATGCCTACCAAGATACCCCATCTACACTAGTCTCACCTTGTCTGCGTTTGGCCCATATCCCTCTAAACATCCTCCAACAGGATCCCACTACTGGCCACATCTTCCCATCTCCACCCCTTTCTGCTTTCCGCAGGGACCGTTCCTACCGAAACTCCCTGGTCAACTCGTCCCTTCCCACCCAAACCACCCCCTCCCCGGGTACTTTCCCCTGCAACTGCAGGAGATGCAACACCTGCCCCTTTACCTCCTCCCTCGACTCCATCCAAGAACCCAAGCAGTCTTTCCAGGTGAGGCAGAGGTTCACTTGCACCTCCTCCAACCTCATCTACTGTATCCGCTGTTCCAGGTGTCAACTCCTGTACATCGGCGAGACCAAGTGCAGGCTCGGCGATCGTTTCACATTGAACACCTCCGCTCAGTCCGCCTTAACCTACCTGATCTCCCAGTTGCTCAGCTCTTCAACTCCCCCTCCCATTCCCAATCTGCCCTTTCTGTCCTGGGCCTCCTCCATTGTCAGAGTGAGGCCCAGCGCAAATTGGAGGAACAGCACCTCATATTTCACTTGGGTCGTTTACACACCAGCGGTATGAACATTGACTTCTCTAACTTCATATAGTCCTTGCTTTCCCTCTCCATCCCCTCCCCCTTCCTAGTTCCCCCACCAGTCTTACTGTCTCCGACTACATTCTATCTTTGTCCTGACCACTCCCCTGACATCAGTCTGAAGAAGGGTCTCGACCCGAAATGTCACCCATTCCTTCTCTCCAGAGACGCTGCTCTCCCGCTGAGTTACTCCAGCATTTTGTGTCTTCCCTCTAAACCTTTCCTATCCATAAACCAGTCCAAATGTATTTTATATGGTGTTATAGTACCTGCCTCAACTGCCTTCTCTGGCAGCTTGTTCCATATACCCAGTGTCCTCTGTATGAAAAAGTTGCCCCTCGGGTTCCTGTTAAATCCTTTCTCTCTCACATACCAATGTCTTTTGTTTTTTGATTCCCTTACTCTGGGTAAAAGTCAGCATGCATCTACCGCATCTCTCTGTGGTTTTATACATCTATAAGGTCGTCCCTCAGCCTCCTGCCCTCCAAGGAATAATGTCCTAGCCTGCCCAGCCTCTCCCTGTAGCTGCGGCCTGGAGTCCTGGCAACATCCTCGAATCAGCCACAGCGGGGGTGAGGAAGGGTGCCCGCCCGCCTGTCTCCCCTGCCCTGCCTGGTGGGGTGCAAGTGATCAGCATGGCTCGGGAGGGGCAGCTCGAGGGGACGCGGGCCCAGACCAGAACTTCAGCAGTTGTGTCGATGAACCCGCTTTGTGCCACTCTGATCCGCTCTGGGTCTAAGCAAATCCCAACGTTGGCACAAATAATTATCCTCAACCATTTTGTGCACAGAACCCTGGGGTTTGATCTCCATAGGAGAAGCACGTTGGCACAGCTGGCAGAGCCGCTGCCTCACAGCGCCAGAGACATGAGTTCCATCCTGACCTCGGGTAATGTCTGTGTGGAGTTTGCATGTTCTCCCTGTGACCGCATGGGTTTCCTCCGGGGGCTCCGCTTTCCCACACCTCCTGACCTCTACTCCCGACCCACACCCCCTGACCCGCACACTCGACCCCCACACCCTGCCATAACCAGCTGAAGGACCCTGGCTGGCTGCAGTGGAGGGAGGGGAGGTGCTGGGGGGCGGGGGGGTGTGTGCAGGTGGCTGTGGGGGTGGGGTAGGACGGACGGCTTTGGGGTTCAGGACTGGTGGGTCGGGGAATTGAGGGCAGTGTATGGGGGATGGGGATACAGGGAATGAGAGGGGTGGGGAGGGAGGGTGGGATCCAGCTGGTTGGGGAGGCGGAATAGCTGGGAATGCCAGAGTCGGGGCTGAACCGTGACCAGCTGTCTAGGGACTCCTGACCCTAGGATCCAGTGTGATCCCCACACACACGGTGTGGTTGGGTATGCCCATCCCTCCCCCCCTTGTATCCCGCCCAGCTCCCCTACACCCGGCCACTTCAGGGGTGTCCTGACCCTGTCCTGCTCTGCCCCCCTCTTCGGCCCTATTGGACAAACCCCTCTGCCCCATTGACCACCCCTCTGCCCGACTGCCCCACTGCCCCACAGACAACCCCACTGCCCCATCGACCATCCCTCTGCCCCACGGACCACCCCTCTACCCCACTGACCACCCCTCTGCCTGACTGCCCACAAGCTGCCCCACTGATCACCTCCACTCTGCCTCCAGCTCTGTCCAACTGACCATCTCTCTGCCCACTGCCTCCCGCTCTGACCGCTCTCCCTCTGCCTCACTGATCACTGCTGCCCTCTAATCGCTGTTCTGCCACAGTACCCCTTCTCTGCCCATCTGTCCTGCACTCTACCCACCGCCCCCTCTCTGCCCTACTGCCCTCTCTCTGCCCCCTCTCTGCCCTACTGTCGTGTGCTCTGCCCCCCGCTCTGCCCCACTGACCACTGCTGCCCCCCTCTCTGCCCACTGATCACTGCTGCCCCCCTCTCTGCCCTACTGCCCTCTCTCTGCCCCCTCTCTGCCCTACTGTCCTGTGCTCTGCCCCCCCGCTCTGCCCACTGCCCCCTCTCTGCCCTACTGTCGTGTGCTCTGCCCCCCGCTCTGCCCCACTGACCACTGCTGCCCCCCTCTCTGCCCCACTGACCACTGCTGCCCTCTGAGGTGTGTGCGGAGTGTCAGGGACACTTACTGCTGGCCTTGCACAAAGGAACACAGATGGCAGGCAAATGTTTGTGGCAACGAGGAAAAATAATCTGTCCCGGCGTCTCGCTCCCAGCTTCCAAGTAAATGGTGAAGGGTAAAGGGTGGTTTGTTCCAGGAGCTAAATATAAACGGCGGGGGAACAATGGGGGCCTTTCATTCTCAGCCGATCACCCATCAGATCAGTCAGGCCTCTGAGCCGAGGCACCCAGCACTCTCAGCAAAGGGCACCATTTATTTGACAGTAACCCTTTCTGCAGTGCCTTCAACGTGCAGAATTATTTTAAAACAGTGCCACTTGCAGCAAAGCAACGGTATTCCAAAAATGTGGCGTGGCCCGGCCACGGTGGGAGAGTGCGGTGTTGCAGTCGCCGTCCTGTTCTGCAGCGGTTCGCTGGTTTGAAGTAGCCCGTGGCATCGGCCAGCTAGGTAGACCTCAGCTGTCGACTCCCCCGTGGCCAAACCTGACTCTCGGACCACTCCGGGAGTACAGGTGGAGCAGGGTGATTGTGCGCTGCCTGGTGACAGGTTCCTTCCTGGGTGAAGATGTGGTGGGACGGAGAAGCCTGTGGCCTGGGACACGGTGGGTGCTGGGTGCCGTCCACAGGAATGTCCCACAGGGAACTGGAGCAAGGTCAAAGTTGGCTTGGCTGTGGAAGGTGGAGGGTTGTGGTGGAGGGCTGTTATTCTGGCTGGAGATCTATGACCAGCGGAGATTCTGCAGAGATCCATGCTGGGACATATAGAAATGATGGACGTAGCTGTAAATGTGGATGTCTACTTTAAACAAGTTCTCCTCCACAGTGGGACAGGCAACAGAGGGAATGGATAACCGATATTTCAAGTCGGGACCTTTCTTCAGACTGAGGTTGTGAGGTTTTACACTTTGGGAGGTCTAATGCAAGGGGAAAGTAAAGGGCCTGTCCCACAAGCATGCGACCTGCATTCGGCAAGCGCGACCTAAAGGGCCTGTCCCACGAGCATGCGACTGCATGCGGCAAGCGCGACCAAACCAGAAGCGGGGGTCGCGCGGAGGTCGCGCGGAGGTCGAGTGTGTGAGCGAAGTCCGCGGGAAGTTTGCGCGTGACGTACAGCGTCGAGGCGGCTGCGGGCCGGCAGGCCGTTGCCGCGCGGAATTTTTGAACACGTCCAGTTTTTCGGAGCCCCACGCGATGTCGGGACCAGCTCCGCACAACTCCATACGGCTCCGGCGATCGAAGTGGGACCGGCCCCGCGAGGCCGTTCTCCTGCCTTCTCCCCATAACCTCTGACACCCGTACTAGTCACTTCCCACTTGCCGCATGGAGTCGCATGCTCGTGGGACAGGCCCTTTAGTCGTTAATGGCAAGACCTTTTACAGCATTGACAAACATAGGGATCTCATTGTCCATGTCCACAGCTCCCTGAGAGTGGTAACACAAGTAGATAGAGCAGTAAAGAAGGCGTATGGAATGCTTGTCTTCAGCAGTTGGGACATTGAGTCATGATGTAGGTTTATAATACTTTGGTAAAGCCTCATTTGGAGTATTGTATGAAGTTCTGGTCACCTGGAGAGCCACTGAGCGCTGCAGTCCGTGTGGTGAAGGTGCTCACTGTGCTGTGGGGAGAGGGAGTATTGAGAGTCCTTCCCCTTCCACCACTCCATCTGGTTGCACATGTCACTCCTTCTCTCCTTCTCACACCCATTGTCTTCTTCCCATCTCGGGCCGTTGTCCACCCATCTGCAAATCAAACCCCCTCACCTGTATCCACCTATCACTCGCCACCCCCACCCCCACCTCCCTTCCAGCTTTCTCCCCCCCCATATAATCAGTTTGTAGAAGGATCCTGACCCGAAATGTTATCTATCATGTTCTCCAGAGATGCTGCTTGACCCGCTGAGTCACTCCAGCATGTTGCACCTTACTCTGGGACCTGTAAGGCATTGCCGATTTGCACACTTCGTGACATTCATAAGATCATAAGTGATAGGAGCAGAATTAGGCCATTCAGCCTATCAAGTCTACTCTGCCATTCAATCATGGCTGATCTATCTTTCCCTCCTAACCCCATTCTCCTGCCTTCTCCCCATAACCTCTGACACCCGTACTAGTCACTTCCCACTTCCCTCGTGCACTGTTCTGTGAGGTTCAGGACTTTGATGCCAATGAGTTGCTGGTTTTGTGTGGGGTCTGTGTCCGTGTGGAACACCAACGTGACAGCCCGTCCCTAGAGACCCGCAGAGTGTGGGCAGGATGCTCTCACTGCGCTGATCTGTGCTGGTTTTAAAAGTGCTGTGTTTGTGAACAGTGGAGTTTTTGAAGCGGTTAATTTAATCATGCCTAGAGCTGCCGTTAACACGCACTGTTGCCTGGCCTTTGTGTGCCGAGACCCCGCCTGGACCTCCTGCCAATACCCAACCGCAGAGAAGAGCCCGCTTTCGGAACTGTGGGCCCGACACACGCGTGTCGATGTATCACGGAATGAACCCGTCAGCTGTGTGTGCACAGTGACACCTCTGTCCCTGGGACCCGTCACCCTGGCTGCTGCACGCAAAACACGAAGCTCAGGTGGGAGGAGACGTGACGGTGAGAATCTCACTCCTAATGCCACTGTGTGGGGAAGGCAACAGCAGCAATTAGGAGCAGGAGATCGCCACTCGGCCCATCAATACTGGCCCACCGTTCAATGTGATCATGGCTGATCCATGCTGGCCTCAACTGCCCTCCTGTGCCATTCCTGCACCTCCCCCCTATTCCATCAATCAGATATTTATCCACCTCCACATTTATGCTGAGGCCACATTTAAGAGTATTGTGTTCAGTTTTGATCACCATGTTATACGAAAGATGTTGTTAAACTGGAAAGGATACAGAAAAGATTTACGAGGATGTTGCCAGGACTCGAGGGCCTAAGCTGTAGGGTGTGGTTGAGCAGGCAGGAGGATGAGGTGTGATCTTATAGAGGTGTACAAGATCATGAGGAGAATAGATTTGGTAGATGCATACTGTCTTTTGCCCAGGGTAGGGGAATCAAGAACCAGAGTTCATTGGTTTAAGGTGAGAGGGAAACAATTTAATAGGAACCTGAGGGGCAACTTTTTCACATACAGGTGGTGGGCGTATGGAACGAGTTGCCAGAGCAGGTAGTTGAGGCAGGTACTATCACAAGTACATGGATGGGATAGGTTTGGAGGGATATGGACCAAACGCAGGCAGGTGGGAATTGTAGGTGGAACATCTTGGTCGAGATGGACAAGTTGGGCTGAAGGGCGCCCACTGGTGAAAACATCCCAACAAGTCAGTCCCTGAGGATCTTGTATGTTTGAGTAAGGTCACCCCTCATGGTTCTAAATTGAGGAGTGCAGACCCAAATTGTCTCACCTCTCTCGGTGGGACAGCACTCTCTTCCCAGCAATTAGCCTGCTGAACCTCCGTACTGCCTCCAACGTTACTATATTTTTTAGGAAAGGGGACTAAAGCTGTGCACGGTATTTCAGGTGAGGCCTCACCAATATCCTGTATAAATGCAACAAAACCTCGATATTGTTAAACTCCAGCCCCATTTTAATGGAGGTCAAAATACTATTTGCCTTTTTAACTTTGGTGGAACTACTTGCTAGTTTGTTGTGATTCTTGCACTGGAACACCTCATTTCCCTTCTTCACTCATTGTTGTCTCCCTCCATATGGATTATAATGTGTTTGCTGATTTCTCTTACTAAAGTCAAAAGCTCACGCTCCCCCACACTAAACTCCATTCGCCAGTATCCTGCTCACTCACTCAGCAGTTTGTGTGGGTCTGTCCCGTCCGCCTGTCGCTGGCACGTGGGCTCATTTTCTGTAGTTAATGGGCGGGCTTGGGTAGTCTTGTAGGCTTGTAGTCTTTGTGTCTGCCTGTAGGTGATGGGCGGGCTCAGTTGTCTGCCTGTAGTCTGTGTGTGGGCTTGGGTGGTCTGCCTGTAGTCTGTGTGTGGGCTTGGGTGGTCTGCCTGTAGTCTGTGTGTGGGCTTGGGCGGTCTGCCTGTAGTCTGTGTGTGGGCTTGGGTGGTCTGCCTGTAGTCTGTGTGTGGGCTTGGGTGGTCTGCCTGTAGTCTGTGTGTGGGCTTGTCGAAAGACAATACATGATTACAATCGAGCCATTTACAGTGTAGATACATGATAAGGGAATAACGTTCAGTGCAAGGTAAAGCCAGCAAAGTCTGATCAGTGATCAAGGATAGTCCGAGGGTCACCAAAGAGGTAGATAGTAGTTCAGCGCTGCTCTCTGGTTGTGGTGGAATGATGCAGTTGCCTGATCACAGCTGGGAAGAAACTGTCCCTGAATCTGGAGGTGTGCGTTTTAACACTTCTATATCTTTTGCCTGATGGAAGAGGGGAGAAGAGGGAGTGGCCAGGGTGTGACTTGTCCTTGATTATGCTGCTGGCCTTGCTGAGGCAGCGTGAGGTATAAATGGAATCAATAGAAGGGAAGCTGGTTGTGTGATGGTCTGGGCTGCGTCCACAATTAACTATAGTTTCTTGCAGACTTGGATGGAGCTGTCCACCAACCAAGCATTGATGTATCCTGATATAAAATACTTTCTATGGTGCATCTGTAGAAGTTGGTGAGAGTTGTAAGTGATATGCTGAACTTCCTAAGCCAAGAAAGGTGTGCTTTCTTGGTCATTACTTCAATATGGGTGGTCCAGGAGAAGTTGTTGGTGATATTGACTCCTAGGAATTTGAAGTTTACTTCTACTTCAGCGCTGTCAATGCAACTGGGGTGTGTGTACCGCTTTGCTTCCTGAAGTCGATCACTATCTCTTTTGTCTTGCTTGAGAGAAAGGTTGTTGTCTCGACACGAGGGCGGCATGGTGGTGCAGCGGTAGAGTTGCTGCTTTACAGCGCTTGCACCACTCCGGGTTCGATCCTGACTATGGGTGCTGTCCGTACAGAGTTTGTACGTTCTCTCCGTCACCCCATGGGTTTTCTCCGAGATCGGTTTCCTCCCACTTTCCAATGACGTACAGGTTTGTGGGTTAATTGGCTTGGTATAAGTGTAAATTGTCCCTAGTGTGTGTAGGACAGTGTCAATGTGCGGGGATCGCTGGTCGCTGGGACAAAGGGCCTGTTTCCTCGCTCTATCTCTAAACTAAACAAGGTTTCTTGATCTCCTTCCTATACTCCGTCTCATCATTATTTAATATCCAGCCCACGATGGTGGTGTCGTCTGCGAATTTGAAAATTGAATTAGATTTGTACATGACTGCACAGTCGTGGGTGTACAGGGAATAAAGAAGGGGGCTGTGAACGCATCTTTGCCGAGCCCCTGTGTTGAGGATTATCATGGTGGATGATTTATTCCTTATCCTCGCTGATTGGGGTCTGTTGGACAGGAAGTCGAGGATCCAGTTGCAGATATGAGTGCTGACACCAATTCCAGCAAGTTTGGTGATAAGCTCGGATGGTATCATGGTATTAAAGGCAGAGCTGTCGTCTGTGAATAGGAGTCTGACCTAGGTGTCTCTCTTATCCAGGTGTTCTATGGATGAGTGTAGGGCGAGGGCGATAGCATTGTCCGCGGACCTATTGTGGTGGTAGGTGAACTGCAGAGGGTCAAGACCATTGGGTAGACTGGATTTAATGCGTTCCATACCTAGCCTCTCAAAACATTTCAGGATGGTGGATGTCAAGGCCACTGGATGGTCGTCGTCTTGGCATGAGGTCTTGCTTTTCCTTGGCACTGGGATGATGGTGGTCTTCTTGAAGCAGGTGGGTACCTCAGAACAGAGTAGGGAGAGATAATCATTGATTATAATGATTGATTAATACAAAACTATACCAATAAATCTACCATTATACAAGTAAAACAAATATTCTTAAACACTTTGTTTAAAAAGGAACTGCAGATGCTGGAAAATCGAAGGTACACAAAAATGCTGGGGAAACTCAGCGGGTGCAGCAACATCTATGGAGCGAAGGAGATAGGCAACGTTTCGGGCCGAGAACCTGAAGAAGGGTTTCGGCCCGAAACGTTGCCTATCTCCTTCGCTCAATAGATGCTGCTGCACCCGCTGAGTTTCCCCAGCATTTTTGTGTACCCTATTCTTATATACTGATTATTAAACAACTATTTCACAATCTTTGTTAAAGATACATTCCACCCCCAGCGGTGCCCAGCAGTCCCGGAAATCCCCCAGGGTGTCCGTGGCCCATGCGTGTTCCCACTCTAAAGACCCCCGGCCGCAAACGTATCCCCGGCAAAGGGGCAGGTAGCCAGCTCGGGCGGAGCCCTCTTCCGCCTGGCACCGTGACTAGCCGATGGCCAGCTTGGCCCAGGAACAACCTAACCAGGACATCTGTATGAACTGATCAGTCTGAAGAAGGGTCTCGACCCGAAACGTCACCTATTCCTTCTCTCCAGAGATGCTGTCTGGCTTGCTGAGTTATTCCAGCATTTTGTGTCTATCAACCAGGACATCTTCAGTTCGACCCTCTCCCTACCCTGTGGGACTCTGTGATACACTGCAGTACGCTGTGATATGCTGTTGGGCTCTGTGATACACTGCAGTACGCTGTGATACCCTGTGGGACTCTGTGATACACTGCAGTACGCTGTGATACGCTGTTGGGCTCTGTGATACACTGTGATACTCTATGGTACACTAATACACTGCAGTACGCCGCGGTACGCTGCTGTACTTTGGGATAGGCTGCGGTACACTGCGGTACGCTGAGATACGCTGCGCGCCCTGCCTGTTTCCACACTGACTGCATGGTCAGGCAGCTATGGTGGTGTACGGATGTTTTGAGCAGCCTGGCCTGAGAGAGCCCGGGCAGGGAGGCAGAGCTGGCAGCAGGGAGCGGCCGGATTCCTTGGACAGACCTGGGCAGGAGCCGGTCCCACACTGACAGCACAGGCAGCCGGCCAACAGCAACTTCCTGTCTAGTCTTTGCGAGCTGGGCTGTGTGGCCATGGCCGGCCACAGAGCAGGCATTGGGGAGGCAGCGAAGCCACACTCTGTGCGCGACTGGGGTAATGAAGCTTGGCTAAGTCGGAGCAAATAGCAGGGACAAGTCAACCCTCTCCCCCCCCCCCCACCCGCTGCTGCCCCTCCACCCCCTCTGTCCCCCTGCCGCCACTCCGCCCCTCCGCCTCCCTCCACCCCCCCACACCTCTCACTCCGCCCGCCCCTCCACCCCGCCCATCCCTCCACTCCCACTGCCCCTCTGCCCCCTTCTCTACCCCCCTTTGCCAACCCCTTCCCCCTTACCCCCCCCCCCCCCCCCGCCCCCTCACTGCACTGCGACCGTCAGCCTGAACCGACAGTGTGTTTGCTGGTAAGATACCAGGATGAAGTCCAGCATCAGTAAACAGAGACAGGCTTCCTGCTCACAGCAGAGGGTATTTATAGCCGGCGAGGACATGAAAGTCTGCGGTGACTGCAGGCTTCCCACGGGGCCTGGGCTTGGAATGCCTTCCCGCGTAGCCTGGCACAGGCGGCTCTCCACACTGCTCACTCCCATAATACAGGCAGCCTCTCCCCACACTGTGCCATGTAGAGGAAGCAGGGAATCTGCAGTGGGAATTGGACAGGTTGGGAGAGTGGGCAAAGAAGCGGCAGATGGAATAGAGCGTGGAAAAGTGTGCAGTCATGCACTTTGGTAGTAGGAATAAAGATATAAACTATTTTCTAATGGACAGATGATTCAGAAAACAGAGGTGCAAATAGACTAGGAGCATTACCATGAGTAGTAAAGAAGGCAAAAGCAATGTTAGCATTAGTTTCGAGAGGAGTAGAATATAAAAGCAAGTTTGCAATGCTTTGGCTTTATGAGGTACTTATCAGGCAATTTTGGAATATTGTGAGCAGTTTAGAGCCCTATAATCAAGGTAGGATGTGCTGGCATTGGAGAGGATCCAGAGGAGGTATACGAGATTGATCCCGGGGATGGCTGGGTTAAATATGAGGAGTGATTGAAGGCTCTGGGCCTGTACTCGCTGGAGTTTAGAAAGATGTGTGGAGATCTCATTGAATCCTGCCCAATAATGAAAGACCTGGATAGAGTGGCCGTGGAGAGGATGGGAATGTCCAGGACCAGAGGGCACAGCCTCAGAATAAAATTGTGTATCTTTAGAAAGGAGATGAGGAGGAATTTCTTTAGCCAGAGGGTGGAGAATCTGTGGAATTCATTGTAGAACCCAAGTCATTGGGTACTTTTAAATTGGTGGTGATTGATAAGTTCTTGATTAGTATTAGTATTAGGTGTAGAAGATTATGGCGAGAAGGCAGGAGAAAGGAGATGTGAAAAAAAGCCCTGATTGAATGACGGCACAGACTCAATGGGCAGAATGGCCTAATTCTGCTCCTACGTCTTATGAACATAATTCCCTCAGATCACAGCAGGTTTGGGCCCACGGTGAGAGAGGGCCACGGTGAGAGAGGGGCCACCCTAAGAGACCCCGCATGAGAGGTGAAGGGAGGAGAGCACCATGAGAGGAGGGGACTATGGAAGGGGAGGGGGGGGTGGAAGATTGCAACCTTCACGTGGTCCGTCCTGTTTCGACGAATGCAATCAACCCGGCGTGCACAATCAAATAAGATCAAATAGCACAAGTTGTCCAACAACTTTAGGCTGTGCACGCCATACGCAAGAAGAAGAAGAAGAAGAAGAAGAAGAAGGGGAGGGGAGAGGACCGTGGATGGGAGTAGAGGGCCGGTTAGGGGAGAGGAACAGGGAAAGGAGGGACCATGGTTGGAAGAGCCCTGCCCTGTCGTGCAATGTGTGCAGGCGTGGTCCCTTTAAGCGCTGTCCCGGGTCTGATGAACCAGAATCCTTTAATGGATCCGCTCTCCTGGACTGGGACAGCACAAGGCAGCTGGACTCGGGAATGTCTTTGATCTGTCACTGGGTAGTAGCTGGTGCTGGGAACAGGAGCGCTGCTGCCGCAGGGAGACAAGGTGTTCTAATCGTGGGGTAAAGCTGCAGCTCAGACTGTCTGTAAACGCAGGTCACCTTCACATCCCCTCTGGTCAGATCACCCATCACCCCCCTCCCATACCTGCCCCACACTTCCCATTCCAGTACTTCCCCTCCAACACCACCCCACCATTCCCCGATATTCCCCACCCCTTGCATCCCCATCCCACTTCTCCCACACCCACCCACCACTCCCACTCCCATGCCTGTGCCTTCCCTTCCACCACCCCTCGCACACCCCTCACACCTCCCCCGCCCCTCACACACCTCCCACACCCCTCCCACATCAGGTCCACCCTTCCCACGCCATCCCATCCCTCCTACCACAGTCACATGTGGAAGGAGCTACGACGTTCAGTCAGGGAAGAAGTGGGAGGGGTTAGGGTGGAGCAACTCAATGAAGGAAAGAGGTTTCAAGTGACCCTCAGCTGGCAACGTTGTAGATGGGAATGGGGAGAGTTGTGGATGGGAATGGGGAGAGTTGTAGATGGGAAGTTTCTGATAATCCCATTAACTGGGGCTTTGATCGGACCATAGTGAGCCCCATCAGGAAATCCCATTCCGGAAACAATGGTAACATTATGACTGAGGATCTCGGCTCCTGAATGAAACGCTGTGACTTGAGAATTGGAACGGGCTGCCAGAGGAGGTAGTTGAGGCAGCTATTATAACAGCATTTACGACATTTAGACAGATACATGGAAAGGAAAGGTTTAGAGGGGTATGGACCAAACTTGGGCAAATGGGACTAACATAGATGTGGTCGGCATGAAGGAGTTGGGCAGAAGGGCCTGTGTCCGGTGCTGTATGATTCTGTGACTCTATAACGGGGATGAAATGCGAAGGCAGCGTTTAGGAGAGAAGTGAGTAAACACACTGGGTGATGGTATTTGGGAACTCGGCAAAAGGCAATTGGTGCTCTGTCACTTGCTGTGTGATTGCAGATTTGGACCGAGGGGTGTCTTGGGCCCGGGAGCGACAGACCAGCATTCGGGGTTGGGTTGGGCTGTGAGGGTCCCACGAGAGGAGCTCTGCCCCAACTGCTGTTCGTGGGATGGGAGTTACTCTGCTTGCAGCTGAGGTACCTTAAGTTTTCATGACCAGCAAACGGTTGCCAATGAAAGCAATGGAATATCTGAAAGCAGTAAATTTAACAAATCAACACCCGTCCAGGTTGGGTAAAGTTTACAACATTAACCGGTCAGCTTCCAAAAAGTTATTTTTGGTTTTTCATGTCTAAACCCTCGTGTACCATTTCAGAGTCAGAGAGCTACCGTGGCAAGGCGAGAAAAATAAAAGCATTTTAGTTATTTTGGACTGAAAGACGATGCCTCGAGGTTGTGCAAACTCTGGGCACTCAGCTGTTTGCTCACTGATGTTATGTGCCGGATTTTCCAAAACACCACATCAAATTGACATTCTCTTTCCAGATAAGTCTTCAAATCCCTGGTGTGTGTGGGAGAGCTGCTTTTTAATGTCATTAACTCTGTAATCCCTGAGGATCTGAGCATGTTAGAAAGCCCTCATTATATCCCATCCCCAGCTGCCCTCGAGAAGGTGGGTGAGGGGCTGAGCCGCTGCCATGAACCAGTGATATCCCTCTGGAGGTGACCATCTCCTTTCCTGTTGGGTGGCGGGCAGGGCAGGTCCAGGATCTGAGACCGAGCACATTGTAGGTCGGCCGATGTGCAACTGGCCAACTTCTACCAAGTCCCGTCCTGGTAATGATGTTACAGAATAACACGGAAACACGAGGAACTGCTGATGTGGCATCTTAAGCTAAGCACAATGTGCTGGAGGAATTTTGCGGGTCGGGCAGCATCTGTGGAGGGAATGGGCAGGTGACATTTTTGGTTAGAACCCTTCTTCAGACTGATGGAGTTGAGAGAGAGAGGAGAGGGGCAGGGATGGGGCAAGATCTGGCAAGTGGTTGCTCAATCCGAGAGGTCATGTGGATGCTCTGACTTTAGAGGCGTTGATGTATGGAGAGAACTGGGGAAGCAGCTCGCAGCTCCCTGAACGTGGCCACACTGGTGGACAGGGGGAGAAAAGGACAGTGGCATGCTTGCTTTCATAGGCAGAGGAACCGAGTGTAAGATCTGGGACATCATCTTGCAGCTGTACAAAACATTGTCTCGACTACATTTAGTGTTGTGTACAAGGTACACAAAAATGCTGGAGAAACTCAGCGGGTGCAGCAGCATCTATGGAGCGAAGGAAATAGGCAACGTTTCGGGCCGAAACCCTTCTTCAGGTGTTGTGTACAGTTCTGCTCACCACACTGCAGGAAGGATGTGGTACCAATAGAGAGAGTGTTTATGATTTGGGTGAAAATGTGTGTGGGTTGATTAATAAGTTTGAACATGGCACAAAAATAGGTGGAGCTGTGCATAATGAGTAAGCCCGTGAACGAATACAGCGGGATGGAAACCAGTTGGAAATATGGGCAGAGAAATGGCAGGTGTTGTTAAAACTGCACAAGTGAGAGGTGTTGCAATTTGGGAGGTCAAATGTCAAGGGAAGGTATACAGTAAACGGCAGGACCCTCAGGGGTATTGATGTACAGAGCGACCTCAGCGCCCACATCCGCAGCTCCCTGAAAGTGACTGCACAAATAGATATCGTAAAGAAGGCAAATGCTGTGCTTGCCTTCATCGGTCAGGGCCTTGAGTATAAGAGTCAGGAAGTCATGTTGCAGCTTGATCAAACTTTGGTTAGCCCGCGTTTTGAGTATTGTGTGCAGATTGCAGAAGATATTTACAAGGATGTTGCTTGGATTAGAGGGTATAAGGAAAGGCTGGACAAACTTGGATTGTTTTCTATGGAGCATCGGAGGCTGAAGGGAGATCTGATAGTATATAAAATTATGAGAGGCAATTAGAACTTTTTTCCCAGGGTAGAAATTTGAAATTCTAAAGGGGCAAAGCTTAAAGGAGATGTGCGGGCAGGTTTTTTACACAGAGGGTGGTGGGGGGCCTGCAACATCTATTATGAGGAAATCAGATAGACACATGAAAAAGCAAAGTGGAGGGATATGGTCTATGTGCATTTTAAATTGGCATCATGGTCAGCACAGACATTGTGGGCCAAAGGGTCTTTTCTCGTGCCGTTTTGTGCCATGTTCAAAGAGACTTAACTGAATGGTGCCTGGAATGGAGGGTTGTAGTTACACAGGGAGATTGGACAGACTGGATCTGTTCTCACTGCAACATAGGTGGCTGATGGGTGAGTTTATGGGGGTTTATAACATTGCAATTGGGATCAGTTAGCCTTGCACATTGGAACTGGTGCATGCAAAGTTGCAGTCAACTGCACTGGACAAGAAGCATTGCTGCTCCAGTGCTGGGCACTTCACCTGTTGCCTGTTGCCTCAGCAAGCTGCTGGGTGCTGAACTCTGTGAACACATCAGTGTGTATCGCAAGGCATGTGCCCACAGCACTGTGACACATAACATAGAACGATGCAGCACAAGAACAGACCCTTTGGCCCACAATGTCTCTGTTGAACATGATGCCAAGATCAGGTAATCTCCATTGCCTGCACGTGATCCATATCCCTCCATTTCCCCCACATCCATGTGCCTATCTAAAAGTTAAGAAGCTTTTGCCATTATTGTATCTGAATGCCACTGTCATATCTGCCTCCACCACCATCCCTGGCAGCCTGTTTCAGGTCCCCACTACTCTGTGTAAAAAAACTTGCTCCACACGTCTTCTGTTTATCCCCCTGTAGCTAATCCAGGTAATTCTGGTAAACCTCCTCTGCACCCTCTCCAAAACCACTTCTTTCCCGTAACGGGGCGACCAGAACAGCACACAATACTCCACATGCGGCCTAACCGGTTTGATCAAGCTGCCTCATGACTTCCCAACTTTAATACTCCATCACCTGACCAATGAAGACAAGCACATCTCTTTATCTCCCTCTTTCTCTCTCCCTCTCTTTCTCTCTCCCGCTCCTTCTCTCTCGCTTTCTCTCTCCCTCTTTCTCCCTTTCTCTATCCCTCATTCTATCTCTCTCTCTTTCTCCCTCTTTCTCTCTCTTTCTATCCCTCTTTCTCTCTGCCTCTCCTTCTCTCTCCCCATCTTTCTCTCTCCCTCTCTTTCTCTCTCTCTCTTTCTCACTCCCTCTCTTTCTCTCTCTCTTTCTTGCTCCCTCTCTTCCTCTTTCTCTCCCTTTCTTTATCGCACCCTCTCTTTCTCTCTGCATCTCACTCTCTCTCTCTCTCACTCTCTCTCCCACTGTGTATCTCTCCCTCTCACACTCACTCTCTCTCTCTCTCACTCTCTCTCACTCTCTCTCACCACCACCAGTTCACCGTGACGCTCGCAAGGGCATGCAGCACTACGTTGCAGGTTCCCTTTGCTTCCTAGACAGTGAGGAATATATTTTGTTTTCACTTTGTTACCTGCTAGTGGCATTGGGAATGTGCTGAAAATCTAACAAAGCGCTCATGCCAGACTCGGGACGACTCTGCTCATTCTGCTCCTTTGGTTTCCGTTGCCATTGGTAACTGCCGTAACCAGTGCTCATTTAGAGTCTGTCCTTTGCTTTTTTTGTCAGTAATGCTCTTTATTTCCTTGGGAAAAAAAAACTTTTGTAAAAGGAACGTCTTGAGAAGCCAGGAGCCAGGCGTTCAGCTGGAGAGCACGCTGCTATTGCTGGAGGTGAAAGCTGCTTAGAGGAGCTCCGCGGGCAGTAAAGGGGCCCATTATCAGGCGGGCGTCTTCCTCTCCCCTCCCCCTCACCCCTCCCCAGCCAGCTTATTAATTCACCTTCAACTATAGTGAAATCAGAAACGCACCAGAAGAGGTTTTTCTTTTAAAGGAACGTACAATGTCCACCAGCCCTTCCTCCAGCTCGTTGTTTGTGAATTGTTGAAAGTTCACCAGCGTGACGCACCCCATTCAAGACAAATTAGCAAGATATTAGTTAATAGGCAGGAACACTAATTCCAGCAGAATCGCCCCCTGTGCCGAGCAGCCAATTAAACATTCAGACCAGTGGCTCCAAAGAACCTTGCTTGAAAATTGCTTTGATTGGAGGGAATATTTTGGGATAATGACTTTTCGTGGGTTTTGTAGACTTTTAAGACTTTGACTGCATTGGTTAATGTCTGCATCTAGCTGGCACTGTGCTAATCACAGGGATGTGGATGGGGGATTGGATTTGTGTGACAGGGGCTGACGTTGAGTGGGCTGTCATTGTGGCTTGGGATGGGAAGAATGGCCTGGGTACACCTGCTGTACCTGCCGTGCCTCCGAAAGGTCCTCAACTCCTCTCTCCTTCTCGTGCTCATTAGTTTAACTTCTCATCTGGGCCAGTATTTACTGCCCATGCATTTGGGTTTGGGTTAGCCTAATGCAGTGCCCTGGATGAGATGTCGTTGGGTCGCTTGCTCAAACCGCTGCAGTCTGTGCCTTGGCACTGGGTGAGCTTTTTTGACAAAGATCTTTTATTCGATTAAACACAAATACAGACTAATTATAAAATAACAAAATAATAACAACAATCAAACAGTTATCAGATTAAATTGTCGTCAACTTTATCGACCACACACTGGACCCCCCGTGGCGAAGTCCTCCAGTCCCCATGGATACCGTGTGCTCCCTCTCCAGGGACACGCGGGCACGAATGTAGGCCCGAAAGAGGGGCAGGCAGTCAACCTGGGCAGAACCCTCAACTGCCTGCTGTTTGGACCCACCAATGGCCATCTTGGCCAGGCCCAGGACCAAACCCACAGGGAGATCCCCCCCCCCCCCCCCCCCCCCCCCTCCCGATTCTCCCCCCCCCTCCGTACCGGGTGACCAAAGGTCAGGATTGTGGGATTAAAGTGCAACCCATTGTGAGCTGGGAGGAGCGCCAGTGACAAGCCCGCGATGTAGCTGCGATGTGGAGGGGAACCTGCAGGTGGTGGTGTTCACCTGTGCCTGCTGCCTTCCACCCCATGGTGGGGGCCACGGGTTTGGGGTGATGGGGTTGGAGACTGCAGTCAATGCCAGGAGCTCTCACAGAGCCAGGAGCCAAGAGTATTTAATTATCGAATGTACGGGCAATGGAACAATGGAATTCCTACTTGCTGCAGCTTTACAGGCCCGTAAACACAATTACACGCCGATAATTATGTAATAATCAATAGCATAATAAATGAATGACAATAATACTCGTAACCGTAACGCTGGGTAACCATCTGGGTTACAGCATGGTCGTACAGCCGGAGGGAAGGAGGAATCACCGAGGGGGAGCAGTGACAGAGGATGTCGGAGAGAGGAGAACTTCTTCAAAGTAGACATACCTTGAGGAGGTTTCGCAGTGGAGCAGACAAAATGTTTAGGAAAGAACTGCAGATGCTGGTTTAAATTGAAGGTAGACACAAAATGCTAGAGTGCCATAATACATAGAAACATAGAAATAAGGTGCAGGAGTAGAGGCCAGTCGGCCCTTCGAGCTTGCACCGCCATTCAATATGATCATGGCTGATCATACAACTCAGTATCCTGGACCTGCCTTCTCTCCATACCCCCTGATCCCTTTAGCCACAAGGGCCACATCTAACTCCCTCTTAAATATAGCCAATGAACTGGCCTCAACTACCTTCTGTGGCAGAGAATTCCAGAGATTCACCACTCACGGTGTGAAAAATGTTTTTCTCATCTCGGTCCTAAAAGATTTCCCCCTTATCCTTAAACTGTGACCCCTTGTTCTGGACTTCCCCAACATCGGGAACAATCTTCCTGCATCTAGCCTGGCCAACCCCATCCCCCCTCAATCTTCTAAATTCTAGCGAGTACAAGCCGAGTCTATCCAGTCTTTCTTCATATGAAAGTCCTGACATCCCAGGAATCAGTCTGGTGAACCTTCTCTGTACTCCCTCCATGGCAAGAATGTCTTTACAATACAATACAATACCGTTTATTGTCATTTGAACCTCAAATGAAGTTCAAACGAAATTTGTTTTTTTGCAGTCATACAAGAAAAGAACCAAGACTCAACACAATTTTCACAAACATCCATCACAGTGAATCTCCTCCTCACTGTGATGGAAGGCAAAGTCTTATCTCTCCCCTGCACTCCTCATTCATCTCCCGATGTCACATAGTGTAAAATAGTGTCAAACCGAAGTCTATAGTGCAACCAACGACAGACCATCGAAGGTCCACATTTTATTGCTCCATAGAAGATCACAGTTGCTGAGGCAGTGGGTAGGGTTGTGCGGTGTTCAAAAGCTTGATGGTTGCGGGGAAGAAGCTGTTCTTGAACCTGGAGGCTTCCGTACCTTCTTCCCGATGGTAGCAGCGAGACGGGAGTTGAGGCAAATTACCCCCCCATTTTTCCACCCCCCCTCATTTCCCCACAATTCTTCCTTGTGTTCCACCTGGATGCACACACACCTCCCTTTCCCTCGCCCTCCCTAAAATTCCCTTCCACTTATATTCCTTCCTCTGGCTTCACATTTCGTTAAAAAAAAAGACCCCAAGTGCTGGAGTAACTCAGCGGGTCAGGCAGTTTCTGGAGAACATGGAGAAGTGACGTTTTGAGCCAGGACCTTTCTTCACACTGATTGTGGTCAGGGGCGGAAATCCCGGGGGGGGGGGCAGGGGGGGACATGTCCCCCCTCTGTTTTGAGAGGTGGGGGACATCCCCCTCAAGTTTTTGTAATCCGGATTTAAAAACCCGGCGAAATCTCCGCTTTCCGCGAGACAGTGGGGGTGGGACTGATGATCGAGGGAACCGATTGGACGAGAGAGACGTCGGTCAGCAGGCAATGGGGGCGGGACATGATGATTCAGCGCGATCATTGGAGGAGGGAGGAGTAGGTGGAGTAGGACTGAGGATAGAGCGTGGTAATTGAAAGAGGGAGACGTGCCAAAACACTCTTGGCACAGATCTGCGCCTCATCCACAGCCAGGATCGATCCCGGCTCTCCGGCGCTGTCCCGTCCCCACCCGAGTGCCCCCCCTCCAACCCCCACGGGTGACCAGAGGCGTCGTGAGTCAGACGGGAGCAGTACCTCCAGGCCTACAGCCAGTGCAGAGAAGCAGCGCAAAACTCAGCTCAACTCTGCCTGTCCCGCCAGGTTAACCTACAGCACTGCCTGGACTTGCGGGAAATATGGCCCAGGTTTACAACCAGCACGGAGAAGCAGCGCTGGTGTCCCGTCAGTCCAGGCAGGGCTGTAGGTTAACCCGGTGAGACAGGCAGAGTTGAGCTGCATTTAGCGCTGGATTGAGCCTCCGAAGTCTCGCGCGTGTGTGACCGTGTGCATGCGCTCGCGGCCGCCAAGAAATTGTGTCCCCCCTGTCCCCCGTCCCCCCCCATATTTTGATAGCAATTTCCGTGCCTGATTGTAGTCGAGGGATACAGCTGGAAGAGATGTGGGGAAAAGACAGAGCCTGCCAGAGATGAAAAGACAAAAAGTGTGAGATGAGTAACGAAGTGGAGTGAAATGTGAAGTCAGATAAAGGGGAATAGGTGGAAATGTTGGTGGGGGGGTGGTGCTAGAGAGCAATGGGTACAGCTGGGACACAAGGAAGAGAAGGGAGAAATAGATGGGATGGAGGTGGGGAGGCAGACTCTGTAGGTCAGCTGCCTTACATTTGAGAATTCAAACTTCCCACTGCTGGCTTGTAAGCTACCCAAGGAGGTGCTCTTCCTCCATTTTATGTGTGGCCTCACTCTGACAATGAAGGAGACCTAGGGTAGAAAGGGCAGTGTGGGAATGGGAAGGGGAGTTGAAGTGTTTGGGAACCGGGAGATCCAGCAGGCCTTGGCGAACGGAGCACATGTTTCACACACCTTCTCTGCACTTGTTGTCTTTTCATCACTGGCCGTTGTCCAGCCATCTGCACATCAACCCCCCCCCCCCCCCCCCCCTAACCACCTTCACCTGAATCCAGCTGCTGAGTTATTCCAGCACTCTGTGTCATTTTTAGGGTAGGGACACTCTCCCTCCACACCGCCTGCTCACACTCCTGTGACTAAGTTCACCCTACGAGTAGTGGGCCGAAGAACCTGCTGCCTCGACCCTGTCACGTAATACAGGGTGACTCCCGCGTGCAAGGCCGAGAGCGCTGTGGTGGGTGCGGAGCTGCAAGTGGATTGGAGCGGTTTGTATTTGTGTTGGCTTGTTTGTTCATCTCACTGCACATGCTGGTCTTGCCCGGCCGGGGAGGGGGGAGGGCACTGGGAGCACCCCACCCCCAGTGAGGACAGCAGTATGCAGGGGCCGGGGCTGTGGAACTCCCTGCCTGTTGCCGGCTCCCGCTGTTTGTACAGGGTGGGTTGACTGAGACGCTGTGGAGCTGCCTTCAGCTCAGGCCAGCAGGAAATTGAGATTGATGGGAAATGCTTGAGGGAATCATCTACTTTCACCGAGACCCACTGTCGAAACACTCGGCTTATTGCTAAAGAGCACACAGTGTTCTGCTCTCATTAACTCGACCATACGGCAAAGCCAAGAAAAATGTGCTCCGAGTTTGAGTGTGTGGAATAAATAAATTCATATCTTTGCACCTGCGCATTCCTTACCTGACAGCCTTTCCCTACCTTTTCATCTCTAGCCTTTGTCCACACTTTGCCACTCACCTGTATCCACCTATCACCTGCCAGGCTTTGCCCCACAACAACCACCGTTCCAGCTTTCTCCCCCCTACTCCATCAGTCTGAAGGGGCAGTGTGGAGACTGACACTGGGGCAGTGTGGAGACTGGCACTGGGGCAGTGTGGAGACTGGCACTGGGGCAGTGTGGAGACTGGCACTGGGGCAGTGTGGAGACTGGCACTGGGGCAGTGTGGAGACTGACACTGGGGCAGTGTGGAGACTGACACTGGGGCAGTGTGGAGACTGGCACTGGGGCAGTGTGGAGACTGGCACTGGGGCAGTGTGGAGACTGACACTGGGGCAGTGTGGGGACTGACACTGGGGCAGTGTGGAGACTGACACTGGGGCAGTGTGGAGACAGATCGGGTCCCGCAGTGACGACTCGCTGGTTCACGGTGAGCTACAGCAGTGAGGGCTGTGGGGGACAGGGCAGCGTGTGCCTCTGTCTGTCCCCTGGCTACAGCAGTGGTTCAGTGATGATGGGGGGGGGGGGGGGGTTGACAGAGCAGATTAGTTGCTGCGGTGAGCTTGTGTTTGTCACCTCTGTCAGTGGCAAACAGGCCGGTGGTGTGGTTAACCTCAGCACCAACCGTGGACATTTCCTGCAGGCGTGGTGACATGAAGTCAGCTACTGTTGGCTTCTTGCAAAGCTGCAGAGAAACAAATTGTTGTACTTTCCCACTGATCCCTGCTAACATTCTCCTGTGCAGACTACCCCTCTCCCCCACTGAACCCCTGCCTCTCTGAACCCTCCCCCTCCCCTCCCCCCCCTCCGAACCTCTCTCTCCCACTGAACCTCACCCAGCCTGTCTGAACACTTCCCCCTCTCTGAACCCCCTCTCTGAACACACCTCCAAACCCCTCCCCCTCCCTGAACCTCAACCCCCTCCAAATCCCACGCCTGCTCTGAACAACTTCCTCCTTCCCCCTCCCCTCTCCCCTCCCCCCCCTCCCCCCACCCCCTCCCCCTCCCCCCTCCCCCTCTCCCCTCCCCCCTCTCCCCCCTCTCCCCTCTACCCCCGAACCCTTCCCCTCTCCCCCTTCCCCTCTCGCCCCTCCCCCCTCTCCCCTCTCCCCTCTCCCCTCTCCCCCCTCTCCCCCTCCCCCTCCCCTCTCCCCTCTCCCCACCTCCCCCTCCCCCTCTCCCCTCTCCCCATCTCCCTCTCCCCTCCCCTCTCCCCTCTCCTCCCCTCCCCCCTCCCCTCCACTCTCCTCTCTTCTCCTCTCCTCCCCTCCCCTCTCCCCTCCCCTCTCCCCTCCCCTCCCCCCTCTCCCCTCTCCCCTCTCCTCTCCACTCTCCCCTCTCCCCTCCCCCCTCCCCCCTCCCCCCTCTCCCCTCTCCCCTCTCCCCTCTCCCCTCTCCCCTCTCCCCTCTCCCCTCTCCCCTCTCCCCTCTCCCCTCTCCCCTCTCCCCCCTCCCCTCTCCCCCCTCCCCCCTCCCCCCTCCCCCCTCCCCCCTCCGCCGAACCCCTCCCCCTCTCTGAACCCCTCATCCTCCCCCTCTCCAGTTCCTGCCCCCTCTATGAACCCCCTCCCCCCCCACCCACCGTCTTTGGATCTCTCCCCCTCTCCACCCTCCTCCCCCTCTCCGGAGTCGTCTTCCTGTCATGGACACATTTTTGTTAAACCAGTGCCCAGTATCGGTGTTGTAATTTATCTTCTGTTTAATGAAACAGCTGAGACTCTGAGACGGAGACTGTCCCAGTCACAGGAGTCAGTGGCGCTGTCTGATCCCGTGGTTTTATCACCTTTCCCCAGCGCTATGAGTTCACCAGCGTTCAGTTGCCTGATAACAGCTGGGAAGAAACTGTCCCTGAATCTGGAGGTGTGCGTTTTCACACTTCTGGACCTTTTGCCCGATGGGAGAGGGGAGAAGAGGTAGTGACTGGGGTGAGACTGGTCCTTGGTTATGCTGGTGACCTTGCCGAGGCAGCATGAGGTGTAGATGGCATCAATGGGAGGGAGGTGGATTTCCCTGATAGTTTGGGCTGTTCACAACTTTCTGCAATTTCTTGCGGTTTTGCAATAAGTTGCTCCAAAGCATGCTGTGATGCATCTCCATAAAATGCTTTCCAGTTCAAGGTCAAGGCCACATTTATCTATTGTGCATCTGTAGAAGTTGGTTAGGGTCGTTTGGGACATGTCGAACTTTCAAAGCTTTCTACGGAAACTGAGGTGTTGGTGTTCTTTCTCGGCTATTGCTTCGATGTGGCTGATCCAGAACTAATTGCTGGTGATATTTACTCAAGTACTTGTTCAAATGTCGTTTTGAAGGCTAACAAAAAAGACACAAAGTACTGGAGTATCACAGCTGTTCAGGCAGCATTTGTGGAGAACATGAACAGGTAATATTTTGGATCAGGACACTTCCAGCATCTGCAGTTGCTTGTGTCTGCCTTTTAAATGTTGTTATTGTACCTGCCTCCACCACTTCCATAAACCCACCACCCTCTGTGTGAAAAGGTTGTCCCTTCAGTCCCTCTCACCTTAAGCCTGTATTTTTATTTTGTTTTTTTGGGGATCTGGGCATCATTGGCCAGCCTCGCATTTGTGCCCATCCCTGACTGCCCTTGGGGAGGTGTGATGAGCCGCCTTCTCGAACCGCTGCAGCCCTTGTGGCGAAGAAGGCGCTTCCAGGCTCTAGTAGGGAGTTCCAGGGGGTCGGACCCAGAGATGGTGATATATAGATTGGATGGGAAGTGGAGGGGAATCTGCGGGACGTGGTGTTCCCCAGTGCCCACTGCCCTTGTGGTGTTCCCCAGTGTCCACTGCCCTTGTGGTGTTCCCCAGTGTCCACTGCCCTTGTGGTGTTCCCCAGTGCCCACTGCCCTTGTGGTGTTCCCCAGTGCCCACTGCCCTTGTGGTGTTCCCCTGAGCTCACTGTCCTTGTGGTGTTCCCCTGAGCTCACTGTCCTTGTGGTGTTCCCCAGTGCCCACTGCCCTTGTGGTGTTCCCCTGAGCTCACTGTCCTTGTGGTGTTCCCCAGTGCCCACTGCCCTTGTGGTGTTCCCGAGCCCACTGCCCTTGTGGTGTTCCCCTGAGCTCACTGTCCTTGTGGTGTTCCCCAGTGCCCACTGCCCTTGTGGTGTTCCCCAGTGCCCACTGCCCTTGTGGTGTTCTCCAGTGCCCACTGCCCTTGTGGTGTTCCCCAGTGCCCACTGTCCGTGGACGAGGTGCTGAGAGTCGGTTTGACACTGTCTGTGCTAGTGGCCTGAGTCTGCTGGGCAAAGGCTAGACATTGCAGGTGCTGCCGTCACCTCCTTTGACAGCAGCTTGGGGTCAGGCCAAAGGGAAGGAGGCCGTCTCAGCCATAAGGTTTTGCGGTCTGGTACAGGCTGACTCGCTGTTGTCAACGGCGGACTCCGCTGTCACTGCCTGGCCTCAGCTGTCAGATGCAGCTCTGAATTTTAAAAAAACCCGAAAAACAAACAAACACAGTGCAGGAAATAGAAAGCATGACTAAGGAAGATGAAACAGCAGTAACATGGTTGGACCGAGGCCGACGAGGCTTTGAGGGCACTTTTTCCAGAAATACCTGCAAATCATAATGACGTTAATTAATTCTGATTTAATAGAAGGAAAAAAATCATGTTTGAAATGGATTTGGTTATTCTCCAGAAATCAGCCTGAATGACAGCTAGCCCCAGCTCAGGGGCTTCGAGTTGAACAAGAGCCTCTTGTGTGAGGGAGCTCTTCCCTCAGTCTGGAGGGCAACCACACCCCACCACCCCAGGGCACTCTGGGCACAGACACGCCGTGCCTGTCTGGGTGCCGAGATGGCCTCTGTCCCCACTGCGACCACTGTAGCTGTGACCATCAGTGGGAGATAGTGACCACAGCTCTGTACGCTCCATGGAGACTCAAGAGTATTAAAGTGACGGAGTCATACAGCACAGGAACAGGCCCTTCAGCCCAACTTGTCCATGCCTTAGTCCCACCTGCCCACTTTTGACCCATATCTCTCGAAACCTCTCCTATCCATGTACCTGCCTATCACTGCCACTTCTTCAGACGGATGCATCAATCAGTCTTAAAGAAGAGTCCTGACCTATCCACATTCTCCAGAGTTGCTGCCTGTCCCGCTGAGTTACTCCAGCACTTTGTGTCCTTTTTTGTAAACCAGCACCTTGCTTCTACCTTTTGACTGAACGGGAGACTCACCCACATGTTGCCTGGGACGGAGCAGCTCCTGGTCTGCTTTCCTTGGAGCGAGGGGAGAGACGGTGCACAAATATCAGGGGGGTAAAGAGAATGGATGGTTGGAAATTCTCCCCGTTGATAGAGGCAGCTAAATCCAAGGAGTATAGGTTCAGGTGAGGGGTAGAAGATGTAGAGAGGAGTGGTGAAATAATTATTTTGGGTGGAGGGGGACAGAGACTCTCACAACGTTTGATAGTATCTGGCTAGGATGTGAATCACTGATGCAGCCAAGGTTACAGAACCAGCCTGGGGAAACATAGACGGTATTTTGGGGTTGGCATGGAGCTGGTGGGGAGAACGGCTTAATTCTGTGCAGTATCGGTCTGGGACTCTGCAGCAACCGATGAACAGGCTGCAGTAATAAACCGGGAGACAAAGAAGTGATAGGTTTCACAACCAAATAAAAGGTGATGACGTTAAGACTGGAAGAACTGCAGTCGTTTTAAAAATAAACGGTTCCATTTGAAAGGCTTTTTAGACATATTACGCAATAAATCTTCCACCTGGTGAGTGGTCGAGCCATTGCGTTAGTAATTAAGGTGCAAATTTAAAAGATATTACTGTCAGCACCGAGTGTGGTTCCCGTCTCTTGCACGTTGGTCTGAGCCCAGCTTCTGTCAGCCACTGGCGGCGTCTGTGCCACAGGGCGCAGCGATTCACCCTGTCCCTCACACTGCCTGAGGTCAGGGACTGAGGCAGGAAAACAGGCTCCCGCCCCTGGCATCCTCAGTCCCTGGGAGCCGATTTATACCAATGTGCACCTCTCACTTAAACATACACCCCCCTGAAGCATACACTCCCCTCTCGCTGAAATAAACACCTCCCCATAAATATGCACTCCCCCCTGAAAAATACACCCTTCCCTGAAATATACCCCCCCTGAAATATACCCCCCTGAAATATACCCCCTCTGAAATACACCCCCCTGAAATATACACCCCCTGAAATATACACCCCCTGAAATATACACCCCCTGAAATATACCCCCCCTGAAATATACACCCCCTGAAATATACCCCCCCTGAAATATACACCCCCTGAAATACACCCCCCTTGAAATATACCCCCCCTGAAATATACCCCCCTGAAATATACCCCCCTTGAAATATACACCCCCTGAAATATACCCCCCTGAAATATACCCCCCCTGAAATACACCCCCCCTGAAATATACACCCCCTGAAATATACTCCCCCTGAAATACACCCCCCCTGAAATATACCCCCCTGAAATATACCCCCCCTGAAATATACCCCCCTAAAATATACACCCCCTGAAATATACCCCCCTGAAATATACCCCCCTGAAATATACCCCCCTGAAATATACATCCCTGAAATATACCCCCCTGAAATATACCCCCCTGAAATATACCCCCCTGAAATATACCCCCCTGAAATATACACCCCCTGAAATATACCCCCCCTGAAATATACCCCCCCTGAAATATACACCCCCTGAAATATACCCCCCCTGAAATATACACCCCCTGAAATACACCCCCCCTGAAATATACACCCCCCCTGAAATATACACCCCTCTGATATATACACCCCCCTGATATATACACCCCCTGAAATATACACCCCCTGATATATACACCCCCCTGAAATGTACACCCCCTGAAATATACACCCCTTGAACATTAACCCCCTTGTTGAAATACATACCTCCCCATAAATATACACTCCGCCCTTAAATATATGCCTGCCTCAAATATAATCCCCCTGAAATGTACACTCCCCTCAAATATACCCCCCCCGAAATATCCACCCTCCTGAAACATACATCCCCCTAAAATATTCACCACCTTGAAATATACACCCCTCACTGAAATATGCTCACCTCTGAAACATATACCCACTGCAATATACACCGCCCTAAAATATACACCCCCCTGAAATATACACTCATCCTGAAATATACACCCCCCTGAAATATACACTCATCCTGAAATATACACCATCCCTGAAACATATACTCCCTGTATTATCCACTCCTCTGTGTGGTATGTGTTTCTCCCACCCCTGGGGCACCCCTCTCCCCCGATGGTGGGTGCAGTCCCTCCCATTCCCAGTCAGGTCCCAGCACACCCACCTCCCGCGGTAGTGGTGCCTCTGCTGTAGCTATTGCCGTGTTGCAGCAGCATATGTTGTGTCTGCTCGCCTGGCTCTTGCACCTCGTTCCCACCCCTCACTGTGACGCTGCTCCTGCCTTGGGTCTGTCACTGTGCGCCCCTAACTATGGCCATCTCCAGGAGGTGAAGAGCAGGGAACGGGAAGCTCGTTCCTGCCTTTTATCCTTGGACTCATCCCCTGCCCTGCCGATCTGTCACTGCTGTGAGAAGTGTGCAAACAGGCCCTTCGGCCCAACTTGCCCACACTGGCCAACATGTCCCAGCTATACTAGTCCCATCTGCCCGCATTTGGCCCATATCGCTCCAAACCTGTCCTATCCATGTACCTGTCTAACTGTTTCTTAAATGTTGGGATAATTCCTGCTGCAACTACCTCATCTGGCAGCTTGTTCCATACACCCCCACCCTTTGTGTGAAAAAGTTACCCCTCAGATTCCTATTAAATCTTTTCCCCTTCACCTTAAACCTATGCCCTCTAGTCCTCGATTCATCTAATCTAGGCAAGAGACTCTGTGCATCTTCCCGATCTATTCCTCTCATGATCTTATACACCTCTACAAGAACACCCCTCATCCCCCTATGCTCCAAGGAATAGAGTCCCAGCCTACACAACCTCTCCCTATAGCTCGGACCCTCTAGTCCTGGCAACATTCTCGTAAATCTTCTCAAGTCATGTCAATTTTATTTGTCACATACACGTACAAGATGTGCAGCGAAATGCAAGTGGCAATGCCTGCGGAATGTGCTAAAACTACACAACAGAATAGGACAGAATCAGTATTTACATGCTGGAAAAAACACAACAATTTAAAAAAGACGCAACACAACAGTAAATTAGTACCCTTTCCAACTTGACAACATGTTTCCTATAATACGGTGCCCAGAACTGAACACTATACTATAAAGTCAGGACCGTCGCTGGGGGAATGTTTCGGAGATAGTGACCATCGCTCTGTGAGTATTGGTACACTGTATTGAGTTACAGTGTAACACGTTTGCTTTTTATCCAGTCCAATCACATTGTACATGAGTACAATCAAGCCATAGACAAATATACCAGGTGGTGCCAAGAGAAAAATACCAGAGAGCCGAATATAATCTTACAGCGTTATAACATTACAGTAACAGAAAAAAAGTGCAAGGGCCACAATGAGGTAGGTTGGGAGAAGGGGACTACACCCTAGCTTATAGGAGGGGGTTGGGTACTTTTCGGCGCTGCTGTTCCGGCGTTGCCGTTTCGGCCCTGGGTGCAGGGGGTAAATTCAACCTGCTGATCGACACGGAATTTTGCTCTCTCGTAATTTTGTTCGAATTTGGGGAGGAACCTCAAGATGCTGCAGTTTATACCGAAGAAAGACACAAAATGCTGGCATAAGCAACATTTGGACCAAGCAGCATCTCTGGAGAAAATGAATAGGTGATGTTTCGGGTCAGACCTGGACTCACAACTACAACCAGGCTAGTGCTTTCTCAGCACTAGCCTGAGCCGTCATTTTTTGCTCGATGGCTTTTTTTCCAGCTCAATTTCCAGGCCTCCTGGTTTGTGCCCAACCAGGATCAGAGTCGGAGGAAGGGTCCTGATCTAAAACAGTGCCTATCCATATACTCCGCACATCCAAAACGGAGGCGCTGAAACAGCGGCGCCAAATGGTACCATTCCGTATAGGAGGACCGATCAGTAGTCTGATAATAGCGAGGAAGAAGCAGATAAGGACGCAAAGTGCTGGAGTAACTAAGTGCGCAGGCAGCATCTCCGGAGACCCTGGATAAGTGGCCTTTCGGGATGAGACTCTACTTTTGACCCTTCAGAAGCAGTTTCTGAATCTTCTGGTATGCGCTTTCAAGCTTTTATATCTTCTGCCTGACGGGAGAGGGAAGAAGAGGGAATGACGGGGGTGTGAGTGGTTCTTGACTACGTTGGCTGCTTGTCCGGGGCAGTGTGAAGTGTAGATGAGACCAATGGTGGGGAGTCTGGTCAGTGTGATGGGCTGGGCTACATCCTCAACTCTGCAATGGTCTTGTGGTCTTGGGCAGAACTGTTGCTTGCGATGTTGGGCAGATGAATGGACCTGGAGTCGCTGTGGGCTCTGCAAGGGCATGCCCACCATCCCCTGGGGCAGACAGTCTGAAATATCTCCTCTCTGTGATCTCTTCATCCGTCCCCCTCTCACTCACCCTAGACACCGGGAAGGAGGTGATCTTCCTTTCCTTGATCTGGGCACGATTGGGGGACCGATCGGTCCGTGCTGGGATCGATCCCACAGTTAGTAATATTCCAGAGCCCAGGGCAGACTTGCTTATTTTCCTGAGGATTTGGTGGTTTTACTTGGATATTCAATGTACTCAGAACCACAAGTAAATAGAGATTTAAAAATATTCTGTAAGGATTTCTACAAACCGCAAAAATGCCAAGAAATATTCCAAAAACAAATCATTTTACCCACATGTAACTTGATGGTAGAAGCGATAATTTCACGTTTTTAACTAATTAGGTGGAATAATTTATAGTGCAAGGGGGCGCGTTTCTGTGCAGTGCCCTGTATCTAGACTGCGGCTTTATATCGTTTTTTTTATCTCCGTCTTATCTGAGTGCAGGGCTTGCTGTCCTCCAACATCACAAAGTGCATGGGTTGTTGGTCAGATCTGCTTACGCCCTGACATCCATTCACAGTGGCAGCGGGCTCCTCCAGTTTGATTCTGAGTCCCCTCTTGGTGGCAGGAGCCCAGCAACACCAGTGAATAATATAGCCTTCATCTGCATCGCCGCTCCATGGAAAACACTGCTGGCAGCACCACAAGAGGGTTCGCCAGACTGGAGACTCACCAGCAACAATTGTGGGAGGTGTGGGGGGAGGGGAGGGGACTGCTCCATAGTCTTCTCCGCTCCAAGCGCGAGCTGCTTCACCCGACCCCACCCTGGTGCCGCCGCTGGGTTTAAATACGCAGAAACACATTGAGGAATTGGTTTGGGGGGGACCCAAGACTCCGTGCGAGGGGCCCACAGACTTTGTAAATTCCACAACATCAAAAAACTTGGCTTTGGTTTTTCTGTGAGCCAGCCAGACAAAATAAATTTAAACCAGATACTGGATATTTATTGCTGTACTTCAGCCAAGAGACAGAACGAGTTGTGATTTGGATTGTTTGACTTTTACCGGTGCCGTGTGCTACACCTCCACTCGTCACAGCTAGCAGGCAGCAGGCAGCAAGCACCCTGGCATTGCGGTCCACACTGCAAAATGCCACAGATGCTGCAGAGCTGCAGTAAGGGCGGAAACTGCCAGAAACACTCGATGGTCAGGCAGCATCCGTGGAGGGGGAAGCAGACTCAACATTCCGTCAGAACCGAGGCAAGAGCTGCGATGGGATTGTCTGCACAGACCGCTGCCGACCCACATCCTGCGGTGGTGCCCAGAATCCAGCCTCACCCGTAACCAAGTCACACAGAGCCTGTCTCCACACTAAATCCATCCAGAACTCCCTGCAATGTGTCACAAGATGAATGATTCATCGGGGACTGTGTCACACTGAGGTATCCGGTGGCTCATTATGGCAGCAGGGAGTGGGAGCAATAGGATTGTTCTCCTGGGAGTCAGCATGGAGCCAGTGGGCTGAATGGCTTCCTTCGATGTTGTTCCCAGTATTATGTATGGTGGGATGAGTTGCAGGCCAGTGGGAGTTTGGTCTTTGGGTGGTCAGTACATCGGGTGGCAGGACCTCTCTCCCCCTGCACTCCGCTCTGCTCTGGGATCTGGGGGTCTCTGGCATGCCGAGTCTGCTCTCCCCCAGCACCCATCGCGGTCTCAGCCTGGAGTACGTGTCCGCAACGACTCGCATTCCTCTCACATCAGCCACCACCACGCAGCATTCACAAAACATCCTGGTTGATCTCATTTGTGGACGGACAACATGTACCCGCACCAGCCGAGATCTGTGTTCACCTTGTCGCCTTTCCATGGATTAAAGCCCTCTGCCCGTCACCCAGATCTCTCAGATCACGATCCAGCTCAGATCTTTGCTGCTGATCCTCTGGTTCCATCCTTTCCCTAGAACAGCGATCCTGTCACCAGGCAAACTTGGAACTGCATGCATTCATCAACATTGGTGCTCACTGGAAGTGGAGAATGATTGTGGTCCCGCTGTGTCCTCTCTTTGGGTCTTGAGACGGCCCGAGAGGCCGATCCTGAAGCCACGGACTTTATGTCCCTCTGGATGGACTCCTGTGCGTGACATGTTTTACCGCGGGGAGACTGGTGCATGGAGAGCCACTCTGTCCTTGACAGAGACAGACCCGGGTCTAGCAACATGGACTCCACCACTGTTGGGAGTCTCACCATGTTGCAGCCGTCCTCCTTCTCACACGCTGCGGTCTCCACTGCCAGCCAGCTTCCATCCTCCGTCTGTTCCAGCCTTGAGATCTTCTCCTTGGGGTCGACCTGCCCGACGCTGGTGACCCTGCCAGGAGCACAGCTGCAGACGGTTTCATTCTCAGGATCTCGGGCACACACGAGCTTAAATCAGCCCCTGGCTGCACACGGCATTTCACCATTTGTACAGATTCTTTCCTGTACCATTATTTTGTGCACTAAACTATTCATTGCTGGTGTTGCTGCCAAGACCGACATGTACCCCCACTCCTAACTACATCTGTACCTAGCTTTGACTCACCAATCCATGCAGCAGTCAATGGATTCCCATTGGAGTAGAGTTTTGTCTCTGGGTGTATCTCCTGGTTCTGTGCCTGATCCAAGCTGGGCTTTGCCCACTGGGTCACTCGCAACATCGTGGGATGCCCAGCTGTCGCGGTTGGGGCTCGGGTTCTCTGTGGATCCGGCCCTCCCTCCATTGTCGAGACCTCTCCTCTGACTCCCGAGGGGCCGGAGAGTTGGGGGGGAGGGAGGGAGCAGCTTGCGACCGGAGGCTTACCTGGCCAGGAAGCTGTCTGTGGTTTGAGCGTGGGGTTGGGGAGGTGCCAGGAGATGATCCAGGACTGTTCTGGCTGGCAGGGTAGTTTCACATCTGCCCTTAGGACTGACAGTCGCATGTCTCTCTCTCTCAATTCCTTCCTTCATTCCTCCCGCTCTTTCTGAATTTTTCTCACTGTTCCTCTCCCTGTGGGATTTCTGTGAACAATATTTGTAAATTCCAATGTAGAACAAGATGTGGTGCAGTGCGCCCTGTGGAGCGAGACTGATTCTCGGCACAATGAGTGTGTGGTTGGCTTGATGACGAGGCCGTGTGGTTGGCTTAGGTAGAGGCAGAGGGCGGCAGCAGAGAGGCACTGGTGGCAGAGCTGGCACAAACAGTAATGGCTGGCCACTCAGGGGATGGGTTTTATTGACCAGGGCCTCGCAGGTCATCTCCCTGGCACCAGTGCCGGACAATGAAAGGTCCAGAGCCCCCAGGCATCCACCTGTCGAGGATACGGTGCATTGCACACCATTCCAGGAAAAGCACCAGGGATTAATGCCAAACGGAGCTGTTGGCAGGAGTACTGTGGGTGGGGCCGTCTCACCGGTGGTGAATGCCCTGCTTATTGTTTGCTCAGTGTGTGCAGGGAATGCGTGGTGTGCAGGGAATGCACAGAATATGCAAGGATTGCACAGTGTGCAGGGAATGCCCTTTGTGTGCAGGGAATGCGCAGAGGGTGCAGGGAATGCACCAAGTGTGCAGGGAATCCCTGCGTGTGCAGGGGAATGCGCGGTGTGTGCAGGGAATGCGCGGTGTGTGCAAGGAATGAACAGAGTGTGCAAGGAATGCGCAGAGTATGCAGGGAATGAACAGTGTGCAGGGAGCGCATCAAGTGTGCAAGGAATGTGCAGTGGTAGGATGCCCACATATCTGTGTGTACGTGGATGAGACAACATTTGTACGTGACCAGGGCTGCAGTTGCCGGTCCCTGGTTTGACCTGGAGGTGGCTCTCTGACTCCCGAGATCCCTGTAAACCGGAGAGAGAATCTGAACCTGAAACACTCTCAGAAGTGATTGAAAGGGAACTGAGTAAACAGTGCTTGGAGCAAGTGCAGAGTTCCAGCGAGTGAGGCTGTGATTTACAAGTGCTGGAGTCTGGGGCTTCACCAGTGCAGTGCCGGCAGGCAGTGAGCCAGGGCATGTCTCCCCCTGATTTACTGCTCACCTTCTCACCACGCCGGGATTCTCTTTGTCTCCGTCTCTACGAACCCTCCTCCGGAGATGCCCAGACAGGGTGCCCACTACCCCAGCCAGGCCCAGAGCCACACACACCAGCCCTGGCGCCAGTCTCTGTGGCCCACACACTGCAGCGTGGATGTTGTTGGCTGCCTGGTGCAAATAGCTCGGTATTGTTAGTGTCAGCTCAAGAGCAGCCCAGACATGTTTTCAAGTGATTTCTTCATCCAGTTCCAAGGTTAATTTATCGAGTTTGAAGAGCCCTTTTGAGTTTTATTGTGAAGACTTTTCAGTGATTCAAGTAGAAAGACAAAAGCTTGAAAAGTATGTGGTGGCTGGCATTTCCTGAGCGGCTGCTGATAATACAGACATTCAGGCTCCGAGAGCTGTGTCTGCAGACACCTTACTGCAGCAAACTCACTCTCAGCTTTCCTGAGCACAGCCCGCCTCAAAAATGTGTCAGGCAGGCGATGAAACACGAGGAGCCTCAGGTGGAACCGGCCGCTGCCTGCTGGAGGCTGCGTGTAGGTGGAGCGGGCAATGCCATCTCACCCGGCACAGCACTCCAGTGTGACCCACCCGTAGCAGCGTATCAGTGAGATCTCTCCCCTACCAACACTCCAGTGAGACCTCACCCGTACCAACGCTCCAGTGAAATCTCACCCGTACCAGTGCTGCAGCTCTCACTGACGGAGTGAAGGATGGCCGCTCTCCCCTGCAGCTTGCTGCAGCCCAGTGATGGCCGCTCTCCCCCGCAGCTTGCTGCAGCCCAGTGATGGCCGCTCTCCCCCGCAGCTTGCTGCAGCGCAGGACATCATCACTGCAGCTCTCACTGGCAGAGTGAAGGATGGCCGCTCTCCTTCACAGTCCAGCGCAGCCCGGCTGCCACAGCTGCTCGCTGCTTGCCCAGCCCATTAGCTGTGAGTCGCAGAGCTGTACAGCATGGAAACAAGCTCCCAATGTCTGTGTCGGCCATGATGCCAAGACCACCCCTATCAGCCTGTACATAGAAACATAGAAACTAGGTGCAGGAGTAGGCCATTCAGCCCTTCGAGCCTGCACCGCTATTCAATATGATCATGGCTGATCATCCAACTCAGTATCCTGTACCTGCCTTCTCTCCATACCCCCTGATCCCTTTAGCCACAAGGGCCACATCTAACTCCGTCTTAAATATAGCCAATGAACTGGCCTCAACTACCTTCTGTGGCAGAGAATTCCACAGATTCACCACTCTCTGTGTGAAAAATGTTTTTTTCATCTCGGTCCTAAAAGATTTCCCCCATATCCTTAAACTGTGACCCCTTGTTCTGGACTTCCCCAACATCGGGAACAATCTTGCTGCATCTAGCCTGTCCAACCCCTTAAGAATTTTGTAAGTTATACATATCCCTGCATTCCCTTCATACATATCCCTGCATTCCTTTCATATCCATGTGCCCATCCAGGCTGTACAGCAAGGAAAACATGCCCTTTGGCCCATCTTGCCCATGCTGACCGTTAACATTCCAGGCTAGTCTCATTTGCCTGCATTTGGCCCATATCCCTCTGCACACGTCCTATCCATCTATCTTTCCAAATATCTTTGCAAAAGCCTTATAACCGCTTGTAACCGCTTATACAGCTTCCTCTTGCAGGTCATCCCAGATACAGACTACCCTTTGAGTGAAAAGGTTGCCCCTGAGGTCCCTCTTAAATCTCTCCCTTCTCACCTTAATGTCCTCTAATTTTAGAATCCTCTACCCTGGGATGAAGACAGTGAGCATTCATTTTATCCGTGACCCTTGTAATTTTTCACACCTCAATGAGGTCACCCTCAGCCTCCTGCACTCCAAAGGAAAAAGTCCCCCAGGCCGCTTGCTTCACTTGGCCGTGCGCCTGGATGGCGTGCCGTTGCATTTTGTCAACGTGTACGCCCCCAAGCCCGCCGTGTTGCAGACGCGCCTGTTCCGGGAGGTGTCTACGCTGCTGAGCTCCATCGACCCTGGTGACTGCGTGATCCTCGGGGGGGATTTCAACTGTACCCTCGAGGAAGG
The DNA here is from genome assembly GCF_010909765.2 of Amblyraja radiata. Lineage (NCBI taxonomy): Eukaryota > Metazoa > Chordata > Chondrichthyes > Rajiformes > Rajidae > Amblyraja > Amblyraja radiata. The sequence goes on from NC_045977.1 coordinate 23,945,260, forward strand.
AGACCGTTCCGGTCTCCAGCGTGATCAGGAGTCGGTGAAGAAGTTGAAGGAGCTCGTGGGCTCCTTTGACTTGGTAGACACTTGGAGGAACCTCCACCCCGACTCTAGGGCCTTCTCCAGAAGGTCAGAGGGGGGTGGGTCTCGCATCGACCGCCTGTACATTTCTAGGGCGTACGTCTCCCGCGTCGCGGCGGCCTCCATGCTGCCGGTGCCGTGCTCGGACCACCACCTGGTGTGGGCGGAGTTTAACCCGCTGCGCACGAGGGGAGGGTCCGCGTACTGGCAGTTTAACAACCGGCTGCTGGAGGATCGCCGCTTCCGGGACTCGTTTGCGAGGTTCTGGAATACCTGGAAGAGGAAGCGGGGAGGATTTCACTCCCTGCGGCTATGGTGGGATGTGGGCAAGGCCCACATCCGGAGTTTCTGTCAGGAGTACACTAGAGGGTCGACCAAGAGACGCGATTCCAAGATCAGACAGCTCGGGAGCGAGCTGCTCGATTTGGATTCGCGTCTAAGTCAGACCGTCGGGGACACGATCCTCTGGAGGGAATACCAGGAGAAGAAGGACGCGCTGAAGGAGCTACAGTTGGAGCAATCTCGAGGCGCGTACGTGAGGTCGCGGATCCAATTGCTCCACGATTTGGACCGCGGTTCACCCTTCTTCTACTCGCTGGAGAAGTGGCGGGGAGTCCGTCAGCAGTTAGTGGAGCTGCTCGCTGATGATGACTCCTCCGTCACTGAACCAGAGGACATTAACGCAGCAGTTCGTTCCTTTTATGGGACCTTGTTCTCACCAGATAGCTCTGGCGGGGACGAGTGCAGTGATCTGTGGGAAGGTCTAGCCACGGTCGACCCGGAGGGCGCCGAGCGTCTGGATGCCCCCCTGACACTGGATGAACTGACCGCGGCCCTCCATCAGATCCGAAGGGGCAAATCCCCTGGCCTAGACGGACTGACAGCAGAGTTCCTCCGCACTTTCTGGGGGATCCTTGGGGAGGACTACACCATGGTAGTGAGGGAGAGCCTGGCGACCGGAGAGATGCCCCTGTCTTGGCGGAGGGCTGTCGTGGTCCTTCTGCCCAAGAAGGGCGATCTCCGCCGTCTAAAAAACTGGCGCCCAGTCTCCCTCCTCTGTACCGACTACAAGGTCTTTGCCAAGGCAATGGCAAACCGTCTGGGCCCAGTGCTGGCTCAAGTGATCCACCCTGACCAGTCTTACACGGTCCCAGGCCGGTCCATCCAGGACAATATCCATCTGGTCCGGGACCTGGTCTACCTGGCTCAGGAGACCGGTGTACCCACTGCCTTTCTCTCCCTCGACCAGGAGAAGGCTTTTGACAGGGTGGATCACGAGTATCTGTTGAGGACTCTGCGGGCGTTTGGGTTCGGACCGCACTTTGTGTCCCGGATCCGACTTTTATACGCCACCGCAGAGTGCTTCGTGAAAGTCAATGGATCCTTGACGGCCCCCATTCCCTTCCACAGAGGAGTACATCAGGGATGCCCCATGTCTGGCCAACTGTACGCCATCTGCGTGGAGCCATTCCTTAGTCTGCTTCGGAGGAAGTTGACGGGCATGGTTCTACGCGAGCCGGTCATGGAGGTGGTCCTCTCGGTCTACGCCGATGACGTGCTCCTCATGGTCACCGACCCCGTCGACCTGCAGAGGATGCATGAGTGCCAACGAGTCTTCTCGGCAGCCTCCTCTGCCAGGATAAACTGGGGGAAATGCTCTGGACTCTTGGTGGGTCCCTGGCAGGTGGACTCCCTCCCGGAGGAGATGAGGTCTTTCACGTGGAGTACCACACACCTCCTCTACCTGGGAGTCTACCTGAGTCCCGGTGCGGAGACCTGGCTGGCGAACTGGCAGGAGCTGGAGGTGAAAGTCGTCACCCGGCTGGGGCGCTGGGCGGGTCTCCTCAGAGTGCTTTCGTACCGGGGCAGGGTGTTGGTCATTAACCAACTCGTGGCCTCCATGCTCTGGTACAGATTGACCACATTGGTCCCATCAGCCACCTTTGCTGGGATCATCCAGAAGAAGTTGGTGGACTTCTTCTGGGGCAACGGAAAGCACTGGGTCTCTGCAGCGGTCCTGAGTCTCCCGATCGAGGAGGGCGGTCAGTCGCTGGTGTGCATTCGCACCAAGGTGGCGGCTCTCCACCTCAGGACCTTGCAGAGATACCTGTACTCAGGGCATCCTCCCAGGTGGCACGTGCTGGCAACGCACTTTTTCCAACGGAGCCGCTGCCTTCAAGGAGGTACGCGGATCCCGATGGTGGGGGTCAACCGTGCGGTCCTGATGGGGATGCCTGGCTTCTACAGGGACTTGTTGAGAGTATGGAACCTGGTTGCCATTGACCAGGCCCCACCTCCACCGGCGGAGGGTGACGGCCCGGACTTGAGAGCAGCCGGTCCCTGTCCCGCCCCATCGGGTGACCGGGGGGCTCAAACGTGTGGAGTACTGGTGGTTGAGCAAGCCCCCGCTCAGCCGGAAGTACTCATCGGACCAAGGCGCCGTAATCCATCCCGGGAGCCGGTCCCACACAATTTGAGCCGCCTTTCCTCGACACCCTTCGTCTCCCTCCGAGATACAGGGAGGCGTGTCCTGTACAGGCTCCTCCTCCACACCCTGCACTTCCTCGCCCTGGTCCACCGTCCGGACACCAAGTGGCGGTCGGTGTTCCCTTCCGGTCGCGAGGGGGGCACCCGGTGGGGGTCCCTCTACGCAGGGATTCTCCCCCTCTACATTGGGGACCTGGGGTGGAGGGTATTGCACCGAGGTGTTCCCTGCAACCTGTTTCTCTCGCGGTTCACAGACTCGCCAGCCGCCTGCCACTTTTGCGGGCTGGAAGAGTCTGTGTACCACGTGTACATGGAGTGCATGAGGCTGCAGCCACTGTTTCAATACCTAAAGGGGCTGCTCCTTGCCTTCTGGCTGCATTTTTCACCCACCATCCTCATCTTTGGACACCCTGTGCGTAGGGGAGAGGGTAGGGCTGAAGATGTGCTGGTTGGGTTGATCCTGGGCCTGGCCAAGCTGGCCATCCGCGAGTCACGGCGCCAGACGGTGGAGGGCTCTACCCGAGCCGGCTGCCTGCCCCTTTTCCGGGGATACGTCCGTGCCCGGGTGCGGATGGAAAGGGAATACGCCCTGTCTACGGGCACCCTGAGGGAGTTCCGGGACCGCTGGGCACCGAGGGGGGTTGAATGTATCCTTGACAAGGATTGCAATATAATTGTTTAGCTCGTCTTGTATTATGGTGGTGTTTTGTTTTATTGTATTGTCAATACTATTTTAATATGTGAATAAATATTTTTGATTTAAAAAAAAAAAAAAAAAAAAAAAAAAAAAAAAGGAAAAAGTCCCAGCCTATCCAACCTCCCCCTGTAACTCACGCCTGCCAGCCCAGGTAGAATCTCTTCTGCACCCTTCCTCACAGCGAGGCCCCCTGTAGAGGGCGACCAGAACTACACACAGAATCTGCTCGGCTGGGGAGTTGTACAGTGACCCTCGGAGTGAGTGTGGAGGAATCAGCTCTACTCACCAGCAAGGAAGGGTTCGTTACTGAGGATCCCACCTAGAGAGGTGTTTCTCTGACATGTGTCTTCTGCAAGGACCAGTGCTGAAACCTGTATTCCAAGAGTTCTCTCGCTGGTTACCCTGTTGCTCTTAATATACAGTACGTAGAATCTCTCAGCATTTTCCACAATCTTGTCCACAAGAGCTTTTTCATGTAGACACTGCAGATTCTGACTATCTCACGTCCGCTTTGCGCGCTCTCGGTTCCCCTCTCGTGCTCACTCGTACATTTCTTACATTCCTCGAAGGAATTATATGAAACGAGCTGTCAGAGGAGATAGTTGAGGCAGGTATAATAACAACATTTAAAAGACATTTGGAAAGGTACATGGACAGGAAAGGTTTATGGGTCAAACATGGGCAGGTGGGACTAGCGTAGATGGGACATTTTGGTCGGTGTAGACAAGTTGGGTTGAAGTTTCTGTGCATTTTTTACAGAGTTGTGGGTGCCTGGAACGCACTGCTGTGAGTCGTGGTGGAGGCAGGTACAATAGGGTGTTTAAGACACATTTAGATAACACATGGATATGTAGAGAATGGAGGGATATAGATCACGTACAGGCAGAGGAGGTTAGTTTAACCTGGCATCATGTTCAAGAGTCAAGTGTGTTTTATTGTCATATGTCCCAGATAGGACAATGAAATTCTTGCTTGCTGCAGCACAACAGAATATGTAAACATAGTACATAATGGAGAAAAAAGTTCAGTGTGATATAAACACATGCACGCATACTCAATAAATACACAAATAAGGTGCACTAATAATAATAATAGTCTGTTGTAGTTCAGAGCTTATTTCTTGTTGTGTTTAACAACCTGCTGGCTGTAGGGAAGAAGCTGTCTCTGAACCTGGACGTTACAGTTTTCAGGCTCATTTACCTTCTTCCCGATGGCAATGGTGAAATGAGTGTGTGGCCAGGATGGTGTGGGTCTCTGATGATGTTGGCTGCCTTCGGCATGAATGTTGTGGGCCGAAGGGCCTGCTCCGTGTTTTGTGTGTAAATGCATGTTGCTCCATGGTGAGCTTGTGTCTGCTCCCCGATCGTACGTGAGATGTCCCGGGCGGATCTGCCAGTCGGGAGACCCCCCTCCCCCACATTTGGTGGTCCAGAGTCCCTGCACACGGACACTCCTGTCAGAGAGCGGCAGTTCCCCACACCCCAACCCCACTCAACCTAACTCCCTCACTCTGCCGCTTGCTGGGGGATTAACTTCTGTCCATAATGTGAAATGAGAATTAAGTTGTCTAAGTCACAGTAACCTTTTGGCACTATTTATGCAGACTAATTGGAGAGATATGGTTGGATCAGTTGCAAGGACAGATGTCGGACTTGATTTATTATTTGACCAGTGTGCAGTCACATAGAGGGCCTGCATTGTAAACAGTGAGCAGGTTCGGACACCCCTGCAATCTCGGAGCTTCTCCAGAGAAACCTGTCACACAGTTAAACCGGGAATGCAGCTCTCCCCACGGCGGGCAAGTGCACCATAAAATGCCTTCTAGAGGCAAGAGATGGCAGGGTGCAGGAATCTGGAGCAAAGCAGAGTGCAGGAGGAACTCAACGGCTCAGGCACCATCTGTGAAGGGAAAGGACAGGTGACGTTTTTGATCACTTGAGGGTCACCTTGGAATAGCTAATGTAAACCTACTTTATAAGGGCAGCAAATGAAACCCCACTTTTTGAGAAAGGAGGGTGAGAGAAAATGGGGAATTATAGACCAGTTAGCCTTACATCGGTAGTGGGGAAGATGTTTGAGTCGATTATAAAAAATGGAATAACAGCGCATTTGGAAAGCAGTGACAGGATCGGTCAAAGTCAGCATGGATTTATGAAGGGGAAATCATGCTTGACTAATCTTCTGGAATGATTTGAAGATGTAACAAGTAGAATGGATAAGGGAGAGCCAGTGGATGTGGTGTATCTGGACTTTCAAAAAGCCTTTGACAAGGTCCCACACAAGAGATTAGTGTGCAAAATTAGAGCACATGGTATTGGGGGTAGAGTATTGACATGGATAGAGAACTGGTTGGCAGACAGGAAGCAAAGAGTAGGAATTAACGGGTCCTTTTCAGAATGGCAGGCAGTGACTGGTGGGGTACCGCAAGGCTCAATGCTGGGGCCCCGATTATTTACAATATATATTAATGATTTAGACAAAGGAATAAAATCTCCAAATTTGCGGATGACGCAAAACTGGGTGGCAGTGTGAGCTGCGAGGAGGATGCTATGAGGCTGCAGGGTGACTTGGATAGGTTGGGTAAGTGGTTGGGTAAGTGGGCAGATGTATGGCAGATGCAGTATAATGTAGATAAATGTGAGGTTATCCATTTTGGTGGCTAGAACAAGAAGGCAGATTATAATCTGAATGGTGTCAGATTAGGAAAAGGGGAGGTGCAACAAGACCTGGGTGTCCTTGTACATCAGTCACTGAAAGTAAGCATGCAAGTACAGCAGGCAGTGAAGAAAGCTAATGGCATGTTGACCTTCATAGCGAGAGGATTTGAGTATAGACGCAAAGAGGTCCTACTGCAGTTGTACAGGGCCCTAGTGAGACCACATCTGGAATATTGTGTGCAGTTTTGGTCTCCTAATTAGAGGAAGGACATTTTTGCTATTGAGGGAGTGCAATGTTGGTTAACCAGGTTAATTTCCAGGATGGCGGGACTGACATATGATGAAAGAATGGGTCAACTGGGTTTGTATTCACTGGAATTTAGAACGATGAGAGGGGATCTTATAGAAACATATAGAATTCTTAAGGGATTGGACAGGCTAGATGCAGGAAAAATGTTCCCGATGTTGGGCGAGTCCAGAACCAGGGGTCATAGTTTAAGAATAAGGGTTAGGCCATTTAGGACTGAGAAGAGGAAATGCGTTTTCACCCAGAGAGTTGTGAATCTGTGGAATTCTCTGCCACAGAAGGCAGTGGTGGCCAATTCATTGGATGTTTTCAAGAAAGTGGATTTAGCACTTTGCAGGATATGGGGAAAAAGCAGGAACGGGGTACTGATTCTGGATGATCAGTCATGACCATATTGAATGGCGGTGCTTGCTCAAAGGGCCAAATGGCCTACTCCTGCACCTATTTTATATGTTTCTAGGTCAGGACCCTTCATATCAGTCTGATGAATGGTATCAACTCGTTCCCTCCCCTACACCTGCACTATCCCTTCCATAAACACTGTACCTCTTGTAAATATCCCCTACCCCTCCCCCCCGTAAAAACACCCCTACCCCTACCCCTACACACCCCCTACCCACCGTAAACGCCCCCCTACCCCTCCCATGCAGATGCATTCTGATAACACAGTCACAGGGATTTGAAGAAATTCTGGCTCTATAATAGCCGTGCACAGCTGTCACTTTTAAAATAACAGCCAGGGACCTGCAAAAATAGAGGCAGTGACGATAAACCCACGGATATTGTCATAATTTACCGGCAATCAGAAAATAGTACTGACTTCTGGCATGGAAATTACATCTCTCCCAAATTTAGATTGTCCTTAAGGCCTGACCGGACCTCTGTGTCCAACAATAATCCCTGTGGCTTTAACTGTTGACCGCAGGGGCTCTCTTACCCCAGCGTTATTAAGTCCGGCTGGTGCCGAATATTCTAAGGTTGCAGAGGACCAGGACAACGTCTTCCTCTTGGTTATCAGGCTTCTGAGCGGTCTTTCCATTAGCCGTGGTACTGTCCGATTCCCCTCTACCCCTTTGGACTCTGTTTCTGGAACTGATGTATTACAATGCTGAGAACTATATTCTGCACTCTGCCCTTTGCTCTACCTATTGTACTTGAGTTTGTATATACGTTATAACTGATCTGTTTGGATAACATACAAAGCAAAGCTATTCGCAGACGTTGGTACACGTGACAGTAATCAACCTAAACGCTATGTCTGGAGCAGGATTGTGCAGAAAGATAGAGGGTTGTGGCATGGATTGTGCAGAATGAGAGAGGGTTAAAATGACACTGTTGGTGCAGCGGGTCCGCAGTCTTTCCAGATGAATGACGTCCTTCCTACAGCAGGGTGTAAACTGGGCGTAAATCCACCCGGTGTATAGGCGTGTGCAAGCAGGGTGAAGTTGTTGAGAGAGTGAGTTACGGGGAAATGCCGGGGTAATGGGATTGAGATAATGTGTGGCCCTGCGCGAGGCATGCTCAGCATTGGATCTGCCCACAACCCATCAACCCACACTGACCTGTGGAAGCACAACACCAGAGACCCGGGTTTGATCCTGACCTCGGATGCTGTCTGTGTGGAGTTTGCACGTTCTCCCTGTGACTCCGGTTTCCTCCCACATCCCAAAGACGTGCGGGTTTGTAGGTTAATTGGCCTCTGTAAATTACCTCTAGTGTGTAGGGAGTGGATGTAATAGTGGGGTCACATAGATCGATGGTTGGCGTGGACCCGGTGGGCCGAAGGACTTATTTCCATAAAAGGACACAAAGTGCTGGAGTAATGGCCCCGTCCCATGGTATGAGTTCATTCCAAGAGCTCTCCCGAGTTTGCCCCGATTCGAACTCGGAGATTTACGGTAATGGCCGCTCGTCGGTTTTCGGGGCTCTCGTGGACATTTTTCAACATGTTGAAAAATGTTCACGAGTCTTCCCGAGGTTAACTGCAGTTAGCGAGTCTTCCCGAGTACCTGCCGTTAGCGTTACGAGCCGCTAAGAGACGTCCCCGAGCTCCGACGTAGCCGCTACGTTCATTCTCCGTGCTTACCACGAGTTTGATTTTTTTTAAACTCGGGAGAGCTCGTGGAATGAACTCGTACCATGGGACAGGGCCATAACTCAGCGGGTCGGGCAGCATCTCTGGAGAACATGGATGGGTGATGTTTCAGATCGGGACCCTTCTTCAGACTGCACGGGCCTGTTTCCATGTTGTATCTCTAAACTAAACAAAACTAAACAAAACTAAGTGCCCTGTACTGCTGATGAATTCCAGCACGTTTCCAACAGGCAGTGAGTGTCAGAGGGACTAGTTTACAGTTGTTTGTTTTCTCTTGCCTTCGTGAGTAGTGTTACATTTGCTGCCTTCCAATCCACTGGGACCATTTCAGATTCAAGAGAATTCAGTCACGTTTCTGGCTTGGATTTCAACTTGTATTCAGTATTCAACATTGACTTGGTGCACAGTCCCCAGTTTCTGGTGAAAGGCGGGAGATCAGTAGTTACTGGGAGTCGAGTGTCACGGTGGGAAAGCAGCAGCCAGGGGCAGGAAGAGGCCATTGGGCCCCGTGAGTCTGCAGCATCATTTAATAAGTTAATGGCCAACCATCATCCCCATTGACCCCTGCAACCGTTCACCTTTTTTAATCAAAAACCTCTCTATCCCTGCAGTAAAGATTCATAGCACAGTGGGAGAGAACGTTTCGCCCATACAACTACCTGTACATACATACTGTAACACTCAGAGAGTGGTCCAAGCAGTATTTTGCAAAATTAACTCCCAACTTTTATATTGTACAGAAACACAAGGAACTGCAGATTTTGGAATCTTGAACAAAACAATGGAGGAATGACTCAGTGGGTCAGGCAGCATCTGTGGGGGGAATGGGCAGGCGATGTTTCACATTGAAGAAATGTCTGGACCGGGAACGTCGCCTGTCCATTTCCTCCACAGATGCATTTTGTGCTTTGCTTTGTGCCTTCTGCACCTTTATAGGACTTTGGCCAGGCCACGTTGGAGTATTGGGTGCAGTTCTGGTCACCTCATTACAGGGAGATTATGGAGAGGCTGCAGAGGAGGTTCATCTGTAACTGAAGAACTGTAACGCTGTAATACTACATTCTGCACGGATATTTTTTTCTTTGCACTACCTGTTGTACTTGTGTATGGTTTGATTGTACTCATGTATGGTAAGATTTGACTGGATAACACGCAGACAAAGCTTTTCACTGTAACTCAGAACAAGTGACAATAATAAACCTACACCAACCATACCAGGATGTTGCCTGGATTAGCTAAAGGTATATTAGTTAATAGGAGAGATTGGACAAATTGTTTTCCCTGGAGTATTGGAGGCTGTGTGGAGACCTGATAGAGGCACAGGTAGGGTTGACAGTCAGAACCTTTTCTTCAAAAATGCATATGTCAAGGACAAGAAAGCATAAAGGTGAGAGGGGGAAAGTTAAAGGGATGTGCGGGGCAAGTTTTTTTACACAGGTGGGTGCCTGGATCACACTGCCAGGGGTAGTGGTGGAGGCAGATACGATAGTGGCGTTTAAGAGACTTTTAGATAGGTGCATGGATATGCAGGGAATGGAGGGATATGGATCACATGCAGGCTGATAAGAGATGGTCTTGCCATCATGTTCGGCACTGACATTGTGGGCAGAAGGGCCTGTTCCCATGCTGTACTGTTCTATGTTATATGTTTTATGTTCTATCTCAAACAAATTTGTCAAACATTCCTTTCATAAATCCCATTGGTTCTGCTCACTCGGGTTATTTCCTGCTGTTTTCACCTTAATAATGGATTCCAGCATCTGCCCAGAGGCCAGTGTGGGCCAGTCCGATATTTCCTGGAGACACACGGGACCACAGCTGCCAATATCTGGAGCAAAATACAGACTGCTGGAGGAGCTCAACGGGTCTGGGTCCTGATGTTTGGTCTCGACCCAAAACATTGACCATCTCTTGACTTCCAAAGGTGCTGCCTGAACGACCCACTGAGTTCCTCCAGCAGTTTGATTTCTGCTCTGGTTTCATGCTCTCTTTCTCTCTCCTCTCCTCTTTCTTCCAGCTCTCTCTCTCTCCCCACCTCTCTCTCTCCTCTCTCTCTCTCTTTTTTCCCCCTAAGCAGAGTGCTGGTGTTATACTTGTGCTTTTCCAACGCCTGGAGGTTTGCCAGAAATCAGGGCCTTTTGTTGGTTAAACCATTGCATCCTCTGTGACCCCGACAGGAGGCACACTGAGCATGAGGGCTTGATTCAGGGCAGTGCCAGCATTGCAGGTAACGCACCAAATCGTGTGAGACATCGCGGGTGTAAATGAACGAGTCCTGTGTGACACCATGTGAGTAATGCACCGAGCGAAGGAAACACTGTGCCATCTCTGAGGCCAGCTTCACAGAATCAGACAGCACGGGAACAGGCCCTTCGGCCCAACTTTCCCATGCCAACCAAAATATCCCATCTATCCTGGTTCCACCTGCCCCGCGTTTGGCCCACATCCCTCTTAACCTTTCCTATCCATGTGCATCCCCAAACATCTTTTAAATGTTGTTATTGTCTCAACTACCACCTCTGGCAGCTTGTTCCACACACCTACCACCGTCAGTGTGGTAATGTTGCCCCTCAGGTTCCTATTTCCTTCTCACCATAAACCTATGTCCTCTGGTTCTTGATTCCCCACTCTGGGTAAAAGAATCCAGAGCCTACATTGGGAACTCTGGCAGCAGTAGATGTAGTTTGAGGAGGTGCACGTGATCCTCCGTCGCACCTGGAAGGACAGTTGGGGCCCCCGGATGGGGTCAAGGGAGAAAGTGTCACATCTTCTGCAGTTGCATGGGAACGTACCTAGGGAGGGGGTGGTTTATGCTGAGTGAACCACGGAGAGAGAGATCTCTGCGGAAGGCAGAAAGGGGTGGGGATGGGAAGATGTGACTGGTGGTGGAATCACGTTGCAAGCGGTGGAAATGTTGGAGGATGATGTGTTGGATGCAGAGGATGGTGTTTGCAAGGTGATGACCCGGGGAACTCTTCCTTATTACATTTGGGGTGAAGGGGGAGAGAGCTACGGGACACAGAAGAGATGCGGGTGAGGGATCCATCTATGGCAGCAGGGGGAAACCATATTCTCTAAAGAACAAGGACATCTCGGATCTCCTAGAATGGAAAGCCTCATCATGGGAGAAGATGCGGCGGAGACGGAGGAATTGAGGCTAGGCGATTGCGTCTTTGCAAGAGGCAGGGTGGGAGGAAGTGTAGTCCAGATAAATGTGTGAGTAGTGGACTCCAGTCTGTCACCTGTCATGGAGACAGAGAGACCAGGGAAGGGGAGGGAGATGTGAGGAGTTGCCCACGTGTTGCTAGCTAGCTTCCACAGTGTGTGTGTGTGGGGACTCCCAGTGTCATCCCATGCATCTGTGTGTGTGTTTTGGCGGAGCAGGCGGGTGGAGGCCGGGTTGGGCTGGGCTGCTCACTCCCTCCAGACCTGCTGCCACCCCCTACCTGTAGCTCCTCACACACGGCCGTCTGGTGACAGAGCCTTCCCTACACACGCGTGCGGTGATGGAGGTCATTGAGCAGAGCGTGAACTGTATGTCCATGTCCCGGGATCACCACGTGTCTGTTTCCCAGGGTCACCGTGTGTCCGTGTCCGGTGTTAGTGTTTCCGGTACACAAACAGACATGTTCATTCCACGACAGTCGACATTCCCGATACATGGACACAGACGGTGTTCCCGGTACACAAACAGACATGTTCGCAGTACATGTACACAGTCACGGACGGTGTTCCCGGGACTCGGCCCTGCAGCGACCCTGTGCGGGGCGAGGGGCTGTGAGTGAGGCTGTGAGTGAGGGGCCCTGTTACTCCAGCACACTCCCCCACTGTTTGCCTGCGATTGTCCTGCAGAATGAACATTCAGCTTTTGACTCTGGTGACTGAGGGGAACTGTAGTCACTTGACGTCGGCTCGGGCTGCTGCCGAGCCGGTCTCCCTGGAATAATGTTGCAGTGTAACAGTAACCCTGAGGAGTGCTTTGAGCAGAGAGCGGCGAGCTCTCACTGCACCCTGTCTCTCGCTGCGATCTGTGCCGATAATCACTGTGCTGACCTTCCATCCAGGGCGATGCGGGCACCAGGCTGGCTCCGGCAACACAGGCACTCAGTTTACAGCCCGCCCACACAGGGTGAGGGAAACAAAGGGTCGCTTCAAGCCCAGTGGCGGACTGTTGGGCTGTTGTCTGCCGTCTGGGGAAACAGTCGTTAGCACGCTGAGCTCACCAGAGACCTTGCAGGGACAGCTCGTTTTAAACAGGCACACCGGCTGCCGGCCCTGCCTCGCAAACAGGACGGGCAGCGACAGGGGGCCTGTGTTCCCCCTCACCGGGGCTGGGGCATGGGAGAGAGACCAAGGCTGGGAGATAGTACCGTGCTCAGGGCTGGGAGACAGTGCCTGGCCCAGGGCTGGGATACAGGGACAGGCCCAGGGCTGGGATACAGGGACAGGCCCAGGGCTGGGATACAGGGACAGGCAGCGACAGGGGGTCTGTGTTCCTCCTCACGGGGCAGTATGGGGGCCTGGGAGAGGGCCGGGGCTGGGAGAGAGGGCCGGGGATGTCAGCAACCTGACAGGTGGTCAATGGCAGGGGAGCGGGAGACCATGTTCAAGGGTATGTGTTGTGGGCATTCGAGGCTGGTGTCCCCCCCCCCCCCCCCCCCCCCATCCTCCAATTGGGGCAGGATGGTGGAGGGGTTCCCACACGGGCAGGGGGAAGGGATTCATCCCCACACATGGGCAGGATGGGGTGGATGGGGCACAGGCAGTAGGTGGGTACAGGTGAGGAGGGGTTGGTCGGTTGGCTGGCACTCTCCCTGCCAGGGTTCGCTTGTTCCTGAGGTGCCAGTTACAGGAGTGTCGGAAGCTGTGAGGAGACCCGATAGAAGTGTATACAATTGTGAGAGGTACGGTAGACGGTCAGAACCTTTTCCCCAGGCTGGAGATGTCAAAGACTACAGGGCATTGCTTTAAGGTGAGAAAGGAAACGTTTAAAGGAGAGACGGTTTTGGAATAGGGATTTTTTGGAATAGATAGGCACACTTTTTTAGCTAGGGTCGGGGAATCATATGTGGGTTTAAGGTGAGAGGGGAAAGATTCAATAGGAACAACATTTTCACCTAGAAGGTGGTGGGTATATGGAACCAGATATACCTGAACGCGGGCAGGTTGGACTAGCTTCTGTGCTGTATGACTATGACTTTTTGACTACACAGAGGGTGATGAGTGCGTGGAATATACTGCTTTGGTGGTGGTAGAGGCAGATATGATAGTGCCATTTAAGAGGCTTTTAGATAGCCGCATGGATATGCAGGGAATGGAAGGACAATAGACAATAGGTGCAGGAGTAGGCCATTCGGCCTTCTCTCCATATGCCTTGACTACGCTATCTTTAAGAGCTCAATCTAACGCTCTCTTGAAAGCATCCAGAGAATCGGCCTCCACTGCCTTCTGAGGCAGAGAATTCCACAGATTCACAACTCTCTGGGTGTAAAGGTTTTTCCTCATCTCCGTTCTAAATGGCCAACCCCTTATTCTTAAACTGTGGCCACTGGTTCTGCACTCCCCCAATATCGGGAACAAGGATATGGATTACATGCAGGCAGAGGAGATTAGTTTAACTTGGCATCATATTCAGCGTTGTGGAGTGAAGGGCCTGCTCCTGTGGTCTACTCTTCTGTGTTCTACAGTGCCCTCCATAATGTTTGGGACAAAGACCCATCATTTATTTATTTGCCCCTGTGCTCCACAATTTGAGATTTGTAATAGAAATAAAATCACGTCACATGTCAGTGAACATTGTCAGATTTTATTAAAGGGTATTTTTATACATTTTGGTTTCACCATGTAGAAATTACAGCTGTGTTTATACATAGTCCCCCCCATTTCAGGGCACCATGATGTTTGGGACACATGGCTTCACAGGCGTTTGTAATTGCTCAGGTGTGGTTAATGCTGGTATAAGAGAGCTCTCAGCACCTATTCTTTCCTCCAGTCATTCCATCACCTTTGGAACCTTTTATTGCTGTTTATCAACATGAGGACCAAAGTTGTGCCAATGAAAGTCAAAGAAGCCATTATGAGACTGAGAAACAAGAATAAAACTGTTAGAGACATCAGCCAAACCTCAGGCTTACCAAAATCAACTGTTTGGAACATCATTAAGAAGAAAGAGAGCACTGGTGAGCTTACTAATTGCAAAGGGATTGACAGGCCAAGCAAGACCTCCACAGCTGATGACAGAAGAATCCTATAATAAAGAAAAATCACCAAACACCTGTCTGACAGATCAGAAACACTCTTCAGGTGTGGATTTGTCAATGACCACTCTCCACAGAAGACTTAATGACCAGAAATACAGAGGCTACACTGCAAGATGCAAACCACTGGTTAGCTGCAGAAATAGGATGGCCAGGTTGCAACCACAGTTCTGGAAAAAGGTCTCGTGGACAGAAGATTAACATATCAGAGTGATGGCAAGAGCAAAGTATGGAGGAGAGAAGGAACTGCCCAAGATCCAAAGCATACCGCCTCATCTGTGAAACACGGTGGTGGGGGTGTTATGGCCTGGGCGTGTATGGCTGCTGAAGGTACTGGCTCACTTATCTTCATTGATGATACAACTGCTGATGTAGTAGCATAATGAATTCTGAAGTTTATAGACACATCCTATCTGCTCAAGTTCAAACAAATGCCTCAAAACTCATTGGCCGGCGGTTCATTCTACAGCAAGACATTGATCCCAGACATTCTGCTAAAGCAACAAAGAAGTTATTCAAAGCTAAAAAATGGTCAGTCAAAGGATATGCAACAAAATACTAGACATGACTACTTTCATTTACATGACATTGCTTTGTCCCAAACATTATGGTGCCCTGAAATGGGGACGACTATGTATAAACGCAGCTGTAATTTCTACATGGTAAAACCAAAATGTATAAAAATGGCCTTTATTAAAATCTGACAATGTGCACTTTAATCACATGTGATTTTTTTCTATTGCAAATCTCAAATTGTGGAGTACAGAGGCAAATAAATAAATGATGGGTCTTTGTCCCAAACATTATGGAGGGCACTGCATGTTCCATGTAAGTTTTATACAGATGCATTTGTATTTTGGATTCACATCCCTACATCTTATATCAAAGCCTCTCCAAATGTCCAGTTTAGACACTTGCTGATAAACCCATGGGTGAGTTGTGTGTCCTGAGATTTCCCCCCCACCCCCCACACTCTCCTCCCCCACTCCACTTTCTCCCCCACCCTCTCTCCCCTCCACCCTCTCCCACGCACCCTCTCTCCACCACCCGCAAGCTCAGTGCAGACTCCAGCCCTGGCCCTGTGCTGCTCCCCAGATGGTGCTGAGGCTGGGTAGAACCATCACCGCCCCACCCCAGTTACAGGAGGAGAAAATGCAGAGAGGAGCCGTATCACTGGTGTGCAGTTGGCAGCTATTGTGTACAGCCCGTACACCTTCCTGGTCATTAGACTATTGAATGGAGAAGCTGTGCTCGTCTCCCGGCGGCTCCTGAGCTGTGAGCCCCTGGCAGAGGGCACTCACTGGAGTGTTCACATCATCTCCGCAGTCAGGGTTAGCCACTGTGATCCCAGAGGGAAGCTCTTGGACTCAGTAACCCTCTGCTTCCACTTTGAAATGAATTCGAACCATCTGTCTGGAGAGCAAACCACAATTGGATAGATCATTAATTTTTACAAGCAAAGGTTAAAGCTTCTGCTTGAGAATGAGCAGTAGGAGCGGCAGTGGATCTCAGACCACCATGTCAGAGAAGGTAATTCAAGTTTTAATAGTTTGGAGATACTGGGATCTTACTCCACCTACCGTGCTTGATTTAGTTTTAAGGGAATTCCAGGAAAAGTGGAATGCTTTTGTTTTCTCCAGATATTCTCCCTGACCCGCTGAGTTACTCCAGCACTTTGTATCTATCTCTGGTATAAACCAGCATCTGCAGTTCTTCGTTTCTACGTGCCTGATATTATTCCTGTCCCTGTTTGCTCCCACTCTCTCTGTCAGTGTCCGTGCCTTCGGGGAACTCCGTCCCAACCTCTGTACGTGCTGCTCTATGGGAGCGAGGGTCAACGACAGCAGAGGCAGGAGGCTCGTGTCTAAAACCATCTCTGTGGAGAAGGTCATCAGGAGCTGCACTAGCTGTCAAGTGAGCCCAGGACTGACAACTGGAGGTACAAGAAACTGCAGATGCTGGTTTACAAAAAAAAGACACAAAATACTGGAGTAACTCAGCGGGTCAGGCAGCATCACTAGTGAAAATGGACAGGTGACATTTCGGGTCAAGACCCTTCTTCAGACCCTGAATGGTGATAAATGGAGTTTCATTCAGAATAGTGCGAAGTAAATTAGCTGTCCAGGGGAGAAAGTTGGGAAAGTAACAGCAGAGCTTTCAAGTCTGTTTATTGGAAGTTTGTTGCTCTGTGAACATCATGAGAGGTCGCAGAGTCAAGGGTATTTCATTGTTACATGTGACTGCAACAAGATAGTGACATTCTTACTTGCTGCAACTTAACAGACTAATCAATGTATAAAAATCAATAGTCCAGTAAATTAATAACCATAATACTTGGTAACCATAATAGTGAAAACTAGCATCTCCAGTTCCTTCCTACACATCTACAGTAAAGTCTGTAGTGAAATCAAAACAAAGTTCATGGAAGGTCACAGTTGCAGTGTTCACGCTGTTGTTTGCTGGGTGGAATTTGTTCTTGAACCTGGAGGTGACAGTTTTCAGACTCCTGTAGCTTCTTCCTGATGGTAGTGGTGAGATGAGAGCATGGCCAGGGTGGTGTGGGTCCTTGATGGCGTGTGGGTTGTAGATCCTTCTGATGTTGGGCAGCTCGGTACCCATGATGGAGCGGGCATTGTGTCATCTCCTTTGTTGCTGGGTGTTTGAGTTAGTGAAGCAGGCGGTGAGGCAGTTCCCCAGCTCCGCTGTGTCTCCGACTATGACCGCTGTGAGCGATTTGCTGCAGAGTATTGGAGAGGATGTGGGCTGTTGCTCCATCACCTTCCAGCGCACTGCCCCAGACAATGTGTAACACAGCGTGCCACAGCCCCTGGCAGGTGAAAGCAGCACTGTTTAACATTGCTCGCCTCCCTGGGTCAACGCGTGGAAACGTTCAGCGAGTTCCTGCTGCCTCTCCTGGGCTCATCCCTGCCATTCATGTTTCCCGTTCACGCCTGATGCTCTAATTGCTTTTGACGTGTCGGTGATGGATTTAAAAAATCCCCCTGCTTCATCTTAACTTTTCCATCCACTGCGCTTGAGTCAGTTTTCCATATTTCTGCCCCAGGGGCTGTAATGTGTATAAATTATCTGTGCTGAAGAATCCAAGCATCAGGTGGGTGCAGAGTTCCAGAACGTTCTAATGATGTTGGACAGATGACTCTCAGCTCCATCCAAGCTGCCAGAAAAGCAAGATGGCTTCTGGGCAAACATTCAGTGAAGATGCTTGGAATATTTTGATGGTTCCTCTGGCCAATTTCTCTGGCGGTGGAAGAGTTGTAAAGGTGCAGCCACATTGGCAGTAAAACCATCAGTGGGCGTTTCAGAGGGAGCGCAGTGTGAGTGTGGGAGACAGTTTAATTGTGGGACCCTTGCAGTAAAGTTCAGCTTTCGCTACTGCAACATCAGCACTGTCTGAGTATCGATCATCGAATCACAGCCGTGTGCAGAGAGAGATAGGTCCTTCAACCCATCTCATCCACGACAGCTGTGATTCCAACCTGTACTAATCCCATTTGCCCGCATTAAACTCCTCTGCCTCTCTCCGCTTGTCTCATCGATGTCACCGGATTGCAGCAGAACTCGCTGATTACACCAACCCTCTCGAACCCAAGAGCTGGATTCAATGTTGCCAGCAACAGTCAGCAGGCAGGCTGGGTAAACTCTGGAGAGGTACATCAGGAGGCAACCTAATGTTGTAGCCTGCTGTGGCTCTACACTGACACCACCTGTGTTCACAGAGTGAAACTAAAGCATCTGGAAATCACACCACCGGCAGATGTGGAAACACACTGAAGGTCAGGCAGCATCTGTGGGAGGAGAAACAGAGTCAACATTTTAAGTTACACACCCTTTGCCATTTCTGAAGTAATATACTCTTCTATTGCATAAAAATAATTTGGACGAGGGATTGAAGGTTTTGTGGCAAAGTTTGTGGATGATGCGTAAATAGATGGAAGGGCAGGTGGTGTAGAGAAAGCAGGGACTCTGCAGGACTTGGACAGGTTGGGAGAGTGGGCAGAGAAATGGCAGATAGAATATAGTGTAGCAAAGTGTGGAGTCATGCATTTTGGGAGTAGGAATAAAGTCGTAGACTATTTTCTAAATGGGGTGAGAATCCAGAAATCGGAGGTGCAAAGGGACTTGGGAGTGCTGGTGCAAGATTCCCAAAAAGTTACCCTGCAAGTTGAATCGGTAATAAAGAAAGCAAACTCAATGCTAGCATTTATTTCAAGAGGATTTATATACAAAAACAGGGATGTAATGTTGAGGTTCTATAAGGCCGCATTTGGAACATTGTGAGCAATTTTGGGCACCATATCTGCGGAAGGATGTGCTGGCTCTGGAGAGGGTCCAGAGGAGGTTTACAAGAGTGATTCCAGGAATGAGTAAGTTAACCTATGATGAGCGTTTGTCGGCACTGGGCCTGTACTCGCTGGAGTTTAGAAGAATGAGGAGGGACCTCATTGAAACATACAGAATAGTGAAATGCTTGGATAGAGCGAATGTGGAGAGGATGTTTCCACTTGTGAGGGAGTCTAGAACTAGAGGTCATAGCCTCAGAATTAAAGGACGTTCTTTGAGGAGAAATTTCTTTAGTCAGAGGGTGGTGAATCTGTGGAATTGTTTGTCATAGAAGGCCAAGTCAGTGGATATTTTTATGGTGCTGGCTCGTAGGGCCGAATGGCCTCCTCCTGCACCTATTTTCTATATTTTCTAAGGCAGAGATAGATAGATTCTTGATTAGTGCGGGTGTCAGAGGTTATGGGAAAAGGCAGGAGAATGAGGTTAGGAGGGAGAGATACATCAACCATGATTGAATGGCGGAGTAGACTTGACGGACCGAATGGCCTAATTCTAGACCTAATTCTAGAGATGTGATGTGGCCTGACCCGCTGAGTGTTTCCAGAATTCTTTGTTTTTATATTAAAACATGGCATCATGACAGGACGGTGGGATTTCATAGCACGGGGGAGAGAGACGGTGACACACGCACACACACACAGGCACACGCACACACCAATCAGCGGGGGAGATGGAGGAACAGAGAGATGGATGGAGAAGGAATGAAGGGAAGGTTGATGAAGGAATGGATGGAAGAGGGATGGACGGAGCCACACAGACTAGTCTGCACCTAAAATGTATTTTTCAAGACTCAGCTTTGCAAGGCTGTTGTCTGTGTTGTGCCTGAGTACTATCGTTGGTTTATAATTGTGCATGTGCACCAACATGCAATGAAAAGCTTTATTTACATCCTATCCGCTCAAATCATGCCATACATGAGTACAATCAAGTTGTACATAAGTAGAACTGGTAGTGCTAAGTAAAAATATCAGAATGCTGAATATATTGTTATAGCATTACCGTTACAGAGGAAGTGCAGATATTAAAAAAGTGCAAGGTCAGGAGTCGGGTAGGTTGGGAGATCGGGACCACACTTGGCTGGGGGGGGATAGAATAAGGAGCAGACTGTTGGGGTGAATGCTTCGACATGTAGGGCTGGGATGGGAAGGGCCATTTGCTCGGGAGTTGTGGGTCTTCTGACATTGTCCATGTCTAGCTGTTGAGGTGGTGGTCTTGGGAAATGGAGTCACTGGGAGGTCAGGGGTCAGGGATGGATGGATGCTGCATTGTGGTGAAACAGACTGAGGAGAGTGTTGGGGTGAAAGTGCTGCCTGATGAAGCAGAGGTCACTGTGAGGCCTGTCATGGGCGCATGTTTCACTGGCTGCCTGCCTGTGTCACATCGATAGGAGAGTGGCCAGAACTGAACAAGAGGCACAAGGACTGTAGGAGCAGGGCTAGCAGCAGGCCACCCGGCCCCTCAAACCCTCAAGGAGCACACACCCAAACTGCTGAGCCTCTCTTCATAGGGCAATCCTCCCTCCCCGGGAGTTAGTCTGGAAAACCCCCTCTGGTGCCCCCAGTATTCCTGCCTCCATCTTAGGTAAGATTGAGTGCACTTGGGGACAGGGTATCCATGGCCCCTTCCTGTAGGCCCAGTCAAGGTCTTTGTGAGGTCCAGAGAGGCCACAGTCAATTGTGGATTTTGGCTCTTGCTCTTCTGTGGAGCTGATTGACAGAAAGACTGGCAGTTCTGCTTACCGCTCACCTGCAGCCAGAACCGAGGTACCAGAGAGCACCTCAAACGTGTGTCTTCCAAGACCCTACTCTAGAAGCTCACAGAGTTGTTCTCTGAACTCCAGACCTGCTGAATAGTGGGCATTCCCCGTGCCATTTTTCTATCTTCCTTTTTTTATTCTTTTTTTGAATACAAATACTTTTATTCAGAAACAAAACAAACATACAAAAAAGTAACAGGATTAAAACTGCCTTTGTGGCAGTTTACTAAACACCAGTCGTCAATTTTATGGGAGCCACCTCTCGGTGAGGGCAAGCATTGATGAGGGAATTCACCCGCACTGTCAGCGTGTCAGCACAGCCCTTGGGTCGGACGCGGAAACAAACGTTTGAAGATCAAGCACTATGCTCCAGGACCAGCAGGCAGCGGACCCTTTCTGAGAGCCAAACCTCACGTGGACCTCAGTGCCCCGGAAAGATGCAGCCTGCACCATCTCCACGGACTCCAATACAATGTCAACAATACAGGTCCCTGCCGTGTCCCCACACTGAGGCCCCAGCCACACAATCTCTGCTCTTGGCATACCACCTCCTTCACTCCCCCAGCGCCAAGCATTCTGAAACTGCCCCTCTGTCCCATGAGGTAGGAGACTGCAGGCGCTGGAATCTCAGGCAAAACCCAGCAGGTCAGGCAGCACCTGTGGAGGGGACGGTCAGACAAGGTTTCAGATCGGGATCCTTCTTCAGTCTGAAGAAGAACATGGCCTATACGTTCCCTCCACAGGACTGCCTGGTCTGTTGTTCCTCCAGCCCCAAGCTCAGTCATGGAAGGAGATTCCCGGAGGGAAAGGTTCACGGCCATGTCCGGACCATCCGTGAAGAAAGGCCATGTTGGGGATCACTGACCCACGACTGGCCGCGGTGGAGAGCCTGCAGGGTCCACTCCAGCGGTGGTGGGCGTGGAACAGACTACCCACCCCCATGCCGCTGGGTACCCCCGGCCCACCCCCTGGTGCAGAGCTGAGGGTCCCACCCTGTACCTGGAGTCGGCTATCAGTTGCCCCAATGCCGGAGGCTCAGTCTGGCCTTCCCGAGTGGAATAGCAGCGCGGCAGAGGCTGAATGGCCTTCTCCTGCTTCGTTTTCTGAACTTGAGAGGACAGAGGGTTTGAAGCATTCCCGCTCCCCCACTCACACCAAGCAGAGATTGTACCTCCCCCCCTCCCACACTGCAGACGCTCGCAGTAACAGGACAGGCAGCGGCAGGGACTACAAAGAGTTAACTGTCCAGCTCTACTGGACGGCAGCCAAGAACTTGTGGGTGGAAAATTGCACAAGTATTTCTTTTTACAACACTGAAATCCCTCACCCAAAGAGAAATATGTACCACAAAAATTTTAAAGGGCACATTATAAAACTCTGATAAGCGGGAGCCTGCAGTGTGTACACACACGCACATTACCGGAGAAAGGCCGGGAGTGTGTCACTGGCGTGTTAGCGTGTGGTGGGTGAGGTTACACGCGGTGCGTTAGTAAGCACATGACCTTGTTGTGTTGACCTCGGCGTCACAGTACAGAATGAGTGTGTACCAACACAAGCAGGCAGACACAACCTTGCGCAGTCAGACCACCACTGTTGTGATCGCTGCCTCTGCTCCATGCACCATGCCGTTTACACGGGTGGGAACGGTTTAGAGGGATATGTCAAACTAGCTTAGCTGGGGTGTTAGCATGGATGTGTTGGGCCGAAGGGCCTGTACCCTTGTGGTCTGACTCTCTGCCCCAGAGGGCTGCCTTTGGTTTGTGCGTTTCTGGGGGAAATGAAGAACCAGAAGGTTTGTGAGCCAGTGAACCCTGCGACAGGTGGTGTGAAGGTGAAGATGGAGTGGGCTCCCCAATCTGCCCTCAGGTGAATGGAGGCTTAGATTTATTTTCTAAATGGAGAGAGAATCCAGAAATCCAAGGTGCAGAGGGACTTGGTGCTGGTGCAGGATTCCCAAAAAGTTAATCTGCAAGTCGAATCGGTAGTAAAGAATGCCAAAGCAATGCTAGCATTTATTTTGATAGGGCTTGTATACAAAAACAGGGATGTAACGCTGAGGCTCCATAAGGCGTTGGTAAGGCCGCATTTGGAACATTGTGAGCAATTTTGGGCACCGTATCTGAGGAAGGATGTGCTGGCTCTGGAGAGGGTCCAGAGGAGGTTTACGAGAATGATCACAGGTTCAGATATGATGAGCGTTTGATGGCACCGGGCCTGTACTCGCTGGAGTTCAGATGAATGAGAGGGGACCTCATTGAAACATACAGAATAGTGAAAGGCTTGGATAGAGTGAATATGGAGAGGATGCATCCACTAGTGGAAGAGTCTAGGACGAGAGGTCATAGCCTCAGAATTAAAGGACGTTCTTTTAGGCAGATGAGGAGGGTTTTCTTTAGTCAGAGGATGGTGAATCAGTGGAATTCTTTTCCACAGAAGGCTATGGAGACAAAGTCAGTAGATATATTTAAGGCAGAGATAGATAGATTCTTGATTAGGGCGGGTGTCAGAGATTATGGGTAGATTGCAGGAGAATGGGGTTAGGAGGGAGAGATTGATCAGCCATGATTGAATGGCAGAGTAGACTTAGAAACATAGAAACAGAAAATAGGTGCAGGAAGAGGCCATTCGGCCCTTCGAGCCTGCACCACCATTCATTGTGACCATGGCTGATCGTCCCCTATCAATAACCCGTGCCTGCCTTCTCCCCATATCCCTTGACTCCACTTGCCCCTAGAGCTCTATCTAACTCTCTCTTAAATCCATCCAGTGACTTGGCCTCCACTGCCCTCTGTGGCAGGGAATTCCATAAATTCACAACTCTCTGGGTGAAAAAGCTTTTTCTCACCTCAGTCTTAAATGACCTACCCTTTATTCTAAACTTGATGGGCTGAATGGCCTAATTCTGCTCCTATTTCTTATGATCTTATGAGACCCTGCAGCCAGAAGAATCTCACTGGCGAAGGGCGGATCGGAAACTGCTGCACCTTGTTGACGGCGCTGAGGAAGGTGAGGAGGGAGGTCACCCTGGGGGAACGGCAAGTCACTACCGAGGGGCTGAGGTACAACACTCCTGACTGGACCTGGCGTCCCTTCGATGTTGGACATAAATGCTTTAAACCAAGACTGAGGTGGCTCATTGAAGCCTCCCGGATAATGAAAGGCCCAGATGGAGTGGATGTGGAGAGGATTTTTCCAGTTATGGGAAAGTCCGGAACCTGTTGGCACAGCCTCAAGATAAAGGACATTCACTTAGAATGGAGATGAGGAGGAATTTCTTTAGCCAGAGTGTTGTGAATCTATGGAATCTGTGAAACAGCGAGAAGGCAGGAGAATGTTGGGAGGGAAAAATAGATCATCCATGATTGCATGGCAGAGCAGACACAATGGGCTGAATGGCCTAATTCTGGGGGCTGGTGGGCTGGCAGCTCAGTTACTCAGGCTGGTGGGCTGGCAGATCAGTCACTCAGGGCTGGTGGGCTGGCAGTTCACTCATGGCTTTTCCTTGAAATTCCATTTCAAGCAGAGTGCAGGCCACCACATTCAATTTCATAGCATTTCAAGTAGAGTGCAGGCCACCACATTCAATTTCATAGCATTTCAAGCAAAGTGCAGGCCCCCACATTCAATTTCATAGCATTTCAGGCAGAGTGCAGGCCACCACATTCAATTTCATAGCATTTCAGGCAGAGTGCAGGCCACCACATTCAATTTCATAGCATTTCAGGCAGAGTGCAGGCCACCAACATGCCAAACAACTCTTGCATTGTCATTAAGGGCTAACAAATCATTTATTGCAAGTACTTTGCAGACTTACAGTTCAGTTGATTCACAGCTTAGAATCACAGTTGTGGACTCTCCCTCGTGATCTTCTAGTAACTGACTCACATCCAGGCATTCGGGGTTTTATAGTCCTGCCCCCCCCCCCCCCCCCACCCCGGAAGGGGCGTTACCTTCATCGTGGTGATTGACAGGCGGGAGGACCAATCAGCTGGTCTCAAGATTTTTTAAACACTCATAACTTTTATTATTTTTCATTGATCGGAAAAATCCTCTGGGCTGCCTCCGCGGAGGAGGACTGTGAGTAAGATGGCCAAAAATCATAGCGATATATGGTGGCATTTTTTCTAAAATCAATATACAGCGCAGACAGGAAGTGGTCAAGATGAGACTTTTAGTTATATAGATAGTATTGTTGTTGGGTCCAATGTGTCTGTAAAGCTGCAGCAAGGGAGAATATCCTTTATTCTCATTCATATCCAGTGCTTACGCCTAGGGTGGTGTTGGAGATATCATGGCGGAGTTTGAGAGGCTTTCAGATGCAGTGAATGGAGGGATATGGCTCACATACAGGCAGAGGAGATTAGTATAACTTGGCATCATGTTTGGCATAGACATTGTGGACTTAAGGGCCTATGCTACTGTTCCGTGTTCTTTCTGTGTATTTCTCTCCCTCTCCTCTCCCCTCCCCCTCCTCCCTCTCCCTCTCCCTCTCCCTCTCCCTCTCCCTCTCCCTCTCCCTCTCCCTCTCCCTCTCCCTCTCCCTCTCCCTCTCCCTCTCCCTCTCCCTCTCCCTCTCCCTCTCCCTCTCCCTCTCCCTCTCCATCTCCCTCTCCCTCTCCATCTCCATCTCCCTCTCTCTCTCCCTCCACCTCTCTCTCCCTCTCCCCCTCCCCTTCCCCCTCCCCCTTCCCCTCTCCCATCCCCCTCCCACCCCCTCCCTCTCCCTCTCTCTTCTTTCTCTCCCTCCCTTTCTTGCTTCCCCCTCTCCGTCTCCCTCGCCCGCTCTCTCTCTCTGTCAGACGAGGGAACGTGTGCTTAGATAATTGGATTTTATCACTGTGTTATTTTTAAGATCAAATACATAGCCGTCAAGAATACCGTATGCCTGTCAGGCCGGCGTGATGGAGTATGCCAGAGGCGTTGGATCCGAGGGGGAGTGGCAAATTGGATCCCAAGCCAGCTCCATGGGAGGCAGCAGAGGTTGCGCTGTCCTGTGGGGCTCTGTGGGATCGGTGTCAGCTATTGCTTCTTGAGGCAGACAAGCGCTGGAGCTGAGCACAGGAGGGGCCATGATACAGGACAGGGTCTGGGGTGGATGCGGTGGGCAGCTGGGTAGAGACGCGGGGGTGAGGGGTGCTTGGGGCTGCAGTGAGGCAGGCGAGTACTCGATGGATGGGGAAGTAATAAGTGGTGTGGGGAAGAGAGGTTTAAGTGTACCTACACACACCTTCAAAAAGTACAGGGATAAACACCAGGGATAAAAAGAGGGGCAGGAGAGTCTCCTTGTTACTGAGGCACAGAGTGGGGAGCATGGAGGCTGACTGCGATTGGGGCTGGTTTATTCCGTGTTCGGGCATACAGTAAAAAGCTTTGTTTTCATGCTTTCCACTCAAATCGTACCAGAAATGAGTACAATCAAGCTATACACAGTACGACAGGTAGCACAATGAGAAATATACCAGAATGCAGAATATAGTGTTACAGAGCATGTCAGAGAACACGTCAAATGTCCACAATGAGGTAGGTTGGAAGATCGGGACTGCAGCCTAGTTCATGGGAGGATGACCAGTAGCCTGATAACAGCGAGGAAGAAGCTGTTCCTGAATCTGGTGGTCCATGTCTACTGCCCAACGGGAGAGAGAGAGAGAAGAGGGAATGACCGGGGGGTGAACGGTCCTTGATGATGTTGGCTGCTTTCCCGAGGCAGCGTGAAGTGTAGATGGAGACAATGGTGGGGAGTCTGGTCTGTGTGATGGACTGGGCTACATTCACAACCCTGGTGGTGTTGGAGAGATCAGTTCCCAAACCACACCGTGATGCATCCCGATAAGATGCTTTCTATGGTGCTTCAGTAGAAGCTGTTGAGATTCATTGGAGTTTAAGAAGGAACTGCAAGTGCTGGAAAAACTCAGCGGGTGCAGCAGCATCTATGGAGCGAAGGAAATAGGCAACGTTTCGGGCCGAAACGTTGCCTATTTCCTTCGCTCCATAGATGCTGCTGCACCCGCTGAGATTCATTGGAGACTTGCCCGGTTTCCTAATGCCCCTGTCCCACTTAGGAAACCTGAACGGAAACCTCTGGAGACTTTGCGCCCCACCCAAGGTTTCCTTGCGGTTCCCGGAAGTTGCAGGTGGTTGCCGGAGATTGCAGGTAGTGGAAGCAGGTAGACAAAAAACCTCCAGGAACCGCACGGAAGCCTTGGGTGGGGCGCAAAGTCTCCAGAGGTTTCCGTTCAGGTTTCCTAAGTGGGACAGGGGCATTAGTCTGCTGAGGGAGTAGAGGCGTCGGTGTGCTCCTGTCGTTGTAAACTTCTGTGTGATTAGTCCGGGACAAATAGTTTGAGACATTCTCGCTGAGGAACTTGAGGTGTGGAGGGTTGTTCAAGGCAGCGGTGAGCATCGTTTGAGCGATGGGCACAGCTCCAGTCACACTGCGGAGAGCTGCGGGTGCACTGGAGGGGCTGCGGCGGGACGTGAGCACGTTGTTGCAGCGATCGTCACCACGGGGAGTGAAGGACACTGAGAGCGAGTGTGGCGTGAGGTGGCAATGGTGGAGCAGTGACGACAGGAGGAGCGGGACCCCTGAGGGGGAGGTTTGCCCTTGAGGGAGGATACGGCGGATGAGGTCTCACCCTCAGAGACAGAACTATGAGAGGTGGTCTCATTGAAACACCAACAGTTGTTGAGAGGCTTAGCGGGGTTAGCGTGTGGACCCCCTCACCCTCCCCGTCCTGGGCTTCCTCCTTCCTCCCCACAGTTTCGTTCAACTTCCCTCCTTCCCCTCCCTCCTCCTCCCTTCTCCACTTTTCTTCCCCTCTCTCCTCAACTCCCTCCTCTCCTCCTCCCTCCCTCCTTTTCACCTCCCTCTTGCCTCCTTTCTTTCTTCCTCCATCTTCTTCTCTCTTCCCTCTTCCTCTCTCCTCCCTCCTCTCCCCTTCCCTCCTCTCCTCTCTCCCCCCTCCCCTCTCCGCTCAGTTGTCCAGGTCTGCTGCCCTTGGTCTGTGAGTGACAGGGGAGCTGAAGTCAGATACTGAATTCTGAATGCAGATGAAAGGGACGGAGTTTGATATTGTTTTATCGATCTGACATCAGAGTGGCCCGCAGCTGTTGGTGTCACAGAGTGGGCCGTCTAGAGACGGATTAAATCCCAACCTAACATATCCACTTCCCCGGGAAATGCGGGACTCTGAGCAGCTTAGCTCCACTCATTCCGCTGTGCGGAGAGGAGCGGGGGATTAGGATGGTATTAATTATCCCTTTATCTGCGATGCTTTGAAGTTGGAGCGGAGACCACGAGGTGCCTCTGAGTGCCACCCTAGGCTCAGTGACTGAGTAATGTCACCTTGCCAGCTCACCATGCTTCCCTCTGCCGCAACACCAATCTGCGGCTGTGCCGGGCCGTGCCGTGCCGTGCCGTGCCGTGGCAGGGATCATGACCCGCACACCGTAAACCCCTGGCGCAAGCCCCCCCCCGCCCTCATGGTGCGGGGGCACGGACTGGCGAGGCTGGCACCTGCCAGTGACAGAGGGTGCACACTCTCACAGACATCCACCAGCCAACCTGGTTCCTGATTCCCCCACCCTGGGGAAACGACACTGTGCATTCACCCTAGATGTTCCCACATTATACATCTCATTATCACCCCTCAGCTTCCTGCACTCCAAGGAATATAATCCTAGCCAGCCCAACCTCTCCCTAATGGCAGTCTGAGCACAGAGCACAGACTTAGGCCACAGGTACAGAATTACCTGAGAGCAGTGACACAGGTAGACAAGGTGGTGAAGAAGGTATTTGGCACACTGGTCTTCATTGGAGTACAAGAGTTGGGGGCGTCATCGTTACACTCTTGGACCACTCTGTGCTCTGTTCCTGCCACCCACACCTCAAGGACGTGATTAAGCCAGAGAGGGTTCAGAAAAGATGCACAAGGATATTGCTGGGACTACAGGGCTTGAGTGACAAAGATAGGCTGGGACCGTTTCCCTGGAGCATAGGTGGGTGAGGGGTAACCTTGTAGAGGTTTATAAGATGATAACGGGTGTAGTTAAGAAGAATGGTCACAGCCTTTTTCCAAGGGTAGGGGAGTCTAAACTGCAGACGCTGCTTTACATCAGAGATAGACACAAAATGCTGGAGTACCTCAGGCAACATCTGTGGAGTAAAGGAATCGGTGACGTTTTGGGTCGAGACCTTCAGAATCTGAAGAAGGGTCATGAAAAGTCACCTATTCCTTTTCTCCAGAGGTGCTGCCTGGCCTGCTGAGTTACTCCAGCATTTTGTGTCTATCTGCCAGAGGAGGTAGTTGAAGCAGGTACTATAACAGCATTTAAACAACACTCAGACTGGTAAACAGATAGGAAAGGTTTAGGGGGGCCTAACTCCATGGGTCTCTGTGCAGCTCGCTGAGGGGAGCAGTGACGGAGCGAGGGCTTGTGATCATCTGGTCAACCCTTCCTCCTGTGCCGGGCAAACTCACTCTCAGCTGTGACAATGGCAACTCTTCCGTCCGATCATGCATCGCAAGGCTGCATGGCAGACTGATTCAAACCCAAGGCTGTGGGAGGATTTTATCCACATTGAACAATGGTTTTGCAGTGTCCATAGAGGGAATAGACAGGCATACTTCAGGTCAGGACTCTTCTTCAGAAGAAAGGTCCCAACCTGAAACGTTGTCTGTCTATTCCCTTCACAGATACTGCCTGACCCGCTGAGTTTCTACAGACTCCCAGTCCTGAGGAAAGAGAAGAGAGAGGAGGCATGCTCGTGTTGGTCACGGATGTTGCATGTTCGTGGTGCATGTTATTGGGCATGTGAGCCGAGGAGTGGTTAACGTTATTCCCTTTATCCTGCATATGTACACCACGGACAGCTTGATTGGAATCGTGTACAGTCTTTCCGCTGACTGGATAGCACTCCACAAAACAGCTTTTCATTGTACCTCGGCCCACGCAACAATAAACTCAACTAACTAATCTGGAGTAACTCAGCAGGACAGGCAGAAACTCTGGAGAGAAGGAATGGGTGATGTTTCGGGTCGAGACCCATCTTCAGTCTGCAACCTGTCCGGCTGAGTTACCCTCACATTTTGTGTCTACCTTCGATTTAAACCAGCATCTGCAGTTCTTCCCTATAAACTAAACTGGAGTTTAATGCAAATATGTATGAGATGTTGCACTTTGGGACGTCAACCCAGAGCTGGAACTTCCCAGTGAATGGCAGGGCTCTGGGGAGTGTTTTTGGGCAGAGGGGTCGAGGATTGCAAGTACATAGTTCCTTGAAAGTGGCGTCACAGGTCAAAAAGGCTCTCGGTACATTGGCCTTTATTTATCAAGATATTGAGTTAGAAGTTAGGATGTCATGTTACAGTTTTACAAGACATTTCTGAAGCCACATATGGGGTATTGCGGTCAATTTTCGCCACCCTGCTATCGGAAAGATGTTGTTAAGCGAGAAAGAGTACAGAGAAGATTTACGAGAATGTTGTCAGGACTTGAGGACCTGATCTGTAGGGAAAAGTTGAGCAGGCTCGGACTCTATTCCTTGGAGAGCAGGAGGCTGAGGGCTGATCTTATAAAGGTGTATAAAATCATGAGGGGAATAGATAGGGTGAATGCACAGAGCCTTTTACCCAGAGTAGGGGAATCAAGAACCAGACGACATAAGGTGACAGGGGAAAGATTTAATGGGAACCTGAGGGGCAACCTTTTCATACAGTGGGTATATGGAAAGAGCTGCCAGAAGAGGTAGTTGAGGCAGCAACCTTTAAAAAATATTTGGACGGGAACGTGGATAGGAAAGGTTTAGAGGGATATGGGGCAAAGGCAGGTAGGTGGAACTAGTGTAGATGGGGCATGTTGGTCAGTATGGGCGAATTGGGCCAAAGGGCCTGTTTCCGTGCTCTATCTATGACTATATTTCTGCTGGTCACGGAAGGTGCATGTTCTGTGTCTCCATGCTGGTGTCCCGGAACTGGAGGTCCCAGCGTTGTCTCGGGCCATGTCGGACTCCATGCACCCCCAGTGATGGAGGGAGGGGGCAGCTGCAGGCCGCTGCACTGGTGCTGTCACGCAGCGGCAGAGCTGGACAAACGGTGCGGCGTGCAGTCTGGCATCTGTGCGCCTGGCATTCCAGTCGCCTGGCAACACAAACAGCAACAAACGGACTGCAGCTGTGCCTGCCCGTCTGCCCCTGGAGCGGCTCCATCGCAGCCAGCAGCTGCGAGGGTGCAGCCCAAACACTCGCCACAAACCTGCGTCAGTTAAAGACCACTGTCCCTGAACGGAAGCACCACCACCAGCACCAACGCTGGGGTCAGATGCGGAGCGAGACTCCTACCCCGCCGTCCCAACAGTCCCAGGGTCAGACATAGAGTGAAGCTCCCTCACCACCGCCCCATCCCATCACACACTCCCTTCACACAGTCTCACCACTCCCAGGGTCAGACACAGACGCGCACTGTACAGGCGGCTCCTGCACACTCTCCACTTCCTTGCCCTCGTCTTCTGTCCGGACCCACCCTGGCGGTCCGTGTCACCACCTGACGGCGGGGACGGTCCCCAGTGGAGGTCTCTCTACAAGGGAGTCCTTGCCCTTTACGTCGGGGACCTGGGGTGGAGAGTCTGGCACAACGCCGTGGCCTGTAACAGGAACTTGAGCCGGTTCACGGACTCGCCTGTCACTTCTGCGGCGAGTCTGTGTTCCATGACTACATGGAGTGTGAGAGGTTGCAGCCCCTGTTTGACTATCTGAAGCGGTTGCTCCTCAAGGTTTGGCTACATTTTAGCCCCACCCTCCTGATATTTGGGCACCCGGTACAGAGCGGGGGAGGGTCGGGAGGGAAGGGGGGGGGGTCTCCCTGTCGGTCTGCTCCTGGGCCTGACCAAGATGACCATTCGCGGGTCCAGGCAGCGGGTAGTCGATGGCCACATCGGGGTCGGCTGCCTGCCCCTTTTCCAGGCTTGCGTCCATGCCCGCGTCCCTGGAGAGGAAACATGCGGCGTCCTCGGGGACTTTGGAGGCCTTCCATGAACGCTGGTCGCCGCTGGAGACTGAGTGCATTACTGATGAGGATGACGTTATTTTAAAATTGATGACTGTTGCTTTGTAAACCGCCACAAAGGCAGTTTTGATCGTGTTATGTTTGTTTTTGTTTTCCGAATAAAAGTATTTGTATTTAAAAAAAGGGTCAGGCGTGGGGTGAAGTTCTGTCCTGTGATGGGCTCCCTGGGGACGCCCCTTAATTGTCTTCTTATTATAGAAAAATGGATTTCTAGGAGTGTGTTTCTGTCTGGAAATTGACTGAGGTGCTCAAGTGATTTGGAAATGACTAATTTCTACT